>NC_133799.1:36339431-36686931 GCF_043250625.1 Sebastes fasciatus
TCCACAGGAAAATCTAAACTCAGCAGTTGTATTAGTGATTCAAATGAGCCAACAATAACCAGTCATCTTAAATCTGTGCCACACTTGCGGTTTTATGTAACGTACACTAACTATATTCGGTACACTAACGATGTTCCGTACAGATGACATTTTTCCGCCGATGGCTGAATAAATACTTCCAGATCATGCATAACATTTATATGCGTGTCATCCTCAGTTCCCCCTTTCATTCCCGACCAATCAGAGAACTCCACCATTTTTAACATCAATGGTGCTCACTGACTACTTGGCGCTGCAGCAGCGACTCTGTCAACACAGACGCTGTTTGCACGTAATCCTGAGCACAATTTTGATGTTAGAGCGGTGTTATTTAATAAAGCAGAAATAAAGATAACGCTTATTACATAAATCGAATATTTTGACATTTTAACTTTTCATTTATCTTCATTGAAATATTATGTTATGCGCTCTGTACGGAACACCGTTGGTCTCCTGTACGGAGCGCTGTTAAGCTTAATGATCTTCCTACACAGGCCGAGGCGTTACTTTTCACCACTTTTCTCAAAAACGGTTGGTTCAAAAGACATCTGTCAAAGTATAGACTGTCTAACGGTTACTCCCCCAGAGAATGAGCACACAAATATGCTCGTCTGGCTCTTGACAACAGAGGAGTGCTCCCTGGCCTGGCCTGAAACGTCGTTCAATCTACATTAATTATACAAAGTAAAATTCCATGTTCTGGCATTTGATCTTGGACAAAGTACCAAAGTGAAACCAAAGTACCTTTGAAGGTAATGTGGCACTTTTACTGAAGGGGTCTGCTGTGGAGAAGGGATCCATCTTTGTTGTCTTCTTGAAGAAATCTTCAGACGAGGCCTTGAACGGATCCGTCTCTTTGAACGGGTCTCCTCCAAAAGGATCTGCAGCAGAAATGATGGACAACTTCAGCTATTGAAATTCTCACATTAACCAGACAGCAGGACCAGGCACTGCTCAGGAATTTCAGAAGACAGATGCCAGTTTTACAAACATGATCCCAATAGTCTTACACATGATCAGCAGCAGCATCACTTTGCGATAGTGTGAGCCACAACGGATCTTGCAGTAGTTCTACACTGAGCGCTGTCCACCCGCTTGGATTTTACGCCTCAACTTTAAATTTTTTTGTCCATGAAATTACAATGTGCAAAAAATGAGATGTCAGCTGTCCTTGACGTGACGTGTGGTGAAAATTTGAAACATAATCAACTTTTGGAGAAACGCAACCCAACGTCACGCTGCGGTGGCCAATCACGTAACCGGTGATCAATGGGCCATTCAAATCAAATGAGTCAATCAAATGAGTGTCACTAAAATGGTCCATTTAAGTGGCACTCCCACACCGCCGCAACGCCTGAGTTGGTGTGAATGCAACCTTACAGATATCAGTCAGTGCTTTCTCCTTCACAGCCAGCATCAGTGAGGTCTGACAGAAATGTTCTGCTGGATGAAATGTTTGCAGTTAAAATGGATATTTGCTCTGGATTACCAGGAAAATGAGATGCATGACAAGGGGTTTTGCACTAAATGATCAACTCAAAAAAACAAACAAACAGAGAAATGCAAGCAAAGGCATGAACCACACAAGCAATCAAGGGTTGTGTTCTATATCGGAGTAGTTGGAATAGTTTCACTGCTGTGTGAAAAGGGTGATTTATATCACTGATCTCCATCTACTAATCAGAGAAGTGAAACTCCACAATATCGCTGAAGAGGGAAGTGTGACAGAAGTCACAGTTGCACATACTGCTGTTTCACATATGTAGGGGGGAAATCAGCGAAAGACAAGGCTGCCACCACAAGCACAGGCCAGGTTGTGTATGAGTGCTAGTAGAGGATTCATTTCAATTATTTTTATATAGCTTCAAATCATAACAGAAATTATCTCGAGACGCTTTTCATATAGAGCAGGTCCAGACCGCCCTCTATAATTTAGAGATCCCCCATGAACATGCATTCTTATGCGACAGTGGCAAGAAAAACCTCCCCTTTACCGAGTAGAAACCTCGGGCAGAACCCGGCTCTGGGTGGGTGGCCATCTGCCTCGACCGGTTGGGTCGAGACACCATTTATCAGGGAATAATACTGTTTTTGTGTTTTTTTCCAGTGGACCACCAGAACAGGATAGTTTTCCTAGGTTAAAGAACTGATATCAAAAAAGCATGATCATATCATAACCCATACAAAATGGAACATATACTGTATTATCTGTCTGAATTAATCTTATTTCCTTCACAATCACAAATGTGAACTATGACTAAGAAAATCCTGCTGATTATATATATTGTCAAAGGGCTGGGGAGAATATTGCACAAGTGCTTTATCAAGCCATATTTCAGCAAAAATATTGATATTTCAGGGCTCTGGAGCCCTTTTTTATCGCATATGGAACCAAAAATCTGTCCAGTGCGACTAAACATTTTCATTGGTCGCACCGCTGCGCCTGACATTTAGCGTACGTGTGTGTGTGAAACTGTTCCCTGTGCTCATTTCACAAGTTGGGAGGGCAACAAGTGTGTATGTGTGAGTGACAGAGAGAGACACTGTACATTTAATAACACGAGGCAACTTTAAAGCTAGTTCCTTCTCTGCTCCGATGATCGTCAAACGGCTGATCTGCTCCGATCACATCTCGCTGTCTGTCACTCGACCACTCACTCGCAACGCACACATTACATTACACTACTCTTATAACCAACGTAATATGTAAACATGTGGATACCTGACGGCACCGTTAACAGGGGGTTCCACTGATTTACATTGTGATGCGATCCGGCTCTATTCAGTAAAAAGTGTTGGCAGAAGGTAAATTCTAATGTTATCATGTCGTGTTGAAATGGAATCTTGTAAAAATGTAGTTTTTGTTGAGAAACTTGAATAAATCCAGTCGTTTTCACAGCAATATAAAATAGATAACAGAGAGGGAATTATGACCTGTTTCACTTCCTAACAAAACCCGTATGCAAACGGTAATAAAGGAGCGGACGTTGAACTACATGGGATTTATTGTTTTACACCATGGTATCGAATTAGTATAGAGAATTGGTATCGATTACTATTTCTATGTATTGTATTGTGACATCCCTAGTGTAGTCAAAAGCTAGTCTGGAGCCCTGTATTTGGATTATGCTGCGCAAGTGCTTTCAATGGTACATGATGTGTTATATGTTCAAGCACAAACAAAATGTGGATTGATAGACCCGAGTAATAATATTTCATGTCAAAAATGTATAAATCCACAGACACCAAATATTGATTGTATATAATAGTGATTCCATTGAAATGAACTGGTGTGACCGGGCTTAAGGCAAGAAAACTGAGCTCCTTAAATACCTGTGGCGGTCGATGGCTGCTTTGAAAAAGGGTCATTTTGGAAAGGGTCACCTACAGGAGAGGAAATGTAGCAGAGAGGGAAGGGCAGGAGGAAAACAAAGAGGAAGACACAGAAGACAGTCAGAGAGCAACACAAGCTAAAAACAACAGAAGCTGTCTGGAGGAGAGAAACCTAAAGATAAACAGCAGTAAGAGGAGGAGAGGAGAGGAGAGGAGAGGAGAGGAGAGGAGAGGAGAGGAGAGGAGAGGAGAGGAGAGGAGAGGAGAGGAGAGGAGAGGAGAGGAGAGGAAGAATAAGTATTGTGAGGGGGGTAGTGGAGGTGACGGGGGTGATGCTGAACCTTTGAATGGGTCTGTTTTGAAGGGGTCTTCAGAGTGGAAGGGGTCAGTGTGAAGCTCCTGAGGCTGGCTGTTGAACACAGACGGCTTCACTTTGAATGGATCCTCCTGTGGTGAGGAGAAAGACAGGGAAACAAACAGACATTTTAGTCTGAGCAAACACACACACATACACAAAACATGTGAGCAATGACAACATTGCATACACACAGGGCCAGATGCCCTGAAGCTTCTGTGCCGGTTTTCAGGGACTCTGCCTCAAACACACGTGCTTTATCAAACGTACCAGAAGGATTTAGTGATTATTAACTCCTTATTGCATGTGCAAAAACTGAACATTATGACTATGTGACAGCCCAAGTCATAATGTTCAGTTCCATTAAAATAGTTAATCGCAATTAAACGCAAATTAATTGCACATTTTTTATCTGTTCAAAATGTACCCTAAAGGGAGATTTGTCAAGTATTTAATACTCTTATCAACATGGGAGTGGGCAAATATGCTGCTTTATGCAAATGTCTGTATATATTTATTACTGGAAATCAAGAAACCCTCACAGGTACTGCATTCAGCATACAAAATATGCTCCAATCATAACATGGCAAACTGCAGCCCAACAGGCAACAACAGCTGTCAGTGTGTCAGTGTGCTGACTTGACTATGACTTGCCCCAAACTGCATGTGATTATCATAAAGTGGGCATGTCTGTAAAGGGGAGACTCGTGGGTACCAATAGAACCCATTTTCACCATCATGGCAATGGCCATGCCAGTTGTTCCTCGCCAAAATTTAGCGCAAGTTCCGGAGCGTTATTTAACCTCCTTCTCGATAAGCTAGTATGACATGGTTGGTACCGATGGATTCCTTTGGTTTTTATAGTTTCATATGTCGCCAGTATCTTCACTCTAGCTTTAAAACTGAGCCCGGTACAACCTTCCAAAAGATTGCTTGCGTTAACGCATTAAAGAAATTAGTGGCGTCAAAACTAATTTGCGTTAACGCGTCACTATTGCGTTAACTTTTACAGCCCTAATTATGACCTTCATAAAGGTTAGGCAGGATTTATTGCAGAACTGTTGTATTAGACGGCATTAGTTTTAGAGAAGCGTACAGACCTAAGAACCTGTCAACTGGGTGATTCTTAGGAAGAAAAACTGAGCAGGAATTATCGATGAACACAATATGCATGATAACACAATATAAAATGAGCAATGGGAGCGTTTTTGGTTTGTTTGTCGATAACCCGTCTAATCGTCTGACTGCTCTTGTTTCTTGCACCACCTGACTTTATTGTAGTGACGTCCCTCTGTTCCCAGATAGGAGCAGTTAATTTGGAAAATACAAAGTTATCAGAACTGGTAGAAAAGATGGACACAACTAAAAGCTGACACAACAACTACCCTTTAACAATTTAACACTTAGACGTGCAAGAATCAACCTCAAGAGCACTTTTATAAGAACGTCTAGGGAGAGCAAAGGTGGCCTTAATTACACCACGACGGCACGCACGCACTCACACACAAGGGTTTGAGTGTGTGAATACATTTAAATACATTTCTTCACGTGCCATCCTGACTCTGCTGGGCTCTAACTTGTTATGGTTCATTAGAAAATGTGCAGCGTGTTTCATAGGAAACCCTGAATCCAATCCCACTGTTGATCCGAGAGCTGTTAGCCAGGTGTGAGAGGGACTGAGCCAAGCTAATTATGTTATTATGAGTAAAGTGAATGGAAGCAGAGCTAAATCATGGGATTAGATAAGTGCAGTCTCCAGGGAACACAATGGAGAGACAGGGAGAAAAATAATAACCAAGGTTTTAGCAGAAGACAGTTTTAAATGACAGCTAAGAATTCAGCGTGCTTCAGTTTGCAGACTGCTGCTAATCTCTTGTCTAGATGATAATAGACCTGGGAGAAGAGGAGGAGGAGGAGGAGGAAACTATGAGTGGAATACTGGAACCCTCAAAAAGCCTGGAATTAAAAGCTTGTTTTTATCTGCAATTTTACATTATTAGCATTATAAGTAAACTAATACTGTCGGCTTCAATAAAGAGTTGGACAGACTACTTCTTGTATCTAAAACAATAGTAAACTGCCAGTATTAGGGAGGTTAATGATTAAGGATCGATTAATGGGTTGTTTAGATATTGATCGCGCCCGTGTCTCTTTCTCTCTTTCTGCAACGCGGCGCTCATTCTCTGTAATTGTCTCAATCCTCAGTCCAACATTTATTTGTTTAAAAGATATGAAGATGTAATAATTTCCCAAATTCACAACATGTTTTATCCAACCAAATATTCTGCCTCAAGCCATATTTGTTGCCGTTTAATCTTTCAAAAACAACATTCACTGCGGTCAAAAAACCTTTTCTCCCCAGCACACACCTGTATGTATATCAACGGGGCGGTCTAACAGCAATCTGACGGCACCAAGAACAACAGGCACAGTCAGAGCTGTGAGTCTGAGACATTCGTTAGGTTCTATTCTCTTGTTGCAGCTCTACATTTAGTTATTTTTGAGCGTCTTTCTTATAAAACTAGTTGGAGATGTATGGCAGAGATTATTTCTATGATCGCGCTACGCATGTAATCTGATATATAATTATATTCAATGTGTTTTATAGATCTAGGCCTCTATCTTTATACTGTATGTTTCATAGGCTATGCAATACTGTCAGAGAATATTCAATTTGTTGTGGAAATAAGGCTTTGATTAAGGAAAAAACACATTTGTTATTGTTTGGTATACGCACAATCTGTATGTTTTTTTTAATTACAATTAATCGATTGACTGATCGTTAGTGGTACCAATGATCGATTAAGGAAAGTGCATAGAATTTGCCTCCCTGTTCATCAAACTCCTTGTTGGAAGATCAGAAAGTTTCAACACACCTTTCTGACGTCGTTTTTTTTTTGGGGGTTGGCCGACTATTTTTGTAACTTTCCGAAACCGACAAATCCCACATTCATACTTCACACGATGATTGGCGAGGTGACAGCTTGGGTTTTCATTCCTGACACAACTGTTTGTCACTTTTCACGTGTACAGCTGAGTGCAACACCAGTATGAACAAGTTTGAGGAGAGGCTGAACATGTGCGTCGTTATTCCCACATTTAAACAATAACGCGTATCCTCTTCCCCTCCCTAGGGCTTTTCATCCCGCCTTCAAGTCGGCCGTTCGGAAAACTACAGATACTTCTGATTTTCAATGTGGTCGGACAACACGTCGTACGAATCCCTTCCTTTCTAGTATAACTGAACCCCTTAAGCTTTGGTTATACTTTCCAAAAGGAGGGTCGCACGGCCATGAGCTGTCCTGGAATCGTGACAATTCAATTCAATTAAATGTATTTTGATATAGCGTCAAATCATAACAGAAGTTATCTCAAGATGCTTTTCATATAGAGCAGGTTTACACCGTACTCTATACTTTTTAGAGACCCAAGAGATCCCCCCAGCAGCGACTGTGGCAAGAAAATACTCTAACCAAAAAGGAAGTGTTTGAATCTTTTAAACTCCTTGTGGATTTCTTCTCGCAGACATCAAACAGACATTCTCAAAGTTCCTCAAAGTTCTCCATTTTCGCCGCCCATCCGCGTCCACATAGTTAGAAATATTTGGATGTGCACGGACAGACGAAAACCGGCTGCACGCAACCCCTGCGAAGTGACGTCTCTGGGGGTGTGACGTCACTTTGGCTGTGAGGACAGTCGCGAGCTTCACGAATGCATCAAGCATAAATCAAGCATTAGAGCCTTTCAGGGGCCTTCCCCTCCTCTGAAAGGTGCACATGGTTTTGGCCACTCCTGCAGCAGTGTGGACAAAAACAAGTAACTGTGCTGATGCTGACCACTTCTGGTGAACTTTGTAGAAAAAACTAGAAATACCGCCTTGTGGTTGTATTCCTTCACCAACCGGTCAAGTTGCAGTTTACATCCATGTCTGTCCGAAATGTTATCACTTCAATAATCACTCTAATCAGTTTATCCTCAAATCCAGGTTGAAGTTTGTGCCAAATGCCTTCCTGAGATATCGAGTTCACAAGAATGGGATGCACGTACAACCCTGAAAACATAATGCCTACGGCCACGGCTGGCGCATGGCGCTGCGGCATAATCAGGCTAACGGAGAGAAAAGAGAGAAAGACATAAGAAACACGGGTTGAAAAATATTCATTCTTCAACATGTATTTGTCAGTAAGAGCTCTTTTGTCTTGAATTCAGATGTGTTACCAGCCACATTGGGAGGTAAAAGCAGAGTTGTAATGGAGATCCTGACCTGTGCTGATCTCACCATGGCTGGGAATCCTCCGTTCTCTCTGTCACTGAAGCCCTCGCTCATATCGGCCAGGTTGGTCATACTGCCTCCGTGGGTTCCATTCAAGGTGCTGTTGTACTGCTCGATGCTTTTAGACACTTCCTGTTGGCTGTCCTGAATCTGGCACAACTTACTACGAGCCTGCAGGAAACAAACACACACACACACAGTAATTCATGGATACGTCCTATGGATAGTACGATGCTGCATGGTCTCTATGTGGATGTCTTTGCTTTGTGCAGCTTAGATCTGAACACCTGCTGGAGCTGAACACACATAAACACACAGTCACAAAACTGGCATGCCATCTGATAATAGCAGGTGTAGCTCTGTGTCCAACAGCAGTGTTTAAAGCATGAAAACAAGAGGAGTTGCACCAACTACACTGTGAACCACCCATCAGCTGTAATGGATGTCCAGGCTCTGATATATACAGTATGTCTGTCAGATTTCTTACTCTGTTAGTGGTGCTAACAAACTTTTTCTTTCACTTAAGTTTATTAAAACAAACTAGGGCTGTCAACTGGTGAAAATAGTTAATTGCGATTAATCGCAAATTAATCACAAATTTTTTTATCTGTTCAAAATTAACCTTAAAGTGAGATTTGTCAAGTATTTAATCCTCTTATCAACATGGGAGTGGACAAATATGCTGCTTTTTGTAAATGTATGATTATATTTATTATTGGAAATCAATTAACAACACAAAACAATGACAGATATTGTCCAGAAACCCTCACAGGTACTGCATTTAGCATAAAACAATATGCTCAAATCATAACATGGCAAACTGCAGCCCAACAGGCAACAACAGCTGTCAGTGTGTCAGTGTGCTGACTTGACTATGACTTGCCCCAAACTGCATGTGATTATCATAAAGTGGGCATGTCTGTAAAGGGGAGACTCGTGGGTACCCATAGAACCCATTTACATTCACATATCTGGAGGTCAGAGGTCAAGGGACCACTTTGAAAATGGCCATGCCAGTTTTTCCTCACCAAAATTTAGCGTAAGTTTGGAGCGTTATTTAACCTCCTTCCCCACAAGCTAGTATGACATGGTTGGTACCGATGGATTCATCAGGTTTTTCTAGTTTCATATGAGGCCAGTATCTTCACTCTAACATTAAAACTGAGCCTGGTACAACCTAAAAATCAGCCCTAGAGGAAACTGTTTCTGGCAAGAAAAACAAGTTTTCAATTCTGTGAGCACCACAAACAAATTTCCATGCAGCTCCATTTTAGTGGGGAGGAGGCAGAAATCTCAGAGACAGATGTCTCAAAATCTGGTCAAATAAATCCATAACTATCTACATAGACAAATACCACTAAAGGAAAGTGAGAAAATAACCTCCAAGCAGTTTTTCCTGCTTCAGTCGGTGGCTTCAAATACAAAACAAAGGACATTCAAAACATGCATAACTAATTCTGAACTGGTCAAAACCATCATTTTTGCCTTAATATGACAGTTTGGAAGATGCTGAACTGCTGAACACCCCCGGGCGGCAGGCTGTGTGGGGTATTTTATGAATAATAAAAAGGTCTAGCGGGACTATGTCATTAAAATCAACAGGACTGTTCCTAGAAGCAACGAGACGGGATATTATTACAGGTGAGCATGAGGAAATGATCAACTGCTGAGACTCCTGAACTCTCTGTGTGACCTTCTGACTAGAGGAGGGAGCAGTGGCAGAGTGCAGACTTCAGTCGTGTGGTTGTTACATTCAGGAGAATAGAACGCTATCAGGGCACAACATAATGGATGTTATGGAGACTGAATCATGCACCAATCACACGTTGTGTGTGTCTGAAGTCAAGCAGGTGGTTAAGTTGTGTGTGTGTGTGTGAGAGATGAGTGGCTGGTAGGAAACAGATGACACACCACAGCAACTGAGGTTAAATGAAAAACACAAACCAGTTCCTCTAGGAGTGCAGGGGGACCAAATACTGACTTAGTGATAAAGAAGTAGATTATACAGTGCAACGCTGCCCCCTGTTGACACTTTTCAGACACACACTCACTCACACACACACACACACACACACACAGGCTCTGTTTCCTACCTGGTTGATCTCGTCTTGCGTGGCCTTCAGAGACTTGATAATGGTCTCCAGTTGGATCTTGCCAGCAGCCAGGCTCTGCTCCAGCTGGTTCTCCTCCTGCTGCAGCCGGCCCAGGTCGGCCTTTGCCCGGCTCAGCTCTTCCTCCTGGCTCTGCAAATCGGTCTCCTGTGAGTGGATCTGACTCTGGAGGGTCGAGATCTGGAGACAGAAGACAATGAAATGGGACGATGGCCTCTTGAAATCCATCCTGCATCTGGTTGAAAGCTTATAAAGCTGATAGCTCAAATCAAGCAATCTGATTGATTCATAGCCGTGATATAATACCTACAGACCTCTACTATAACGTCTAATTCATTTGCACTTTCAGTATCACTCCACGTCTGAGAAAAAACGTTAGACTAATGTGTTGTCTTGGTTGCTTAGCGATAGTGGTGGAAGAAGTACTTCTATTTTTTCAGGGTCTGCCTGGTTTACAGTTCTCCCACATCCCCCCAGCTCTTCCTCACCATCTGAGACTCTTCCTGGCACTTCATCCGGACTTCGTTCAGCATGTCCTCTAATTTGTGTTTCTGCTGGTCCATCTCCTCCAGCCGGTCCTGGGCGTCTTGTTTCTGAGCCTCCAGCTCTTGCAGACTGGCTGTCTCTCTGTCCAGGTCATTCTGCATCTCCTGATGGAGCATGAATCCAAACAAACTATGAGTTAGGTGTCCATCACATAAAAAAACAAGTGGTCAGATAAAGCCAAGCTGTTTAGTGCACTACATACTAGGGATTTCACGAGAACCGAGTACCAAGTCGATCCCACGCACGCACGCACGCACGCACGCACGTGTTGTTGTTTATTGCTAAATCTCTGAAAAGTGGTGTTTTTTTTATTGTCATCAAAATAATTAAATACATATTTAATGGTCTAATGGTCTGTCACCATGTCAGTGAATTTAAACTACTGCTTGCAATCTGAGGATATATATATATATAGAGAGAGTGCATGCGTGTGTGTGTGTGTGTACAGCCTCTGCTGTTTTCTTACAGTCATTGAGCTATACCTGAGGAATAAAGTCTCATCATTTTCTTTTTTTTTTACAGTGGTATCGAATTGGGTATCGAGAATCGTGGAAATTCACAGGTATTGGTATCGACTACTGACATCCCTACTACATACACACTGTACCCACTGGCCCCTGTATAGAAACATTGTTTGTATATGCAGGGCAAGGAGAAACCATTATTGTTTCAGTATTTCTTTGGAAGTAGAAACAGAGAGAAAGAAAGAAAGAAAGAAAGACAGGTGATCAACCAGAGTGTAATGATTTAATTGAAACCAGGTCTATGATTGGCCAGTGAACAAGTCACCCTCACCTGCACCTCTGCACTCTTGTGTCTGATGGCCTCCTCCGTCTCCCTGATGTCCTGCTCCAGAGTGTACTTCTCCCTGACACATACACACAAAAAAACATATGCACACAAAGGCACACACAAACACATAATTATAACAGATAAAGAATCAGATAACTACCAACTGCTGTGTACACACGTCAACATGTCAGAGTAACAAGACATCGGACTGGGATTCTATCAAATCCACAATGTCACAGATAAAAAAATAAAGGAAAAGAGGAGCTGCTGCTGTGTGTGTGTGTGTGTGTGTGTGTGTGTGTGTGTGTGTGTGTGTGTGTGTGACCTTATAAGGAAATGAGTGTGCCTTTCTAAATTATTTTAAATTTAGAATTAATGGGTTTGAATCAGTGTAACTGCAAAGCTCTATAAAAAATATAACGGGTATTTCATTTTGAAAAAAAATAAATTAAGATGAAAGAAATGTGCGTAGGTTGGTGTAAAAAAAATTGTGCAGTCAAAATCAGGACAAAAGCATACAGTATATGTGTATATTTTCATTTTTATGCAATGAACGCCCCGACACTGAGTCCCACAAAGTAAAAAAATACTGATTTGAATACACACATTTATCTTTCTATTCACAGCATTTGATTCCATCTGAGGGCAATCCTGTTATGCTGTAGAGCAGCACGGTATTTCTTTTGGTATGACTCAGTGAGGTGAACTAACATCCCTCCATTCTGAGGTGGCTGTGGCAACTCTCCTCCGCACACACATTAAAGCTGAATTAAGTATTTTTGGGGTGTCAGACAGACTCCTTTAAAGCTGCATTGGTAACTTTGAGCAAATATGATACAATGTTATTTTTATAAAACTGTCACTATATGCTGACAGTAGTGCATGAGACAGATAATCTGTGAAAAAATCATGTTCCTCTGTGTCCTCCGGTGCCGAGCTGTCACAAACTTTCTCATTTTACAGCTTCAACAGTACACTAAAATATGTTTCTGAAAACATCTGAGGAGAGAAATAGGCATTACAGTAACAGAATCTTGATTCATATTTGATCAGCGCTGCCTAGTTTGACCGTTTGATCGGAGTTCACGAGTTTTGCATGCAGTGATTGACAGCTGCCCGGAGACTGCAACTCCAGCTCGGCTCTGATTGGTTGTTTTCCTTAAGGCTCATTGAAATCTTGCAGATGCCATTAGGAGGACACAGAGGAAAATTATTTTTTCACATATTATTTGTCTCATGCACTACGGTCAGGATATAGCTACAGTTTTATACAACTAACGTTTTATCGTATTTGCTCAGTTACCGACTGCAGTTTTAAGGATATGTTCATAATTTTTGAAGTTTGTCTTAAAACAATAGTCAGGTGCCCAAATGAATATTGAAACAGGTTTTGTTTATTGTAACCACGCTGCTCCTTTTCATATTGGCAAAGTTAATAAGGCTCCAGTAGTTTGTGGGAGACAAATCAAGTGGATATCTTCCAAAGGTACAGTCTTTATAGTACAAATATCCCCCTTTGCTTTCCTTGTTGGGCTGCAGGGGAGGGATAGTTAACACAAAGGGCCCTATCTTACAGCCGGCGCAAAGCGGCGCATAGCGCAGCGCAACTGTCACTGATAGTTACAGACCAACAGTTGTCATTTTCATGCCCAGCACCAACATTGTGTAAATAGCATGCGTGCATAGCGTGTTGGTCTTAAAATGAGGTGTGATCAGGCGTTAAATAGGTTATCGGTGCGTCTGCTCATATGCAGCCAAATGGAGTTGTTGATGGGACAGAGGATTGGGAGACGGCGGAGGCAGAGGGTCCGCCGGCCAAGCACCACATTCATCTGCTCGTACACTTTCACTTCGCGCAAGAGCAGATCCGTTTCCTCAGCACAAACCGACTCGCTTCTCCAATTTGCTGAATCCGCCTTTTAAATAGTAATGTGCCTGGTGCAGGTGCACCTGGCCTTTAAAGGGAATGGGAGATAACACTCTGATTGGTCTAATTCCTGTTACGACAAATAAATACAACCCCTTTGCCACTTGTGCCTTAATTTGCACCCAGATTATGCGCCGTTTAACTCGCAAAGTGGAGTTGGAGTGCACTTGCGCCATGCACTTTGGAGTGCACTTGCGCCATGCACTTTAGATCATGCGCTATACAGTAGAACGTTTAAATATGGCCCAAGGAGGGAATTTTGTACCGAAAAGACTAACTTTGTTAGATTTGGGTACTAATCTCTTCAGTGTCAGTATGAAAAGCAGGAATGATTACAGCAATCAAATTTAGTTTGGGCACCCAATTGCACATGGCACATATGTGAAGCATACTTATAACCACTATGAAGTAGTCAGCAGAACCGCTGCTCATTCTGTGTGTGTCACAGTAGATCAGACAGAATGCCAGCCCATAGATGTACGGTAGCTGCTGTGTTTACCTGAGAGTATTCCACTGGGTAAAGGCAAGAGTGCTGACGCAGCATGGAGAGTAAGTGGTGAACAAACAAAAAATTTGATAAAATACACACATCAAAAAAGAGTGGCTGGATGGATGGATGGATGGAGGAAGAAAGCAGTAGGATGAGACAAAGCCAAGATGAGTAGTGAAGCTCATCCATGTTTACAGTGCATGTTTCCTTTTCAAGTGTGCATTTTATCACAGAATATTTACAGAGCTGAGGGTATTGCAGGGTTAGCTGTGGGCTGCAGCTGTGTCCACCATCTTTGCACGTTTGCAACACCCTTTTGGAAGGGAAATTCCACTTAAAGGAACAGTGTGTAGGATCTGGCGGTATCTAGTGGTCAGGTTGCGGATTACAACTTCTCCCGTGTGCCAAGCGTGTTAGAGAGCTACAGTGGCCGACGCGAAACCGCGAATGGCCCTCTCTAGAGCCATTTGTTGTCAGAGTAGAGTGGTTAGAGTGTGTGTGTGTGTGTGTGTGTGTGTGTGTGTGTGTGTGTGTGTGTGTGTGTGTGTGTGTGTGTGTGTGTGGAAGTGAGTGGTGAAGCAAGAGAGAGAGAGAGGCGGCGACGGGAGCGAGTAACGTTTTAGACTCTGGCCGAAGCAGGAAAAGTTAACAGTGTTTGGTTTGTTCATTTTGGGCTACTGTAGAAACATGGCGGTGCAACATGGTTGACTCCGTGAAGAGGACCCGCTCCCTATGTAGATATAAACAGCTCATTCTAAAGATTAAAAAAACACAACAAATCTTAGTTTCAGATGATTATACACTAAAGAAAACATTAATATCATATCACTTTTTAATATCATATTCCATTTCTGCTAATAGATCCCCCTAATTGTTACATACTGTTCCTTTAAATGCATACACTAATTATTGTTATTCCCAAAGACTGGGTCAGGATCCACAGGTGGATTGCAGGAGATTTTATTAGGGTCGCCAGATATATTTAAAGTCTTTTATATAACATGTATATCTGCAGTACACCTTTGAGCCACATGAGGGAGCCTGAATGTTCGTATTATTCTGATAGTTGTAGCCTACTTATAACACTGAATCTAATATGAAAGGCTAGCGCACATTCTGTTTGTTTGATAGATGAGAGGGGAAAAAACAAGAGCCTGTATATTCTACCTAAATGCATTGATTTGGTCTCATTTATAAGTTTTCAACATGTGTATATGTTTTCAATAACATATGCATAAATTTATCAAACGTATATCTCTTTGAAATGGCTGGTTTACGTATTCAAGATAATATAAGGTGATGAGGAAATGGCAGTAAATATGGTTAGAAACGTTCGCTTACGCACAAATTCGCTCTTCTCAAGATTTATAGATAAGGCCTATTGTGAATAAGGTGGCGATGGTTTGTCATTATTAAAATGTAGGTTCCCAGAAAAAAGGTCAGTGAAACACAGCCCTATATGATATCCAGAGCATTAATATAGCAGCAAACAACTATTTTCTATGTAAAGATATAGAGGAGTAATGTCTACCTGTGTGTTGTAATCTGAGCTTCTCTGTGCTTTGTTTATGTAGCCAGGCCAGTCGCGCATGCAAGTTGGTGCACGTGAGTCCTGTGAACGTGCCCCACTGACACACCGCTCTGCACGTTTCTTATACGGCGGTTACCGCTGATAATGCCATCCCGACCTACGGCATTGTTGCAGAAGCGTAAAGCTGCTTTCACATTCAAATTTGCTCTTCACTCACCGCGAGGTCGGCCGCAGAGCTTTGCAGAGGAAGAGCGGAGTGCAAGTAAAAAAGTATGTCATCAAAAAGTGTGCAAGGAATGCTCATTCACTTTTTCTAGGCAACAGCAACAATTGCCACCGTTATCTCGTTGGTTGCGCTTTGAAAGATCCGCGGCAACCAAGGTCAAAGTTGAAATAATTTGAACTTTGAGCGCAACGCACGGTGGCAATTTCGAGCGGTGCGCCACGCCAAGGGTAGCGCTGGCTCTGCTCTGCCCAGTGGAAAACAATGGCACAGTCAGCACAGAGTGATTTTACCGCTGATCATGTGTAGATGGCTTAATGCCCACCCTCAGATTAATACTGTTAGCTCTGTTAGCAGCCGTTGTTTTCACAGTTTGCACCGCTAGCTGTGAGCTGCCAGCTCAGCCGTCGCCATGTTGAGAGCCGTGGAGAAGCAATAGATATGTTCTGAATATGGAATTTAGCACCTTTAAGTATTACACTTTTATTTGACCATACTTTAGGTTTTATTGTACTTTTGAAAAGACATGGCAAAGAAGATTCAGGGTGCAATAAACCAGGATCACACTAGTCAGGGAAATGATGTGGTCTGTGTCTTATATCTTATTATGACTATAGAAAGTGATAAAAGCATGGACGCGGGTGATGACAATGGATTGGAGAGGATGCTAATGTCAGAGGTCAACTGAGAAAGTGTGTTGGCTGCTTACAGGTGACAGGTTTGGCAAAACTGAAAGAGCTGTTTCACAGACCATCATAGCGAATAATAACTAACATTGAAACTAACATCAAACTCAAAGCAGCATCTTGTAAATGTCGAGGCAATTACTACTTATGAAAAACATTTTCAAATGGCTACACTGCTGCTATTGTTGTTGCTTCTGCTTCATGTTTTGGCTGCATAAGATGTGCTACAAAATAAAAGTTATACATCAGACCGGCACATACAGGCACAAAAAGATAAGGCCCTTTTGGGGGATAGAAAACAGAAGATCCCAGAGACTTCAATGCAATTTGACGTATGTTTGTAATTTTGACAAGTTCGTATGCATTCATCTCCTGTTAACCAAACGTTTGTTTAATACACATCGTCTAATAATTATTTTGCAATCTTGCCTGAACCTGAACGTTCACGATATATTAATAAATTAAGGCCAACTGTTTGATCTAGAGGCTGAGACGTAACGTTAATGTATGACTGTATTACTGCAGCAGCCTTCCACTCAAGCTAACGTTAGCTAGCCATGATAGTCACCATCACCAGCATCATTTAGCCATTTAGCACACTGATGGTGAATATTCACGTATCGTATGAGCCTCAAATGCTCAAATGTCAGTGTGAAAGCCTCGTTAACCCGCTACACAACAGCCTTACATCATTTCCTCTCCTGTGACGGCGAGTTTCTTTCCCCCTAAAGGGAGCGCAGCCTCGGAGAGGACGCCATGCTGGTCTGGTCTAAAGCTTGGAGTCATAAAGCCATGCTGGTCTGGTCTATAGCTTGCAGCCATAAAGCCATGCTGGTCTGGTCTATAGCTTGCAGCCATAAAGCCATGCTGATCTGGTCTATATCTTGGAGCCATAAAGCCATGCTGGTCTGGTCTATAGCTTGGAGCCATAAAGCCATGCTGATCTGGTCTATATCTTGGAGCCATAAAGCCATGCTGGTCTGGTCTATAGCTTGGAGCCATAAAGCCATGCTGGTCTGGTCTATAGCTTTGAGCCATAAAGCCATGCTGGTCTGGTCTATAGCTTGGAGCCATAAAGCCATGCTGGTCTGGTCTATAGCTTGGAGCCATAAAGCCATGCTGGTCTGGTCTGTAGCTTGCAGCCATAAAGCCATGCTGGTCTGGTCTATATCTCGGAGCCATAAAGCCATGCTAGTCTGGTCTATAGCTTGGAGCCATAAAGCCATGCTGGTCTGGTCTAAAGCTTGGAGCCATAAAGCCATGCTGGTCTGGTCTATAGCTTGGAGCCATAAAGCCATGCTGGTCTGGTCTATATCTCGGAGCCATAAAGCCATGCTAGTCTGGTCTATAGCTTGGAGCCATAAAGCCATGCTGGTCTGGTCTATAGCTTGGAGCCATAAAGCCATGCTGGTCTGGTCTATAGCTTGGAGCCATAAAGCAATGCTGGTCTGGTCTATAGTTTGGAGCCATGAAGCTCTTCTATTAAATCGGAGATCAGCGTTTTTGGATTTATTGCTGGTGGAACCAACTACACAGCAACTCTTCAGCATAGCGTTATTACTATTACTGGTTTATTAAAGTAGAAGTTTGGAGACATGTTTCAACTTCTTCTGTTTACTCTGTTACCGTCTACGAGGGACACGGGGTTGGTTTCCCCTGAAAGGGGGCGTGGTCATGAGAGCCTACTCTGGATGACGTATTGACGGTCTGATGTATACTGAAAGAGATACTGGTACAAATGTTACTAATAAAGTAGTTTTAATGTTTATCATCCATTCATTTTCTATGCCGCGGTTAACACCGTCAGTGTTGTCATGTTATTTAGGCGGTGCCGGTGATATTGTTTGTTACCTCTGTAACTGGGCTATCTCCTGGCTGATGTCATCCAACTCCTTGATGCCAGTGAACTCCCCTGAACCCACTGAACTAGAGCTGTCCTGTAGAGAGAGACAGGCAGACAGAGACAGGAAGGGAGGAAGACAAAAAAAGACAAGGTTGGCACAGTAAACCTTATTTGTTGAAGAAGTGAAGTGGGATAATGAAATGGTACCAACTGGGCCACGGCAGGCCAGGCCAAAGGAAGGAGGAGGAGAAGGAGAAGAGAGGATAGGAGAGAAACCAGTGCTCAATAAGAGGAGCAGCACAGAGGTGGAATCAGTAGGTGGGGGCTGGGTCAGTCACCAACATGTGGGGGAGTGCACCACCACTGACAAACTGCCAAAGACAGGAAAGATTCAGGATATTGCAATTTTATGAATAATATTAAGCCCTCTGAGAACATTCAAAAAGTTTTCATGAAGGTGGTTTTCAACAAAGTTCCACTATTTTGTCCACTAGTGTTTGTTGGTGAAGCTAGACCAAGAGCGTTGAGACATTTCTTGAAAATAAGAAAAAACAAGCTATTCTTTTATTAAAGGGCGGGTCCATTTGTGTTCTTTTCTTGGGTTTTCAAATGGAAACGCCCATTCAGCCGTTAGCAAAAAGCAGTGACGTAGGTTACCAAAGTAAGCTCATCAATAAGGTAATGAATAATGTGAACGCTTGCACTAGCTGGGTCAAAAATAGCTGTGCTAAGTTTGGATTTTTTAAAGTGGGGTTGTTGTGAATGGAGTCTTTGAAGAGAGCGATATAACGGCTTCAGTTCCCCGTCAGAAAGGGCTGTCTGACGGAGAGGTAAAGCGGCTGTGGACGGGAGCAGTGGTAAAATATTTTAGCCACATTAGGGATGTTAATAATTAACAGTTTAATCGTTTTAACCGACATTAAGCATTTTAACCGATTAACGCTATCGGTTAAAAGAAATGTTAATAATTCATTAAAAAACTTGTCACTTTAATGGGAAAAGCTGGTCCACCTTAAAGGGACTATTTGTAACTTTCAGAAATGCTTCTTAACAGCGACACCTGTGGCCGTGAAATCAACGAAAGTCAGCGTCGGGCTCGCGCTTGCTCGCTCTCAATATACCTGAACGAGCATCACTCAAAACAGTGAGGCGACACACGTCAGCTAAAACCACAATATCACTCTATATTTCAGCTGCTTGGCAGTAATGTTAGCTGACCAGACGAAGGTCTCTCCATGAACATGATTTAGATCTGATCCTAGTGTTGGCTTTTCCTGCCTAAGTGCAGGCTGAGGCAGCGGGGCTCTCCAGCGTGTCTCCCTGCTCTCTCCGCCCGCAGCCGGAGAGAGCAGTGGAGACACCGGCACCCGGTCGGTAACGAGAAGACAACGTAAATCTCTGTAGAGCTCCGTCACTTCACAAGACACGGGAAACCTCTGTTGGTCTGGAGGAGCTGCAGCAGTTATTTCTGCACAAACGTCCCCTGTACATTCACTAGATATTCTCAGAGCTAAACTAACTCTTCTGCAGTGTGGAGTGACCGCGCGTTCACGTCTAGAGGTGGAGCGAGCTGAGCTGTCTGAGTGAAGGCTAGCAGGCAGAGGAGGGTACAGCGGCTACACGCGAACGCGCATATGCGAGCGCGCATGTGTGACGACCCGCTACATTTATGCGCGTACAAAGTTACAAATAGTCCCTTTAAGAGCCCACCTTAAGACAGTCTGAGCCGGCGTCACAGATACAGGAAGTTGGCTCGGGTCTTGAGCTCGCTTGAGCGGAGGAGTTGTAGCCTCGAAGCATTTATTCACCAACAAATAAACTGTACACACACTGTCTGCTACACCTACGTTCACAGCTAGAACGCCACCGACAACACACACGGTCTGTCGGAAACTCGCTGAAGTTTCGCTGCGCTGACAGACCGTATGTGTGTGACTACGGTGAGCACGAAGCTACCAGCAGAGTTACAGCTGCTAATGTAGCACAAACACACACACTGTTTGTCGGTCAATAGCTATCGTCAATCCGGGCAGACAGAGTATCGTTACTCCGGGCAGACACACAGCGGACAACCTGCTAAACTAAATGTGGCGTGGAGACTTTTACAGTGAACGTGGCTGCATGGCCGCGATGCTCACGCAGCATCTAAGTTATCTATCTGCCAAGTTAACGCTCCCGGACGGTGAACTGGAGACAGTGAACGCAGCATCGTAGCTCTCCTGATGGTGAACTGGGGACTCAGTTGTCTGTTGTGCTCATACATTGCAGCTGACGCATCGCTGCATGCGAGGCACAAATCTTGTTGGTTAACGAGGGCCGGTTATCGGTTAAATTTTTTTTTTCAAAATCAGCATCCCTAAGTCACATATCAGTTTAAGTGTCCGCTATATTTAGATTATTTTCACCGCTTTACCTCGCCATCAGAGAGCCCTTTCCGACGGGGAACTGAAGCCGTTGTATCGCTGTCTTTAAAGCCACCAGACTCTATTCACAAAAACAACAATTTGACCTCACAGAACACGGGAGTTACTGGTCTACTGCTGCATTGATCGGTTACGGCCCGGTCAGACTGCCCGCGTAAGTAGCGCATGTGTGTCGCGGAACCTCTTGCTTTTTATTTCGCCGCCCCTGTTAACAGGTTAGAGCAGCCACACTGCCTGCGTGAGCAGCAGCAACAGACAGTGAAAATTCTTTTTTTACCGTATACTGACATCATACCAGCTACATACTACGTACTACATTTTCAATGTCTAGATATGTAGAATATGTCACAGACATTAAAAAAATTAAAGATTTATTTTTAACTCAACACTTCCTGCTTCCGTTTCAAAATAAAAGCCTTCTAGTGTTTTTTTCTGTGGACAGAATTCCTTCATTTGTTAACACAAGGCTTTTATTCTGAAATAGGACAGCGTTGTAGAAAATGCAGTGACTTGCATGCGCATGAATGAAGTACGGGGGTTTATTTGTTGATTATTACTATTATTTATAAATTACCACACGGTTCTTAACCTTTTTCTGTCTCAAGTAAGTATAAATGACCTTTATAATGAAATGGCCATTACGGAAGGGATAATCTATGTAGAACGGTGGTGTGGACACCACACACACGTGTGAGATATGCAGCAGTTCAGGAAGGCAGCCGCCAAGCGCTGCTGATGTGCCCAGTCTGGCCCGGGCATTAGTTAGTTTGCGTTATTGTGCGACTTTCGGATCCAAACTAACGTGGCGTCCACAGCAGCACATAGTTTAGCTTCCGTGCCGGTACTCCTGTCTGCTTTTCCAAACTGGGCGTGTGCCGACCGCCATCTATGTTACTGTACGTAACATTAATAAGCTGACTGTAAGGATGTATATATACTGTTTAATTAGCAACGTCATCATGCAGAAACCTACGTAAGGTCACGTAGGAAATGGTTTTTAGAAGGGCTTGGGAAAATAGCATTTCAGTGTTAAAACATACGTATTTCGACTAAGATTTGAATGTTCGGATTTGATTACATAAGCAACGCCACTGGGAAGCTAAAGAATGATATTAAAACCTCCAAAAAATACTGTTTTTTTACTGAGTACTGTTGCACATAACCGAAGTACACAGGATGCTCTTGATTTGATTGATTGAACTTATTAATACCTGGGTCACAAACAACTGCTATCATAATTTTCAAAGAATCTTGATTGCCAACTAAAAGCGATTTTGAATCTTCCCTTGATCAGCAGACAGTTGACAGGGTGAGACGATGTCACTGCACTGTACTGTACTGTACTGAAATGAGAGAAAAGTCTTGCAAATGCTTTCCAGTAATCAACCTGAACGGCCAGCCACTGAAAGCATTGATGGGTTAATACACTGTAGGTCCAGGTTACCTACCCACAACTTCAACATAATAGCCTGAGAGAGGAGGAAGAGGGCAAAGTTAGACACATCAGCAGTAACAGAGTTAGGATAAGAGAAGAACAGTGGGCAGTAAATATCTTTGATACAATGCCTTGAAAAAGGTATTCACCCCCCTCGGTGTTATTCCTATTGGGTGAAGACTTTTGCGAGGCACTGTATTATTGATTTACCTGTCCTCATAGTTACCATTTACACGTTTATGTGGGTTACATTTTCAAGTCGTCTCTCAAGAGACAGGATGTTTAAGAGAAAAATCTGTACACCTTCCTGCCCAACTATGCAAAGAGCAGGAGAAATATGAGAGGAGGAGAGAAGAGAAGAAGAAGTATTGACTCACCCGTCTCATCTCAGACAGAGCAGCCATCTCTGATCCCACGGGGGTCATGTATCCTGACATACTCTGCAGCCATAGAGAAATTACTTAGTTTCTGACAATGAAAAACAGCAGTTTAAACAGTTATAACAACAGTTAGAACCCATCCCAGGTCAAAAGAGACTAACAGAGACATTTTGAAAAAGCCCTCAGCACCAAGAGAGTTCCTTGTTCTGTGTTATCCAATACAGTGGAAACCGCTTATAGTGAATTTTTGTTGTTATGCATCATTTCTTATGCAGATTACCATATAATTGATATTTGTATATTTATTACAAAAATAGAAAGTATTGAAACGGACCGTTTTGCTATTTACTGGCTTGCTGCCAATTCTTCTGCCTTTACTCTCACCAAGGCCGAGGTATTGTCTTTGGCCGGCTCTGCAGCACGGGTGCTTTCCCCGTGCACGTTCGTTTTTCATTCGGAGAAAAAATTTACTATCCAATATCAATGTGCACGCAGCATCAGCGTCAGGTAACCAGCTGGAAAGCAGACGGTCCGCAAGGGAAAGTATCACGGGAGTAAAGTAAAATACAAAACAGAAATTCAACTAACGTTAGTCTAACAGAGTTTTAAAATGTTTTACCGTATGTTGTCATGTATGAAAAGACCCAAAATGAACACTGTAAGCGGACTACTTGATTACTATAAGCATTAATATAGTAATGATTCTTTCCCAATTTTTTTTATCCATATAAGCGGTTGATCACTGGAACCGTGATCACTATAAGCGGTTTCCACGGTATTAGCATTATGCCATGCTGTGAAGATAAAAAGTTAACGATACTCTAATTTACCAGCTAATGGTCATACAATCATACTGACAACATGGACAAAGTTAAATCGACATTTCTAAGAAGCCCTGGATGATGAGAGGGTACAGTAACTGAAGATATTTAGCATCTTGCTGTCTTCACGCAGTTTTTTTCATTTAACACAAAAAATACACAAATCCAGGATTTCCAGCTGTGATTTATAGTGGAGGTGGATCACATTGTCTATATATAATAAGAATAAGAAGAATAAGAAGAATAAGACCACCTCCAGAAAATCTGCATCCTAAAAAATGACTACACTTTTATGAAATAACACATTAATCCTCTGGAGAGGAAGAGGAGCAGAAGACCTACTGTATACAGCAAAGGACAGATATTTAATGAGTGTGGCTTTGTTGAAGCCATCATCACAAGTAATCACAAAGGGACAGTAATGTTTGTTGATATTGATGATGTACTATTGGTACTTTCGCATTTTGAGAACTGATCATTAGTAGTGTAGATATGATGATCACACAGGTAGCTGCATTTATTGTTCATGCCACTCCACATGATTAGATTGATATGTGTTATGTGATTCTGCCTTTAAATATAGTTGATCATAGTATTAAAGGAAAACTTCTGTATTTTTCAAACCGGACCCTATTTTCCCATGCTTTTGTGTCTAACTGACTAATAGGGACAACATCTGAAACTGGTCCAATATTGAGGGAGAGCGCTGTAGACGGCAGCTGCTCTCAGGCTACAATATGGTGCAATTGGGGCAAGCTGGCATCGTCATTTACGTCCACTAAAAGTGCTTGTCTTTACCATGACAGGCTCTGATTGTTATTATTAGTGTCTGACATTATGGACAGAATGTCGCTCAAGGAGAAGTCTCGTTGTGAAATCTGGCGAGGTGATGTGTTGCCGGAAGACAACGGTGGAATAGTGGAATACATCCATGGTGGAAACAGACAGAGTTTGTTGTGTTGGAGTACAGAAAGCGTAGCTTAGTGTTATCTAAAAGATTTATAATGTCATGGCTGAATATTTAGATGATTTCCACAATGTGGACGAGCTCTCTGAATTCGATGTTCCACCCGTATTTATTTGAGCCAGAGTATACGGATATTCAGATTTCACAGCAAGACTTCTCCTTGAGCGGGACTTGGACACAATAACAACCAGACCGGATCAAGAGAAAGGTTTGAAAAAGGTTTTATTTCTCTCTAGGGTCCTTTCCATAATGCTGTCAGACACTACTAATAACAATGTGAGCCTGTAAGTGGCAAAAACAAGCACTTTTATTTAACATAACGTTACATTGACGCTGCTCACTTGCCCTCGAAACTCGTTTCATGGCTGCTGGTTACAGAGTTCTTCCTCAATACGGGACCAGTTTCTAAAATTGTTGTCCCCATTAGTCACTTAGACACAAAAACATGGGGAAATAGGTTGAAAAATAGAGAAGTTACCCTTTAATATATAATATATCAGTCCATCTTCCGTCATATCTGGCTGCATTTATATAGCACTTTCATCCGAAGCGCTTTACAATTTACACACACTCACACACCGATGGCAGCGAGTTACCGCCTGACCACCTGAGGATCGAACCGCCAACCCTCAGATTAGTGGACGACCCGCTCTACCTCCTGAGCCCCATGAAATACATAGATATACAGATATGTCGCTGAGCTCTAGTAAACACAGACTGTTTGTGTGTGTGGGACCTACTGGTACAGGAGTGCTCCTCTCAGAGGGGGGGATCATGTCAGCAGTCAGGGCCTGTGGAGGGTCGACGCCCTTGCTCACTTTCTGCTGGATGAAATACATGGCGAGGGAAAACTGCTCCCTGGTCAGCTTGCCTATCTGCCTTGTGTCTGCCAGAGCCCTGCAGGGAAGAGCAGACATTCAACAGAGGTACAATCAGTTAACTCAATTATTATTATTGTAGTATTATTATTATACCCAGCAGACTGAGCAGACTGTTGAGCAGAACAGGACCAACAAAAATAAAAACAAAGGACAAAGAAATAGCTGAATCAGGTGAGTAGAAGTAAAGTAGAGTAAAGTAGAGTGGCTGAAATATGTTGCACACCCTTAGTTTACCAAAACTGTTGCTTCCCTTTATTTGAATTAGGGCTGTCAATCGACTAAAATATTAAATTGGAATTAATCGCTTGATTGTCCGTAGTTAATCACGATTAATTGCAAATTAATTGCACATTTTGTATGTGTTCAAAATGGACCTCAAAGGGAGATTTGTCAAGTATTTAATACTCTTATCAACATTAAAGTGGGCATTCAGAGGATCCATGGATCAAACTAGAGACCTATAGCATTCAGAGGATGGATGGATCAAACTAGAGACCTAGAGCATTCAGAGGATGGATGGCTTTCCTAGCCACTTACTTTCGAGAAAGGGCTGCAGAGGATCTGAACATTTTTTTCCCCTCATTATTGGTTTATAACTGATCTATGATTTATTACCCATTAATAAAGCCATTAGCTACAATTTATAGACCCTAAATAAAGACTGACTTAACCAATAATAAGCCTAGCCGAGAAATAAAACACATCATTAACTGTCAACCATGAAAGATGAGTAGGTTGGCTGTCTGAGTCCCTACCATATATGGGCTAGGAGGTTCTGAGAAAGTCCAGACTGCATGAAGATGTCCTTTACTTCATGTCCGCTGACAAATCCGTCCAGATCAGCATCAGTCTTCAGGAAGATGTCGTCATAGCGACCACGGTCCGACACTGGGACCACCCAGTTCAATGAATGCTGAGAGAAAGAAGAGATGCATATGTTGTAACTTTTTTGACACAAACTTAGTCTCAAAACTCGTCTACGATAGTTTGTGAGGGAAGAACCTCCGTTCTGTCACACCACTGTACAATCAGAGTGGACAGAGTGTTTCTGTACATCCAACCACTCCAACAGAGTGGTGCGTCTTCTCTCTAGGAGATTGCATCAATTCAGGAGTTGCATTCTCCCAGTTCATTTTTCGTTCATATCACATTTCAATAATTTCAGTTTATAAAAGTAATAATTTTTTAACCAGAATACAGTAGCTCGTAAAAAATAATTTAAAGGTCCCATATCGTGCTCATTTTCAGCTTCATATTTGTATTTTGTGTTTCTAACAGAACATATTTACATGCTGTAATGTTAAAAAAAAAACTTGTTTACAATATGGGACCTTTAAGTAGGCTACAGCTGTTATTTCAATGTGTCAGATACATATTCAATATAGATTGAAGTACATAAAAGTATCAGATTGGACTCAGATTTGGCAGACAACCAACATTAAAGGATTCAGATTGGGATCAGGGCCAAATAAACTCAACCGGGACAGCCCTAGCTTTTAAAAAACTGTGTCCCAAACATGTAATATTGATTCTGTCAGTACGACTAATCTAATGTTCATTTGATTTGTGTACATTTGTGTTTATTGTGTTCTAAATTCTACACCTGCACAATGTATAATTATAATATAATTCAGCCCACAGTAAGCCTAGATCAAAATAATGCAACATAAATATGTTTAGTAAGATGAATCCCACATCACAGTTTCTCTTTTATGGTTTTCTATAATATTTTGGATTGTGTCTGCTCATCGTTTATTTTGTGGCTCCGTGGTTCACTCGATCACCACACTGTGTAATGAGTGTTTTAATTGAGCACATTTAGATAGCTGGCATACAAAAAAGAAGCAAAGAAATAAAGGATAAAAAATGGATCAGGTTATACAAGAGCAATACTGAACCATAACAAGTCATTCAAATGTTTAATGATGTTTTTTGCTCCAGTGTGATTTCTAGTTCTGGATTATTGTGTGTTCAAAGTGTCTGTAGTAGGTGTGTATATTAGTGTAGTGTATGTAGTGTGTATTACCTGTCCAGACTTGAGTGAGTGTTTGGGCGACAGGCTGCCGGTGCTGTTGAGTGAGTTCATGCTGCCGTGGGAGGGTGTGGAGCGTAGCGAGTCTTTTGGTGGCGGAGGGCTTGCGGGTAGTCCAGGCACGGAGCCGGCCACTGAGCCCAGGCTCTTCTTCCTCTTAGACGGAGGGATGAGGGAAGAGGGGAGGAGTGCAGGAACAGGCTCCTTCTCCAGGGCCCGGTACACCAGGTGCATGGCCTAGGGGAGCACATCCTGCTGTTAATGCATACTT
Source organism: Sebastes fasciatus (assembly GCF_043250625.1). Taxonomy (NCBI): domain Eukaryota; kingdom Metazoa; phylum Chordata; class Actinopteri; order Perciformes; family Sebastidae; genus Sebastes; species Sebastes fasciatus. The sequence goes on from NC_133799.1 coordinate 36,366,791, forward strand.
ACTAATTATGTCCCTAACCTCTTATTTGCCCCCAGTTCAGACACAAATTCCAATCTAATCTAATATTTATTTCATTTGTAATTTTGTTAATGGTTTCCTGTTCTTAAATACATCTTCTGGAGTCATTGGGTTTTTGCGGGCTCAGGCCTCGGCCTGTGTCCGAGCGGCATCCTACTGGCCCCAGTGGTCACTCCTGGTTCCACCAGCATGACAGTGAGCTCAGTGAACTCCAATGGCCTCCACAGTTATCCCTGATCTCAATCCAACAGACCACCTTTGGGATGTGGAATGTGCAGCCGACAAATCTGCAGAAACTGCGTGACGCTATCATGTCAACATCCCCAACGAGTCGAGGCAGATGGGCGCCCACCCAGAGCTTGGTTCTGCCCAAGGTTTCTACCAGCTAAAGGGGAGTTTTTTCTTGCCATTGTCGCATAACAATGCATGCTCGTGGGGGATCTCTTGTTGGGTCTCTTAATTATATTACACTATACTCTATATGAAAAGCGTCTTTAAAGCAGTAAACTAACTTTTTTCATCGTCCTCCCGGAACCGTCCCGAAATGAATGCGGACCCAAATTTTAAATCTTTTTTTTTCTACATTATCATTAGTTAATCATTCAAAGTGACCTTTAATATAAAACAAACATCAAAAGTGGATTATTTTTGTTCATACATTTATAATTTATGCATAATTTATTTTAAAGTAATTTTGGTGTTTTTTTATTCATAATTTGCATGTTTGTTTTGATTCTGATGTTAACAATGCAGCTTAGTTAAATTCTAATATTTTTTACGTGTAAAAAGTCACATTTGGTCAAAAAACACGATTTTGCAGAGGGCCCCATAAAAAGCTAGAACCGGCCCTGCTACCTGGAGCGTCTTAAAGTTGGAGGAGCTGCTGGACAAGATGCTCCTGTCATGGGAAGAGGATTAGCACGTTGCCACAGACAATATGTGATGGAGAGATCTCACTGCAGCCTTCTTACCCATAGGGGATGAAGAGGAGGAAGTAAGTACATGAGTGGTTAACATCAGTAACATGATTTGAGCGGTTGCAGAGTTTTGACTCCTCATAGTTAATGTAACGTTATGGTCAGCTCACTCACGTCGGCTGCTGACTGGTTAACCGGTATGTGCTGTGTGTACGTGCGGGACGGACTGACTGTGTGTGTGTGTGTGTGTGTGTGTGTGTGTGTGTTTATGTTGTCAAGCACATTTAATAATAACGGTGCACTACACAAAACGTCATTTTCATCGCCGTTCATTCTAATGTAACAGGTAATTTTCTTTCAACTCTCGTCGCAAATTCGTCCCAAAATGTATTTTCAACCTTCCTGATCATATTTTTTCCGGCCCCGGGAAGACGGGACATCCTTAAGCTCCAGCCCTGGTATGGGGATAACCTCATTAGCAACATTTTTAAGGAAGGTTTCCAGCACCTTGTTGAATCCATGCCATGATCAATTCAGGCTGTTCTGGGGGCAAAGGGAGGTCCTACCTAATATTAAGACATTGTACGTCCACAGTTATGACACAGCTATAGAGAATCAAAACTACATATGGTAACAATGAAGAAGATAACACTCACCACTGCAAATTCATCTCTGTCAAGATGGCCATCTTTATCTATGTCACTCAGGTCCCAAACCTAACAGCAAGAAATAAACATGATGAGGCCATTCAGCGTAATTAAAGGAGTATATAAACTATCACAGATTTGATCTCATTACTATAAATCCACTTTGGAAATAAGCATCTTCTCTGACAATTCGTTGCTAAATATAACAGTTCTACCAGCCACTGTGACATTAATGTCCCCGTGTCACTTGGTATTTGTGGGGAAACAGAACATATTGAAGTTCTGTCTTGACTAGTTTAACCTTCAATCATGGAACCAACAAGTCTCATTTAAGACCTAATATAAGAAACCAAAATTGAAGTCAGTACCTTCCCAAGGACATCCAGAGGTAGCTTGGAGTTGATTAGGACTGGTTTGACCTTCTCTCCTGACAGCAGGCCATTGACTGGAGCCAAACTCTCAAAGATCCCATCAAATTTACTCTTCTCCTCGGGCTACAAAGGAAAACACACACTGGTCATCTAAAAAGGCTGATCTGTAGATGTTAGACTGACTGAGCATGACTCTGTCTTTTGACTTAATGGTAGAGCTCAAGCTTTTTCACAAACTGTATGGTTTACTAAACTGCAATATTAGAGCACAAACAATACCGCATTTTTGAGGCAGATGCCGATATCGATATTTGAAAGTTAAAAACATTTCATGGGGCATTTTACAGAGTCAAAAAATAAATGTCAGTGCTCTCTGCTGGATTAATAGCAATCTGTGAGAAACTAAAATGATGTATTAGTAAGGTTCTATGCAATATCTCTGTATATATATGTTGAGATTGAACTTTAAAAAAGGGGAGTACATATGTTCATATTTAAATAAATAACGGATATTAACAGTTGATGTCATCTGGGAATATCCAGTCAATACTCAGTCAGTAATTGTTCAAATAAATAAAATTTCCTTCTCCTTTTTCTTTCTGAATCAATGTGAAACACATCTATAATGACTGCTTTATTCTACTGTGTGTGTGTGTGTGTGTGTGTGTGTGTGTGTGTGTGTGTGTGTGTGTGTGTGTGCGTGCGTGCGTGCGTGCGTGCGTGCGTGCGTTTCAACACACCCTGACAGCCCAGTGTAATTCGCCGCCAGAGGCAGAAGCTGTGCTGCTTAGTGACGGACTGCTGGTGTCCTTCTGAAATCAGACAAACAAAGATGGCTGTCACAGAACTGTCACATGGTCCATTTGCTGGATTAAACACACATCTCTCATATTGAGCTTTTGATACAAGGTTTAATAACATGATAACATAACATGAATATTAAGTCTTTTAAAAATGTCTGCAGGTTTGATATTAATTCCATATAAATGTCACTGTTGTAGCTGTTTTTATACAAAGAATATGTGGATTTGAACTTTAACGTCTTCCACTCCTTGAGGGCGCCGGCTCCATTGGTTGACTTTGCTCTCTTTAAGAGGCTGTAGCGGGCTTAGATTTAAAGCTTTAGAGTGAAGTTTCTGGTGTCATATGATCCTAAAAAAACCTAAGGAATCCATTGGTACCAACCATGTCATGCTAGCATGTCAGGAAGGAGGCTACATTTTGGTGAGGAAAAACTGGCATGGCGGTTTCCAAAGGGGTCCCTTGAACTCTGACCACAAGACATGTGAATGTAAATGGGTTCTATGGGTACCCACGAGTCTCCCCTTTACAGACATGCCCACTTTATAATAATCACATGCAGTTTTGGGCAAAAAAAAACATGCAGTTTTTTGCATGCAGTATAAATTTGTTATTTTCATCTATTCTAAGAATGGTTTCTGCATACTGGGGGGGTGGGGGCGGTCCCTAAACAATCTGTGAATTACATAAATTGTGTATCACTGTAAAGCTGAGACTCTTGTGGATCCAATGAGCCCAACTGTATTCATGTGTGATGATGTTAGTCCCCATAGGACCCATTTCATTGTAGTGAGACCATTTTTTTAATTTGACCTCACTGTATACAATGACCTGTGGTGACCTCTAGGATAATCACAGCCTCATGAACCTTTACAGCCACAAACTAGAGACCTAGAGCATTCAGAGGATGGATGGATCAGACTAGAGACCTAGAGCATTCAGAGGCTGGATGGATCAGACTAGAGACCTAGAGCATTCAGAGGATGGATGGATCAGACTAGAGACCTAGAGCATTCAGAGGCTGGATGGATCAGACTAGAGACCTAGAGCATTCAGAGGATGGATGGATCAGACTAGAGACCTAGAGCATTCAGAGGCTGGATGGATCAGACTAGAGACCTAGAGCATTCAGAGGATGGATGGATCAGACTAGAGACCTAGAGCATTCAGAGAATGGATGGATCAGACTAGAGACCTAGAGCATTCAGAGGATGGATGGCTTTCATAGGTATATTGACAGTAAGGGGGTTTCTGAGCAGTTTCCAGAAAAGAAGTGCTCACCCTCCAATCGCCGAAAAATGCAGTTCTTAAAGAAATCTCCAAATGTCAAAAGTTTTTGATACCAAATCACAGCATGGCTTTTTCCTATGGTGTTCGTCAAGGTCTTGGTGTCTTAATGTGGTAACAAATGGTATTAACCCAAAAATTGCTGCATCATCTTATGAAACGTAATAGAACATGACAATAGCCATCAACTACTTCTATCATAATGTTCTAAGCCCTTGTACACTTTCAAAATGTATTTGAATAATTATTTTTAGTTCTTATTTATGACTAGAACAACTTGAGCTGCATCTCAAATCAATCTTCAGGTTCCCAGCATTCAGATGATGTGCACCACTTCTATGTGACATAAACTGTTGACCTGCTATCTCCACCTAAAGACCCCCTGTACTCCCCTAAAAGTGGAAGTGGAAGTGGAGTGGAAAAGGTTAATGATGAAGTCATACTCACAAACTTGGGGGGAGGGACTGTGAGGTTGAGGCTGGACAGACTGACTTCCTGACCGCTCTGAGCACAGGCCACCAGCCGCAGAGCTACGTAAAACCCCTGAGAGAGAAAACACACAGTATTACCCATCAAGCCTTTCTCATTCTCTACCTCAGATAACTAACACTGATAGCTCCCCAAAGACATACAACTCCTCTCATACATTATTACCATTATTGAAAAATTAGAAAAAGAAAATATAGAATATTTATATTTAAAAAAAAAACATCTCTATCTTTGCTTGCACAGATCAGTTAGCTGTTTTTATTTGAACTGGACATGCTGGCATCGGCAAATAGGGTCATCTCATTGGATCAACTTGTGGATATTTGGTTTCACTTTGTCACTTTATTTGTCATTAAGTATTTCTGCATCTTTTCTCTGTGAAATACATACTGTATAGCACCTCATCAGAGACAGAGCACTGGATGATCTGTTCCAATCCCTACCTGTTTGTCCAGATAGCCTTTACCATCAGGATCAGCCAAATCCCAGATCTGAAACACAAACACACAGCATTGAAGACACACTGAAATAAAATCTTGTCTTAATTGTTCCATGTATCTCTTTTCACATGTTAAATATGTGTCAACAAATCTTTTTTTGAGTATTTTTCTTTTCTCTTCCTGTAAAACATCAAAATATTTTCGATGACTCATCATTAACTCAGGGGGTGCTTTCATAAATGTATCCAATCAGATGTGATTTGGGGTTACTGGACATAGGTTTAGGTAAGATGAGGCTGAAGATGTTGGGTCAGGAAGGCGCCGGAAGCCCCCCCCCCACCCCCCCACACACACTTATGTGTGTGCATGTGAGACAGTAAGACGTCATTCTGCAGACTTGGCTAATGGAGCTACTTAGTTTCAACCATTTCCTGTGGAGCATTTGTTTTTATGGGCTCTTTAAACCCACTAACAGACAATGATGAGGCACTCTCTTTAATCCATCTTTCCTCTGTTTGATCTAATTTAACAAATGTGTTTGACAAAAATCTGAAATAATCATGTTGGACTCTATCTTCCCAAAATTTTACCAATTTGTCTGTAATTTTTACAGCTATAGCAGAAAATCTAAAGGCAGTGGTCACATAATACAGAAGAAAACATCCGACAATTGACCAGGTAATTAAACGTTGATGCTGAAGACACCCATCAGATTCATTGGATTAAAGCTGCAGTAGTCAGTATATTTTTGGCATCATTGGGCAAAAAATCCCATAATAACCTTTCAGCATATTGTAATTCAAGTGTTTTGAGAGAAAGCTAGACTTCTGCTGCTCTCCTCATGGCTCTGTTTTCAGACTTTAGAAAACTAGTCTGTGACGGGAGACTTTGACCAATCACAGGTCATTTCAGAGAGAGAGAGAGCGTTCCTATTGGCTGTTCATTTAACGGAAACAGCTGTCAATCACTCGCAAACTCCGATCAACCGGTCAAACTTGATCAAATATGAATCAATATTCTGTTACTGTAATGTCTATTTCTCTCCTCAGATGTTCTCAGAATCATCTTGTAGTGCACGGTTTAGCTGTAAAATGAGAAAGTTTGCTCCGGTTGGTGGGCGGTGCTTGGTATTTCCTCAACTGATCTCAACATGGCTGCCGGGTCACAAACTTTCTCATTTCACAGCTAAACAGTACACTACAAGATGATTCTGAAAACATTTTAGACGAGTAAAAGGCATTACAGTAACAGAATATTAATTCATACCTGATCAGCGCTGCCTAGTTTGACCGTCTGATCAGAGTTCGTGAGTGATTGACAGCTGCTCAGAGACAGGAAGACAGTCTAAATGCAATGTAAATGCTAGCGGGTACCAAGCATTGTGTGTATCTCATAATCTACAGTACCACATGAGCATAGGGGCGTGATACACACTGTTGCTGACTGCAGAGGCAGAAAAGGATATTTATGGAGGCAGTAATGCTCACTAAGAGGAAAAAAGAGCTATTGAAAGAGAGGAAGACTGAAACTCAATGTAAACAATGAGAAGTTGGTTCCAAAAAGAGTAGCAGAGGTTCGATAACACTGAACTTGAAAGAGCACTAAAGCAGTCAGCTACTAGCTAAACTGACCACAGGATGCATCTAATTCAACTCAGGTGACAATGACTGATTGACCACATTCAACTCTATAAATACCTGTAACGTCTTAACGTAAATGCATCAACAATAATCTGTTCATCTGCTCCCCAGAGCCATCACAACCACAGCGCCTTTTGCTTATAGCTGTTACAAAATCAAGGCATGTGATAGGCTAGTTATGAAATCTGTCCAAAGATGCAATCATAGACTATATATAAGAGCATCATCATCCATTGGTTTGTGGACTGCTGTGTTGAAGCCTCGAGTTCAGCATTTTGGCCATCGCCATCTTGGTTTTTGGAAGTAGCCATCTTGTTTTTTTGCAACCGGAAGTTGGTGGAGCTAAGTACAACCACACGCTGAAAAAGACATTTTTAGGCGACCAAAATGTTACAATTTACTTTCATGGCCTAAAAACACACTGTGAAAGGGTTAAAGTTCTAAGACGAAAACACGGACAACTCCCAGACCGGACAACGCCGTGGTAGCGACCTGTCAATCACAAGGTAGCCCCGCCCTAAAGCATCCCCTGCTTTATGGTCTATTTGACTCTAAATGGGACCATAATTTACTAAATGAACATCATGCTGTATTGAAGAAGTCTTGAAACTAGCGATTGAGACCATTCAGACTTCTTTTAGCAACCAGAGGAGTCGCCCCCTGCTGGCTATCAGAAAGAATGCAGGGTTAAGGTACTTCTGCATTGGCTTCATTTTCAGACCCCAGACATATTCCACTGGATGCAATGAAGGTCTGTCCACAGTGAGTAAAACAACAGTGAAAATGCACAGCTGGAACCTTGGTTTACACACATGTGCATACAAGACTGAAAATAACAAACAAAGATGGAAGATAACACATACATTAGTATACAAAGAGCACCTCATAAGGTCTACTACTTCCAAGGTCTACTGCTGTTTTAGTTTTGAGTGAATCTCAGTGACTAAAGCTGCACATCAACTCTTACATCCAGGGTCGAGTACAGCAGTAACACAACAAACTCAATACCATCCAAAGGTACACAGTGAGGAAGAAGAGAGGCGAGCTGCCACCTCTACCTGCCAACACACACACACTCTGGAATAATGCCTGGAAGGTCTGCTTTGATAAGCCACACACACGCAACACTGAACACAAACACTCTGATTAAATCTGACTAATCACACGCAACACCTCTCAAAGTATCAACCAAGCACAAAGTAACATAAAGAAATCACAAACATTAAGGAATAGCAGTCCGTAAAGAAAGGAAAAAAAGCCAATAACAAATCAGCACCTGAAGAATTAAACCCTCAGTATGCTTCAAACTAAGCGCTTGTTGAATGTTGTTTAACAGCATCTTAAACTGACAGTGAAAAAGGGGTGAGCAGCGACTACGCCCAACAATTACTATGCGAAACAGACAATTCAACAGCCGTGGCCACTTTACACAGCGATTGACCAGGTGTAGAGGTGAGGAGTTTAAACTTCTCTCTAGAGATCTCTCTTGACACTCATCAAACCGTTTCGGTCCCTTTTTTGTGTTCCGTTTTATGTATCCAACATGAATGTATGAATACGTTCAAGGAGAGACTGTATGAAAGTGTGAGCTATTATTTAGAATTAAAAAATACAATCAAACCTAAAGTTTTCACTACGTAAGTGAAGCAATGGTTTGAACAACAAAGATGTGAACACTTAACGACTTTTGATTGAATCTATTGGTCATTTCTATGACCCGTACTGTATGTGTATATATCATTTTATACTCTAACACACCTTATCACACCGTAGACTGTATATATAGATGGACGACGCATCTCCACATCCTCCCACTGTACAAAAGTGAAGCCAAACTATCCCGGATTGGTAGTTTAGGGAAATCCTGGACATTCAATTTCACAAATTATAAACATGGCATTTTCTTTACAAATTTAAAGCTGCTATAACTATTTTTTGTCACTTGGGGCAGCAAAACAAGCTGTAAACACAACATTGATATAATATGAGTTATAAAATGAATCTGGTGAACATGTTAGCAAAGTAAACAGTTTCCGATTCGCACATCCAACAGACAAGCAACAACATGTATAATTCAATGGGAGTCATGTTTGAGTCCACCTGATGCATGTCCAATATTTACTCTCCTTTTAGTTCTGGTTTGCTCTCCATCAACTCCAGAGAAAATGATCTGTCTGTCTATTTCTGTCTGCTGTTTGGTGCCAGGCAGGTAGTGTACGGTGGGTTTTTAGAGCTTTTTTGCAGCCCGTGAAACCAAAACAGTGAGATAAAAGACGCTAAGACACTCTGTAGAGCCGAGGGGAACTGCAGAGTTGATAATAATTCTCCCTGGATTTGTCACCTTTCAGATAACCCATACTCGGTTGATCTATCATTCATGTAAAAATACTGATGCAGCATCAAAATCTTGCTTATGATTGCAAATAGCTCAATGTCCCAAATATTATTAGTCCTACGTATGCATATAAGGTCTGCAAAGACATCACGGCTGAACTCTGTAAAATAGGCACATAGCCCTTAAGTAGAGATGCACCGATATCGATACCAGTATCGGATATCGGGTCCGATACTGTGCTCATGTAATCGTACTCGCAAAACCGTGCCGTTGTACCACTTCACGGCGGCGTGACGTTAACCTCTCGTCAGCATCTTTTGGATCCTCACGCTCCACCTTCCCGACGGTGCAGGCGAGACGGGCCTTACTTTCAATACGCCACGGTTTTTTGCTTGCACCCTCTGACTCGTGCGTGTGTTAGACTCCTTGGTCCGAGTTTCAAGACAGGTCGGGTGGGTTGCCGACATCACCGCAGACCCCTGGCGCCTTTTACGTGGGCCGAGCCTCGGCGGGGAGAGGGGGCGCAGTGAGCACTTTGTCCACGGTGCGGCGAGGTCCGGGCAGAGAGCGCTGTAAAGCTGCGGCCCCGGGAAGCACCTTTGCCCCGAGCCTTTCCAAGCCGACCTAGAGCCGGTCGCGGCGCACCGCCTCGTATGCAGGACTCCCCAGCCTGCCGTGTGTCGCTCACACCCTCCAGCTGGCTGTTAACGAGGGTCTTTTGTTACAGAGAAGTACTCGTATCGGTACTCGGTAACGGCGAGCACCCAAATTTAAGTACTTGTACTCGGTCTGGAAAAAATTGGTATCGGCATCCCTACTTTTAGGTATTAATAGTGTGCAGATAATCTGCTCTAATTGGTACTAGTACTTACTCTTATGACCATTGCAAAGTTTACTCTTCTGGACAGTTTTCAACAATGATGACAGCAGACTGACATAACCACAGACCAGAGGTTGACCTTCAGTTCCTGACAATCCACAACTGCAATAAGACCAATTAATATACTGAATTTACCATGTGACCTCAATGTTGTTTTACACGGCCTCTACTTCTTCATGCTCGCTATTATTTGAGACTGCTTTTATCGGACAATTTAGAGTATTTGCCATGAGTGGATGTTACATATTTGATTTGTCCAACTCTTTTACTCTAGCCACAAACTAAACAGTTCAGACTTAAATTTTTTAGCATGTACGAAAAATCACTACTGAGGATGTCGTTAATAGTTTCATGTAAAACATCAAATTTGCCTTAAGCATTAGAAGTGTTAACATTAACATTATGATTTTATTTTGGTAAGAGCAAGGGGTGAACATGGATTGTGTCCCTGTGAATTTAGTAACTTTTGCCACTACCTACCTTTCCCAATGTAACGTCAGGGAGTCCAGACTTTTTTAAGAACAAGGCAGCTTCTGTTGGTCCCACTCTCCCTGTGTTCCCAGGGTCCACCTTGGAGCAAACACACACAGTCGGAGTGCATTGTGTTATTATATTATATTTGCATGTTTCATGTTTCCATTTCATAATTAAACCTGCAGTAGGCAGAATGTTTTTGGAATTATTGAGCAAAAAATCCATAATAACCTCTCAGCATATTGTGATTCAAGTGTTCTGAGAGAAAACTAAACTTCTGCTCCTCCTCATGGCCCTGTTTTCAGACTTTAGAAAATCTAGCCCGTGACGGGAGACTTTGGCCAATCACAGGTCATTTCAGAGAGAGAGCGTTCCTATTGGCTGTTCATTCAACGGAGGCAGCTCTCAATCACTCGTAAACTCCAATCAAGCGGTCAAACTAGGCAGCGCTGATCAAATATGAATCAATATTCTGTTACATTAATGCCTATTTCTTTCCTCACATGTTCTCAGAAACATCTTGTAGTGCACTGTTTAGCTGTAAAATTGTAAAGTGTGCTCTGGCCGGTGGGCGCTGCTTGGTATTTCCTCAACTGATCTCAAACTTTCTCATTTTACAGCTAAACAGTGCACTACAAGATGTTTCTGAAAACATTTGAGGAGAGAAATAGGCATTAATGTAACAGAATATTGATTCATATTTGATGACCATTTGAACGGAGTTTGTGAGTGATTGACAGCTGCTCAGAGACGCCAAGGCTCCAGTCTGAAATCTTGCAGATGCCATTAGGAGCACCAGAGGGCACCGGAGGCACCGGAGGCACATGTTTTTTTTTCTCTCTCTCTCTCTCACTGGAACATGTGAGCTGCCTTTCATGCGTGTTTTACACAAATTATCTCACCAACTCATCAACTCACCTGTCTGTAAAAGTTCTCAAATACAGGGTTCCCACTTGACAGCTGTGGCAGAGAGAGAGAGAATGTTAATGCACTATAATATAAGCGGTTTCTTCAGCTAGAAGTACTGAGAGCATGTTAGCAGTGTATTCTGATTATACGTCACTTAAAAATGACTAATGCCTAATTCACCTAAATGAGCCGTGTGAACTGCACTGTCTCACATGTCTAGCTAACGTTATAGAGCTCATTCAAATACTCGTTTAAGATAAGATAAGATGAACCTTTATTAATCCCCGGAGGGAAATTCAAGTGTCAAAGCAGCAACATCAGCAAACAGAGTGAAACACAGGAGAGGTAAAGGTATACAAAAATTATAAAAACAATAATAGAGATATAAAAGATACAGAGTGAATGGGTGAACATATTGTGTACAGTCCGTCAATAAATACATGTAATATGTACATATGTGCAGTCTATAAAGTGGTATATAGGATGTAAAGTGTAAAGTAAGTGTAAAGTGCGCCAGTGGTTAGAGACCAAGATGGTTGTAGATAGTGCATGTTTAAAGGTAGATAGTGCATGTTTAAACTTCTTAAAGTCCTCATAGTTCTCCTATGGGGGTCAGCCTTGGTTGTGGAGCCTGATGGCTACCAGCATGAAGGACTGACCCAGGCGCTTTGTGTTGTGCCGAGGGGGGATGAGTCTATGACTGAAGGTGCTCCTCATCTTGATTAGCTCATCATGGAGGGGGTGGGAGGGGTTCTCCAGGATAGCGTCCAGCTTCCTCCTCATCCTCCCCTCTGCCACTACCTCCAGATCGTCCAGTTCAGACAGATGTTTAATGCTATTTTTGGCCCTTTTGCTCACAATTAATAAGAAGACATCACAAAGCAACTACATTAGATGACTGTTGCGCAACCACAACAGAGAAGAATCTGTGCTACATTAACCTGGTCACCAGAGAACATGAAGACTAGAGAGCCAACTCACATCATCAGCATCATTAATCATGAAAGCTTAGCCCAGGTTAGCCCATGTTAGCCCGGGTTAGCCCGGGTTAGCCCAGGTTAGCCTGCTGTCCAGCTTGCCTCCTAGCCTCAGCAGCATGTTGATCTCCATCCTCTCACTGCTCTGGTATCAAGGCTAGGCTAGCTAGGGTCTGCTAGCTGAAGGACTGAACCTTATATTAGTTTCTACAGCTTTGTTAAATATACGTGCACATGCCAGCCCGTCCATAACTGTGTATGCCGTGTGCACGGTGCTTGTTGTGTTTAAATGTAGTATTGGTGAGTTAACGGTGTGTTATGTCGTAGGTAAATAGCTCCACGGCTAACTCTCACCAGCTGAGGCCAAGGCCTATGAAAGGAGGCTAGGTAACGGGCGGACATCATCTTGGGGATTGGGGTATGACGCATGCGCAGTGTGACTGAAGCTGCGGTCGTGTGTTGCGATTGGCTCAGTTTCAGCGAGTGCAGACCAGATTCTACTGCGCATGTGTCGTACCCCTAAAGATATGACGCGTGTCCCAGCCCACTTTAATAGGCCTTGGCTGACGCTAGCCAGTCCGCTACATAACGGTCCTGCAGCAGGCCTCCATCGACCAGCTGACTGCCTTCATTCAGGCTGCAGCTCAACGAGAGCTCGTGTTTTGTTCAAAGTACAAATAAAACACAATGTCATGAATGAGACATGCTGTGCCATGCTGTTAATGAGCTCAGCCTGAAGATGAAGTGTAGAGTGGTAAATTGCTGCATCTTTACCTGGCTGAGAGATGTGAGGGCTGCCATCTTCCCTGTTGCTGCGGGAACGCACCCGCACCCGCCCTCCTCTCCACGGCAACACGCCCCCTAGCGGACAAACCACCGCCTCACAGTCCAGACAGCTGGCCAAATCCGTTAAAGGCCCCATATCAGCTCATTTTCAGGTTCATACTTGTATTTTGTGTTTCTACTAGAACATGTTTATATGCTGTAATGTTCAAAAACGTTATGTTCGTCATACTGTCTTTCTGAATATACCTGTATTCACCCTCTGTCTGAAACGCTCCGTTTCAGCGCATTTCGACGGAATTGCAACAGGATTGTGTTGCTAGGCAACAGCTTTGGTCCATGTTTACTTCCTGTCAGTTGATGACATTCACATACACTGCAACTGGAACATATTTAGAATGTTTATGTTTAAAACTGTGTAAAGGGTCTAAATATTGTATATTTGTGACATCACAAATGAACAGAAATCCTGACAGCTTGCTTCACGTGCACAGTTTCTGAATACGGGCTGTGTATTTCCCTGTGGATTAAGCGTTTTTATACTTTCACAGTATTTATATAGGATTTAAACCTGCTTTATAATAAAAAAACTTGAAAATCTCACTTTTTTATAATATGTCCCCTTTAAAGTTCTGCTAATTTTATGTTGCCTACATTGTCTGCAAAATGACGAATTTTTTCATCATTAAGGTACATTATTTAATTTGGCACAAATTTAACAAGCAAACAATTGCAGCTTAAATTGGTTTACATTTCATTCATGTTGTGCTGGAACCACATTGCGGTTTATGTCAATCTGTAGAATTACACATTCTGATGTTTGGCGCTGGTGTGTGGGAGCTGCATACCAAATCCCCCATATAGATCCTGGATTTAAAAAAAAAAAAAAAAAGCTGCAGGAGTTGACAATAAAGAAAGGCCTTCATAGAATTACCTTTAAAAAAGTATATTCGTGACTTCGTGCTTGCACGACTGCTGTGAAGTTGTCTGATGTTTGGAGGCACGATACACACTGATGCATGTACACTCGGCTACTTCAGTAAATATGACGCTTTCACTGCTTCGCTACATCATCAGTTAAAACTTATGGAGGACAAAACCTGCCAAATTTAAAAGAAAGAAGAAATAAATAAATCACTCGATAAATAAATAAATGTCTTTAAATATCGTCAAAATCTTAAAAATAAATGTAGCCATTAATTAATTAATGGCTACAATGTGACATAAATTGATATTTCTGTTTTAATTTGCTTCTTTATTTGTCATTGTATTAAATCCCTTATATATTTACTCGTTTAATTTTCACTTTTATTTATGCATTTATTTTCATTCAATTTTAAATGTATTTATTTATTTTTGCATTTATTTTTTATTTATTTATTTCTGCACAATTTTTCCCTTTGCATTTCACCTCATATTTATTTCCCCAAACTTATTTCCAAATTCTTTTCTTTATACATTATTATTAAACAACTGTTTCGCGGGCCCACCACCAGTCTCCTCACCGAGGTTTAAAAAATTGAATATATAATATGTGAGGCTTGCATTCATGCTTACACTGAGATCATGAAAAAACATCACCTTGTTTCACCCACTTTGTAAAAGCCATTTATTTTACACAATGCTTTAACAAAAGTTTTTCACAACTATTCAGCAAATCCTCAACAGGTGTATTTAAAGTTGTAAGTATGTTTTTATAAATCCAAAAAAAAGACATAATGGGTAAAACAACAGATATACTGAGATCAGAGCAACACCACACTGGTGGTTTCATCATTCCAAACCCACTGCCATGCTATAAATAACTCTGTAACAATCGCATGCAACCAACAACCCCTCACAGCTACAGAACAGCATTTGTCACAGTAAAGTGCCTTTTTCCCCAAAGTTTGTAGACCCCATTTACAATATAATACAAAACTTCCAGTCATTTCCAGTTCAAACACAATAAAGAGAAGTAAAAGGAGAGACATGCTGAAAGCTGAAAAAAATATATATTTTGTTTTGGCTTCTAGCACTTATTCAAATTCCCTTTAGTCCACTTTAGAAACAATAACGGATTAATTATCAATAATTAAAAACATAACGATGATCACCAATCCTAGGACACTCGTCTGTGAAATGTCCAAAACACTTACCTGTAAACTATAACCCCATTTGTAAAATGAAAAACGTTCAAGTCTTGAACAACCATAAGGCATGAAGGAGCAATGGCTCAAACTCGTACAGCTTTAAGATGCATAGAAGATGTGATATGAGACAAATGGAACAGAGGCAGATAGTGTGAACGTAGGAAATGGACTATGTTTGATCATTCCAGCTAATGAAATACTAAGAAGAACACAACTTTCCTTTTTAAAGTCAAATATTTAGCTCACAAAGCATGCTATGTGGCACATCATAATCAACCTTCAAATCCCTTCATCTGCAAAATAACCAACCAAACAAACAAACAAACAAACCCTCCACAGTGAAAGAACAAAATGACAATTCAAGTGCTGCATCTGGGTGTGCTCTCTTCTCCCACTAAATACCACAGCACACACAATCTTGACAACAATAATCATAATATACTGTGACTGCACAACTGATTCATTGTATGTTCAAAATGGAGTGCAACGTGTTGTGACTGATTTTTACGAAACTTTGCTTTTGGAAGCCCATTTCTGCCAAAATAAATAAATAAATAGGATCAACAAAAAAGTTGAGAATAATTTAAATAAATATAAATATATACTTGTGGTGAGTCAAAATAATAAAAGACATGCGAAATCAAAGTCAAACTTCTGAGATACTAATTAAAAATGATTAAAAGGTGCAGTGTGTAGGATTTGGCTGCATCTAGCGGTCAGGTTGCAGATTACAACCAACTGAAACTTCTCCCGTTTGCCAAACGTGTTGGAGAACTACGTTTGGTTTGTCCGTTCTGGGCAACTGTAGAATCAGTGAAGCAGTGAAGAAGACCCGCTCCGTATGGAGATATAAGGGCTCATTCTAAGGTAACAAAAACACAACGATTCTTAGTTTTGGGTGATTATACACTAAAGAAAACACTATTAATAATATATTCCATATCTGCCAATAGATCCTCCTAAATGCTACACACTGTTCCTTTAAATACTAATTCAAAATAGTTAAATACTACGTCAAATGTCTTGTCTTACATACGGTAAGTCAAAACAAGACAAAAAGTGAAATATTGACTTCCCTCAAAATTAATGTATACCAAGTCAACGTTTTTTATTTTTAAGTAAAAAATAAAGACAAAAACAAGAAAATGACTGAATTTTGACTTTCCAGCCTAAGATTTCATCAAGTTGTTCTTTTCTGGCAGGAATAAGTGGCAAAGTTTCAAATACTCCGGCAGCATTTTCTAATTTTCCTTGGATAGAACCACATCTGCATGGTTAATAATTAAAGGTCAAAATCCACCGGAATTTTTGCTATCTGGAGTCTGAGTGTTTGGGATCTTTTTTTTTACCATGGATAAAAGAAGCAGAATAAATTAAATGATCAGACCTGAACTTTAATATAAAGCAATGCTAGCTCTCAAACAGTAAAGTCAACAGTTTGCATCACATTTTCAGGTAAACCCAACATGGAGGGTTTGCAAATGCACATGTTGTTTTTATCATGTACATATCATGAATGGGTTATAAGAACTGGATACTGGACCCCAAGAAAGCGCCTATTCAGTATGAGAAGAATTGCTTGACTGGTGCATACGCCAACAAAAAGTTTTCTGGCTCCCAGTTTTTATTATACATCCATGGTATATATTCACGACAGATACATTCTGTAGTGTATACACTAGTCTAACACCTGTTGTACAGGCAGTGCGTGAGCCTGTTGGCCTGTGAAGGTGATGCAGACTGTTGACAGTGTTTCCTGGCGTGACTTCTCTCAGTGTGATCACTCGGCACAAGCAGCGGCAGTAATGATAGCAGCAGTGAGGCACAGCTCAGTTTGAGCTGCTATAGAGACGCGAAGTCCCGCCCCTTCTGGTGGACCACCATGGGACCTTATTTTGGAACAAATATGAACGGTAGTCAACAGAGAGACACATATATTTTTTTTATCCTGTTTGAATCACGCATATGATGTTTATCAATTTAAAACATCGTTTTGCAAGTCAAGAAAGTCGCAGTTGAAGTGTCAGACTGTGAAAATACGTAATCAGAAAGACTACACATCCAAAAGTTACGTACTGGGATGGACTCGCACCAGCAACGGGTCTGATCCTTCTTTCTCTTCCCGGCTGATAAAAAGACCAGGAGTCGCTGGATAAAACACATCAGGTCAGATAACGTTTCATTTGTGCGTTGAACATAGCTAGGTTAGTGTTGGTGATATACATAGTACGAGACGAGAGATGTAGTTCACTGGGCGGTTTCACACAAAACTAAATGATACTAAGACAAACTGAGACCGTCTTGACTGTCTGTCTTGCCTCTCCGTTGACTACCGTACATATTTGTTCCGAAATAAGGTCCCATGGGGTCCACCGGGAGGGGAGGGACTTCGCCTCTCTATGATGATCATCTCAGCTGAATGGAGGGGAAGCAGCACAGCTAACTTTGAACAGCACGTCATCATCATCATCACCCCCATCACCAGACCACAGTCACATGGCATTAAAAGAATTGTCCTCTCCGTCTTCTGTTCTCGTTCCTCCATGGCGGACCTCGTGTGGGGCTGTCGTCTACTCCGTTGAACGGTGATGTGTCAGGTGATGTGTCGGTTACTCATCGTCCCATGATTGCTGTAGCAGGAAGTTAGCAGCTAGGTTCTCGTTCTTTTCGCAGGCGAAGTAAGCCTGGATGACTAAGCCTTCAGGAAAGCCCAGCGCTTTTAACTGGAACACAACACACGTGTTCATGTTACACACAAACACACACCAGTACCGCTGTGTCTGAGACCGATTCTGGTAAGGGCACACACACTTACACATGCATGTAAACACATCACTACAGGATATAACTGGAACCCAGGGGTAATTGCTCATTACACAATGATGTGTCACATGACTGCACACCATACACTCTGATCAAAATAGGAGGAATACAGATAGAGCAATACTCACTTCAGTATACAAAACTTTTCTTGTTGAAAAGAAAAATGTATATTTTATCATAGGTTTACGTGCTTTAGCAGACCATTAATAAGTAAATTTCACCCTATTTTGATCATATTTTGTGCATTTTTTCAGATTCAATTCAATGGAACTTAAAGGGGAACTTCTGTATTTTTCAACCTGGACCCTATTTTCAAATGTTTTTGTGTCTAACTGACTAATAGGGACAACAATTTCTGAAACTGATCCAGTATTGAGGGAGAGCGCTGTAGACGGCAGCTGCTCAACGGGCTGCAATGTAATCCTATTGGGGCAAGCTGGCACCGTCATTTACGTCCACTAAAAGTGCTTGTTTTTGCCATGACAGGCTCTGATTGTTATTATAAGTGTCTGACATTATGGACAGAGAGTCGCTCAAGGAGAAGTCTCGTTGTGAAATCTGGCGAGGTGACGTGTTGCCGGAATACAACGGTGGAATAGTGGAATACATCCATGGTGGAAACAGACAGTTTGTTGTGTTGGAGTACAGAATGTGTAGCTTAGTGTTATCTAAAAGATTTATAATGTCATGGCTGAATATTTAGATGATTTCCACAATGTGGATGAGGTCTTTGAATTCGATGTTTTTATTTGAGCCAGAGTATACAGATATTCAGATTTCACAATGAGACTTCTCCTCGAGCGGGACTTGGACACAATTACAACCAGACCGGATCAAGAGAAAGGTGAGAAAGGGTAGGGTCCTTTCAATAATGTTGTCACACACTTAGAATAACAATCTGAGCCTGTCAGACGCAAAAACAAGCACTTTAAGTGAATATAACGTTACATTGACGCTGCTCACGTGCAATCGTAGTTCGTTTCAAGTCTGCCGCTTACAGAGTTCTCCCTCAATACTGGACCAGTTTCAGAAATTGTTGTCACTATTAGTCACTTAGACACAAAAATATGGGGAAATAAGGTCCAGGTTGAAAAATACTGAAATTACCCTTTGATACAGATACTGGTAACTGACCCTCTCAATGGCCTCCTTCTCCTGTGGGGTGACCTGGATGTAGTTGGTTTGTGGGGACCCCTGGGCCTCAGCCCCCTCCCCTGCCGTGTCTCCACCTCGTGGCTCATTCAGCATCTGCACAAAACGCTCCTGGTGCCGTGTGATTTGCTGCAAGTAATACACACAAACAACATAAATACTACAATCTAGCTAATATTTAAGTTCCCAGTACCTAGCACAAATGATACAGAACAGCTGGTTATGATTACTGATCAGCTACCCATTCAAACAGTAGACAGTAGACATGGTAAGCATGGTGACGTCCATCATTTTGAAGATGTATTTGGTCAGACTTTTGCAGTGGTGGTAGAAGTATTCAGATCCTTTAATGAAATAAAAGTACTAATACCACACTGTAAAAAATACTCCACTACAGGTAAAAGTACTGCATTCAAAACCTCACTTAGGTAAAAGTATGTCAGTATTATCAGCTAAATGTACTTAAAGTGGCAGTAGTCAGTATATTTTTGGCATCATTGGGCAAAAATCCCATAATAACCTTTCAGCATATTGTAATTCAAGTGTTCTGAGAGATAACTAGACTTCTGTTCATCCTCATGGCTCTGTTTTCAGGCTTTAGAACATCTAGCCCGTGACAGGAGACTTTGACCAATCACAGGTCATTCCATTGAGAGAGAGCGTTCCTATTGGCTGTGCTCCGGTCACCGGAACTTGGCGCTCCTTCACCGGATTTCACAATGGCTACGGGGTCACAAACTTTCTCATATTACAGCTAAACCGTGCACTACAAGATGATTCTGAAAACATCTGAGGAGAGAAATAGGCATTACAGTAACAGAATATTGATTCATATTTGATCAGCGCTGCCTAGTTTGACCGTTTGATCGGAGTTCACGAGTGATTGACAGCCGGCTCTCATAGACAGAAGCTGGACAGCAGACCTCAGATCAGCTCTTACTGCTTGTTTTCCTCCGGTCTGTGAAATCTTGCAGAGGTCGTTAGGAGCACCGGAGGACACAGAGGAACATGATTTTTTCCAGGTTACCTGTTTCATGTACTACTGTCATGATATAGCGACCGTTTTATAAAAATAACTTTTTTTTTAATCATATTTGCTCCAATCTGGCCTACTGATGCTTTAAAGTAAAAGTATTCATTCATTGTGCAGTAAAATGTTCCCTGTCATTGTTTTATTATTATATCTGATGTTTCTGGATTAATATTACAGCTGCATTAATGTGCATGTTGCATTTTACTGCTGTAGATGTTTACGGCTGTGCTAATTTTAACCCCTTTATATACTGTTGGCTGGTTTAATCTACAGCGATGCATCATATTCTATAAAATCATCATATGTTTGTAGCGTTGCTGTCCTGTGAGAACCACATATCTCTAAAAAAAAATCAACTCTTCATGGTGTCAAAAGAGCAGCCCTGTTTTCAGCTATGTGACGATGCATTTTCCAGCTGATCCAAGAGGCTTTTTAAAGCTTTAAAGTTCATTTAGCTGAAGAAGTAGGAGAATTTTCTCAACTCATAAAGGAACACTTCATCCTTCAGTTTATCACAAACATTCAGCATCAAGTCATCTGGAGATACAGGATTTTCAATGAGATGTAGTGGAGTATAATTATAAAGTTGCAGAGAATAGAAATACTCAAGTAAAGTACTAGTACCTCAAATTTGAACTTAAGTACTAGCACATGAGGAAA
Organism: Sebastes fasciatus; assembly: GCF_043250625.1. Classification (NCBI taxonomy): domain Eukaryota; kingdom Metazoa; phylum Chordata; class Actinopteri; order Perciformes; family Sebastidae; genus Sebastes; species Sebastes fasciatus. The sequence goes on from NC_133799.1 coordinate 36,387,559, forward strand.
CTTTCATAACACCACTGGACTTTTGTAGCATTACTAGATTGGTCACAATTGCAAAATATTATTCAAATATATGCTTGGTTGCTATGTATTTGAATTAAATAGATATATCATGTACAATATTCCTTTCTTATCGAGTGTTGATGCTTTCATAACAAAAATTTTCCACTGGATATAGTGAGGGATTAAATTCAATAGTACGACCACGTATTGAGGCTGTAGGTAGTAGGTAAAAAAATAAAATAAATTACAGATCATGGGGAGGGGGGTAATATACAGAAAAAAAAAAACTCTGAATTTCCAAGATGAAAGTCGTAAATTTACGAGAAAAAAGCTTGGATATTCTCTGAGATTACTGTGGCAAATTTATGAGAAAAATAACTCACAATTTTGCCAGATTATAAAGAGAAAAAATCATAATAAATAATACTTTTCCCTGGGCTCACAGACTTACTTCTCTTACTGCTATGTTAACCGTTTTTGAAATATCTTACTAACAGAAAAACAGAGCAACTTTAGCCCCTGTCAGAGACCCGGTGCAGCGTGGTGAGTGTGCTGGTGCGGTACCTGCAGCAGCTGCGGGTTGTCTCTGCCTAGCTGCTGCAGAAGGGCCGGTAGGAGGGCCGGGTTCTGCTGGATGATCTGTCTCATCTGCTGGAACTGAGGCTGGTTCCTCAGGAACTCCAGAGGGTTCCCTGTAGAGACAGAGCCTCCGCCAGCAGAGGGAAGCTGGCTGCCAGACACTGGCCCTGCTGGGGAGAGGACGGGCTGGTTACTGCTGGTGTGCTGTTGTTTACTAGGGCTGTCCCCAATACTGTTTTTTGGGCTTCGGAGGTTCGGTGAGATATATTCAAAGGTATTTGAAGCTTCGTAGTGCAGCGCAACGCAGCAGGCTGACATGTTCTTCTATCTGTCTGTCCCGCTGCCACACTACTGTACACTCATGTACCTCTACACACAACAAACAGCGATATCGGTCTGTGAATAACTAATAATAATTAATGTTGAATATGAATAATATGGTGGGATTATTTATTATTTGATGGACTCATTTGGGATTTATATTTAATTTTTTAGTACATACTTATATTAAAAAAAAACAGAAGCATTCGAATACTGATTTGGAGGTTATTTACCATGGCAACGGTTGAAGCCTCGAAGCATTTGGCTTAGCCCTATTGTTTAGTGTGATAGAGTCCATTTTCTGGGAGACAAACTAACCAGAAGGGAAAGTCTGTTTCTGAATAGTTCAGCGTATTAAATATCTGACAAATCAAGGTACTTAATCAAATTGGTGCTAAAATCAAATAAATATCCACCGTTGCCATGAAGCAGTCCTGCTCACTGATTTGCAACATCGCCCACAATGGGAATGGTCCAACTGCAGAGCTCTCTCGTGGGGATCTGAGTTCTGAGAGCCAATGGGAAGAGCCTACAGTCCCCAGGAGGAATGAGCATTACTTCCATTAGAGGCCCTTTTTTCATAAAAAAAAGCTTCATGTAGCAAAATGTATGAGGGTAGCAGCCAATCCCAAAGCCTCGCTGAATATAGTTGGACCAGGACAATTATTATAAAATTAGATTATATATAAGATTATAATATACACACTGAAAGACATTTTTTATCTGTTCAAAATGTACCTTAAAGTGAGATTTGTCAAGTATTTTATCCTCTTATCAACATGGGAGTGGACTAATATGCTGTTTTATGCAAATGTATGTATATATTTATTATTGGAAATCAATTAACAACATAAAAAAATGACAGATATTGTGAAATTATTTGCACTAACACGTTATTATCATGTTAACACAAATTTGTTTTAACGCCACTAATTCCTTTAATGCATCAACACAAGTTACGTTTAATTTTGGCGAGGAAAAACTGTCATGTCCATTTTTAAAGGGGCCCCTTGACCTCTGACCTCCAGATATGTGAATGTAAATGGGTTCTATGGGTACCCACGAGTCTCCCCTTTACAGACATGCCCACTTTATGATAATCACATGCAGTTTGGGGCAAGTCAGTCAAGTCAGCACACTGACACACTGACAGCTGTTGTTGCCTGTTGGGCTGCAGTTTGACATGTTATAATTGGAGCATATTGTTTTATGCTAAATGCAGTACCTGTGAGGGTTTCTGGACAATATCTGTTATTGTTTTGTGTTGTGAATTGATTTCCAATAATAAATATATACATACATTTCCATGAAGCAGCATATTTGCCCACTCCCATGTTGATAAGAGGATTAAATACTTGACGAATCTCCCTTTAAGGTACATTTCGAACAGATACAAAAATATGTGATTAATTTACGATTAATCGTGATTAAATATTTGAATCAATTGACAGCCCTAACATATAGTGTAAAAGTCGACATAAATAGAGGTGATAAATGTGCGCTCTTACTGGTTGAGGTTGCTGGTGGCTGCCGTGGTTCTTCTGTAGCAGGGGTTGGGGGGTTGGATGGAGCACTCTGTCTAACCGGCTCCTGAGGTGGCAGATCACTGGCCTCTACTGGAATACCCTGCAGTTCATAAACATTTACTTCACACTCTAGAATACAGAGGCAGGCGGCTGGGAATAAAACAGAGGGGCTGGTTACGTCCTCACCGTGAGCAGATACTCCACTGCTCGGTCTGGGTTGTTGTAACTGGCTCTGAGTGCAGCGACTACCTGCTCCCGCTCGTAACCCATAGACATGATCTCTGACACCAGGTTCTCATAGGCTGGACCTGTTACTGTGGAAACAACACGAGAGGTAGGACAGAGACAAAGGAGGCCAAATTAGTTGCACGTTTATTCTATATTTTTGGCACTACATTTTATCGTCAAGCTTTGGGCGATGCAAACAGCCATGAGCCACATCCTACCGATTTATGTGGGTGGAATTAGGCCTGCTGCATCTGACAATTACATGGCCAGTGTCTTAGGCTAGTGGTTCCCAAAGTGGGGTCCGGGGGTCCCCGAGCCAAAAGGGGAATCATTTATTTTCACTATAATTCTATCCATAGGTAACACGATGACAGAAAGTTTGACTATTTTAGTCAAGGGTTTAATACACGTTCTGTAATAACAAAAAACAACGATTAGATGGGGGACCCTGGGAAAAAATCTTATCACATTGGGGTTCTTGGGCTAATTTGTGTCAGTTTAGGGATCCTTGACGTGAAAAGGTTTGGGAACCAATACCATCAATGTCTACAAGGAGACACTGTCCCATTTGGACAATTCATTGTGTCGAGACTAAAGAAACACAAAAGGCGCAGCGCTGTTGGGAGATCAGGGAGGCAGCGAGATGCAGCGGGGAGCAACACTTTGTCTTTCCATGTGGTTGGACAACATGTCATACTAGCCAGTTCATTCAATCTACCAACCGGGCACTAAGGTTTAAAGGTGCTATTGATAACATCGATAACATTCAGCCACTAGATGTTGTATTCTCCCTCCCCTGTTCCATTGCATTCACTTCACAACAAGTGGTTGCCAGTTCGTTGCACAACCTACATATTTTATGGTTGAGTCGAATGACTTAGAGACAGAGAGTCATGTCCAGTGATGAATCTTTTGTGGTAGACATAGGGGTTGATCACACGTCGCTGCAGGACACGGCCGCTTCAAAAACGCTTTGGAAAAGGGCGTCGGGCAAATCAGCTGATGCGCCTGTGGGGTGGGGTCTACCTGCTTAACAGGGCGATCAAATGTGATAATGAAAAATGTGGCCTCTCTCTCTCTTGCTCAAAGACAGTGGTCTACATGAAACTACCACGAAATAAGTTATGAATCCCCCCCTTTCCTTTCACAGTCTAACAGCTAAGCACGGCACGCACACCCCCTCCCCGCTGCCGTAGTTTCAGCTCGGAGATCAGCTGTTCTAACAGCGGATTCTAACAGTGGAGTCATTCCAACAATCACCAACTCTGGTTTGGTCGGCCACCCACTTCTAAACCCCCTCTGATGTGCATCTTCGGTATACATTGTTTGAGGGAACTATAATGTTAGGTAACTGGACACAACTGTCACTAATGCTAAGATGCTAGCGTAGCTCCTCAGGGATTGAGGGTGACAACACATTAGTTTAGGTTGTAAGGATTATGGCTGCTGGTAGTTGTTGTTGATTTTGTTTTGAATTGTAATTTTATGGGTTATTGTTGTTTGGATGATTAAGCTAAGACAGCTAATATGTGCTAACGTTAGTTGTCACTTGTTGCCACGGTAGATATTCACATGTTGTGCAGCCTGATGGAGACACCAGTGTTAAAATCAGACATTTATCTGTTATTTCCACACAAACTGGCAACTGGATCACTGTCGACACAGACACACCACGTGATACCAACGTTGTTATACTATTGGCTCACAAGCCTTGTTAGAAGTGGGAACCGCACGTTTTTAAATGATTCATATCCAATCATATTAATTAAAAGAAAAGCCATACTTTTATCCGGCACCTTTCTAAAAGCTCTGTGGATGTTTTATTATTTTTTAATTATTATCTACATAAAATTTGTATCAAAAACACCTTTAAAGTAAAAAGCCAAAGCAATATAAGCAACGCAGTGGTATTTTTTTTCCATTTATGACAGAGGGAAGAAAAATCATAGAAATATTACCCAGTATTGACGCTGCTTCTTCAAGGAGACCCAGTTCATCAACGAGGCTTTGAGAGAAATCAACAAAGAAAAGGAGCCAGAGTAAATCCACATACCAAAGTCCATATAATTACAGTTAGAATCTGATTTAAAGACAAGAAGTCTACCTGGCTCTGTGAGGCTAAATGCTAACATTCTCACAGTGACAATGCTGACATGCTGATGTTCAGCAGGTTTAATGCTCACCAGTGTTGCCAGATGTACGATAATTATAAAACTATTTGTATGATATTTTGCCCTCTTTACGATGTACGATCAATAATGCCATAAAGTGTCAAAATACGATAATTTGAACATTTTGTGATGCTTACATTTGGTAGTTGGTTTTAGTCTACGCCGTCTCATTTTAATTCATTTCCGGATAGCAAAATATGGATCACACGTCTGTGTTTACGCGTCTCTTTTAACGTGCTTGGTGTAGGCTAAGATGTTGATGAACGGGACACGCGATCACGGCTGTCTTTCTCTCTCCCTCCTGTCTTGTAAATTAATTTTGTAATAAAGGCTATTACAAAGAATGTTAGAGTGATGGACGTATGGACACATACCCCCCTTCCACAATCTCATAGCTATGTCAGTTTGCTTTAAAAGAAAAAAAATCCCAATGTGGGTAGAATTGTCGGCATGTCAAGAAGTCGTTTAAATACGTGTTTTGTAAAATTACACATTTACACATATTTGTTCTCTTGGTTATGGCTCACGTACCATCATTTTCCTCAAAATACGATCATTTTAAGCCTCTGGTATGATAGATTAACATTTCCCATATGGCATTAGATTATTACAATTCATCTTGAGGGGAACATAAATGTTCTGTACAAAATGTAAAAGCAATTCTTCCAATACTTGTTGAGATATTTCAGTCGCTGGCATGGCTAAAAATTCTAAAGGCACGGTCACACATGTACAAAATTAAAATTCACCTCTCGGGCAGCTCCATTCTATGCGAGCAACGGGGCCAAAAAAAACATTTGCTTCCGGTTGCAAAGCAAATTTGCATCTTCGCATTCTCTTGGACTTCAACTTTGGTGAATTGCCAGGCGGATATCGCCTCGTTAGGCGATGGCCACTCGCCTCACAAATGTGAATTTGCTTCGCAACTGGAAGCGAATCAATGTTTTTTTTTGCCCCGTCACTCGCATAGAATGGAAGTGAATGGGAGGTGAATGTTAATTTTGTGCATGTGTGACTATGCCTTTACGCTGTTTTATGATGGAGCAACAGCAGCAACAGCATATTTAAACTGCGCAGCAACTTGCTCTCTGTTAAAGACACAATAATCCTGATTCTCTGTAGAAAGCAACGGCTAAGAGTTTTTATGCCATTTGAACTTGTTCAAAAGAAATGAACCATCTAAACCAGGTTCCCATGATCACAACACAAGCTTTCCTAGCTAACCCAGGTTTCCTAACATAGGACATTTTAAACAGGTTTTCTTGGACAGTCGGAAAACGGATGAAACTCTCAGTGTAAGTAAACATGGGATTCTCCAACCTGGAAGCAGTGGAGTGGACTTGTGCAGTGGCAGACGGTTCATTCTCAGGGTCTTCCGTTGGCTTTTCTTCTGGCTGAGTAGTAGGGGTGGGGCGGTCTGCGGGGTCTGGGGCCGGGTCCCTCTGGACAGCTTCAGCAGCTGGAGCCGGGGCAGAGGCTGGAGTAGAATCTGTAGCCGAGGCCGCAGCCGGAGCTGAGTCTGGGGCTGTGTTGGAGTCCAGAGCTGCTTTTGCTTCAACAGAAGCCAGGGGGGTGTTTTCTGGGACCGGGGGCGGGGATTCAGAGGGAGGCACTGACTGTGGGGCAGGTGTGGGTGCAGACTCTGTTTGTGTTGGTGTGGAGGGCACTTGTGTTGGGCCAGAGGCCGGTGCTGGGTCTGAGGCTGGGGGTGGTGCTGGAGCTGCAGCTGGTTGGGGAGTTGGCTGAGGGGCTGCTTGTGGAGGAGGGGCTGCTTTAGGCTAAAAACACATTTGAGAATTGATGACCACAGGTAAGTAAGTAAGTAAGTAAGTAAAGCTTTATTTATATAGCACCTTTCAAAAACACACCGTTACAAAGTGCTTCACACAAATGAAACATCAAACAATGATAAAAACAAGGAAACATTACAATATGAAACACAGAAACAATGAGAAACAGATCAAACACAAACAGACAAACACACATGTGGATGCGGGGGGTGGAACAAGGAGATCAGTAATGTAACTGGGGGGCGAGGTCATGCAGTGCCTTAAATGTAATTAGCAAGATCTTAAAGTTGATTCTGAATTTTACAGGGAGCCAATGGAGGGATGCCAGAACAGGGGTGATGTGAGACCGATGGCTAGTTCTGGTTAATAACCTGGTTGCTGCATTTTGAACCACCTGTAGGTGCAGGTGTAGAGGGAATTACACTAGTAATAGTAAATAGGTAGCAGCACTGCATTGTTCATCTCACTCAACTAGGCCTGGCTCTTAAGTTTGTACATTCCCAGTTATTTTTCCATATCAGTATTATCTTATCTCAAATAAAAGCTGGTATTCAAATAATGGCACACCACTAATTCCATCTGTACAACAATAGAGTCATGTCACATTGTCACAGTCACGGGTCTTCGTTTGTCATTTTGCCGGGGTGACGAGCAGAGATATGAGAGTACGCATGAGAGTGGCGTACTTCAGATAATAGACGACCTAAGGAATGGTATCAACTACGTCATGGTTAGAGGGCTAAATAATGCTACGTTTGGCTAAATTTTGGTGAGGAAAAACTGTCATGGCCATTTTCAAAGGGGTCCCTTGACCTCTGACCTCCAGATATGTGAATGGAAATGGGTTTTATGGGTACCCACGAGTCTCCCCTTTACATACATGCCCACTTTATGATAATCACATGCAGTTTGGGGCAAAAACCATGCATTTTTTTGCATGCAGTATAAATGTGTTATTGTCTCCTATTCTAAAATGTTGTGTTTGAATATTTCTGCATACTGGGGTCCCTAAACAGTCTTTGAATTACATAAATTCCAGGAATGGGATGCACCTTGAGCTGCTGGAAATGTGAAATGTCTACGGAGGAAGTGTTGAGTACCATTGACGTTGGCTTAATAGCAACCATAAACAGAAAGGTAAAAGACTGGAAATAATGAGTGAATAAAAACAGTGTTTCTGTTAAAAGAAATCTCAAAGCAGCAGAGTGGAGTACGACATGACTGTCTATTAAAAAAACAACAATCCACAGAGACACTAACCTTGGTAACCATGACCACCACAAAGTTTTTCTCATCGATTTTGTACTCTTTCAGCGGGGTGTCGTCGTTTAAGATTTTACCTGTGACATTCAAGCAGAAATCACAAATGAGAAAAGATTTATGACACAAGTTTTGAATAAGAAGCTCAAGATAGTCCTCAATATGGGAAAATATGGAACAGAATCAAACATAAGACAGTAAGTTGTTTGCACATATCAGAGGTGCACAGTGGATAAGCTATTATCCTACATAGCAATTTCTAGTACTGTGAGGTTTTAAGCACTTTTTTTGTTTGACCTCTGAACAGTTCATATATGCAGATGTCCATTTTTAAAGGCCCAGTGTGTAGGATTTAGTGGCATCTAGTGGTGAGGTTGCAGATTGCAACCAACTGAATACCTCTCCGCTCACCCCTCCCTTTCCAAGCGTGTCAGAGAACTACGGTGGCCTTCAGGTAACATAAAAACTCGAACGGCCCTCTCTAGAGCCAGTGTTTGGTTTGTCCGTTCTGGGCTACTGTAGAAACATTAGGACCCACTTCCTATGTGCATATGAACGGCTCATTCTAAGCTAACGAAAACACAACGATTCTTAGTTTCAGCTGATTATACACTGATGAAAACACAGTTATGAATATTATATTCCATTTCTGCTAATAGATCCTCCTAAATGCTACACACTGTACCTTTAAAGTGGCAGTAGGCAGTATATTTTTGGCATCATTGGGCAAAAATTCCATAATAACCTTTCGGTCTCAGACCGGAACTTGGCGTTCCTTCACCAGATTTCATATATCATTTTAACAAACACTTGCCAATTAAACAAACCAAGCATTTTCTAGGACCCTTGTATAACTGAATATGATAATTCAACGTGTGTTTTTTGTCTGTATCTCTGTTTAAGTCATCCTTTGGCTCACCTGCATAGATTAGTTTTTGTCCTGCAGCAGGAAATGCATCTTTTCCTCTGTCCTTCTCTATTTTCTCCTTCAGGGCTGCCACCTGATGAACATCAACAGAAGAAACCTTGATATTAATGGCACAGTTACTGAAACAGCTCCTTAAATGAAAATTAGAGAAATCTGTATTCAAATAAAACCTGTATTAAGCCAGTTGGCAGTTTGTATACCAGGGTTTCTGTCTAATCAACAATATAATAAGTATTATATTCAGTAAATGGAGAGAGAAGGGGGATTTTTTTGGTCCTTTTTTGTTTGTCTGTGCACTAAGGCTGGGAGTGTATTTTTTGTGTATTAAAAATCTAAATTTGTAAGTATAGTTTCCTTTGTTATTTGTATTTGAATATGGATCACTGTTTTACTGTTCATTTCTGTTTGTGTAAGTGGTCAAATCTACAGAAATACATTTTAAAAAACTCATTGGGAGAATTATAACAAGGTTAAATCAGTACACATTCTTGCAATTATTGACACCAAAGCTACCATATTTGTTAAACATTTCAAGTGCAGTGATCATGCCAGTGTGTTTTAGATTAACATAGATTAGATTCAACTTTATTGTCACTGCACTGAAGAAGTACCAGTACAACCAAATAGAGTTTAGCATCTAACCAGAGAGTGAAAACAGATAAACTAATGTACAAAATAAACATCAAACCAAAGGAGTAGTGGTAGAGAGAAGAGATGTAACAGTGATACATGGATGTTTGACCAGCAGTTTTTGGTAATGACAGAGCTGCATTAAAACAATATTTTCAGGGGGTTTTTTTTAAGCCAAAACATGTAATCCTAATAATTTACAGAGGTTTACTGGTGCGTAGTGCCAATGACTGTTATGGTCATAACACTTCACAGATAACATTATTAGTTCAATGTGTCTAATATAAAGTACTCCATGTTACTTATTATATGAATAGAAAAAAAATAGAAAAAGTATTTTCTCTTTTATTTAACAAAGATTTACTAATCAGCCTTCCCATTCCTACAGAGAGGAGGTTGGAAATATTGCATCGTCATTCATGGTGAGACCTGAAACAAGTCAAACACTGTAAAGCTCAAACAAAGCACAAACACCATTTCCGGTCGGGGTTTTCAATATAAAACCTCCATGTCGCTCATATAGTGTCCCCTTAGGAATACCGAAAAGAAACAGTCAAAAGAGCCAAACAGACTACACATCTGTTCTGTATTGTTTAGCAAATTAAAACATAACTATAGATACGATGTTCTTTATAGAGAGTACAGTATATGGTGTGTTTTGAAACGCTTGTAATTAATTTACAGATGTTAGGCTTTTACTTTGAAGGAAAACTTGCTCAGTTCCGGTCTTCCACGGGCTAACTGCAGCCACATTACCTCACATGAACTCAGTCACTCAGCTCCTGCTCAATTACTAACTTCTCTGACCGCGTATTTGTCCCATGTGCGTAAATATACATTTTAAAATGAGCACAATAACTCGCCAATGTCTTGTAAAGAGTTGAGCAGCCATAATATGTGTGTCAACAGTAGCTAAGATGCCCGGATGTATGCTCCAGTCACAATGACAGCCCTCCCGGCCTGACCGACCGTGTTTACTTCAGCCCCGTTAACTTCTACCGGTACTCACCGCCAGCTCTGGGTCGATTTCTATCTTGAACGTCTGCTGCTGGAGCGTCTTCAGTGTTATCGTCAGCATCTTGCCACGCAGTGTCAGAGGCAGCTGGGCTCAGATTCAGTGTAGTTTCTCGTCTGAAGCGGCTCTTTTGTGGCTCAGTACTGTATCTGTATCTATTTATCAGGTCTGGTCTAAACGTATGTGTGACTCAGCTGTCTCAGTGCCGCGGAGCAGGCTGGGTAAGGACGCCATCTACCGCTGGAGGCAAGGCACTACACGCTGCCGCCTTCAAGTGCTGTCGGACATACCCCTACTGTTGGAGAGCGCAGATAAATGAGTCAATAAAACGGTGTCATCATCTTTTCGTCCAGTTCATCTCTTCATGTTCTTGGTTTATCTGACCCCCTCACCTTTTTCTTTCAACCTCTTTCAAGAAGAAGTATCAGTAGTCAGGGATATCCTGACTTTTGGTCCCTTGTATGGGTTCCGAAAACAGGATTATTTTTTATGATTCATAATTTTATTGATTTAACAATAGAACAAATAAACAGATGATCTAATAAGCAAATGACATGAAAAAAACCATCTAAAACAAAAACCCAGGATTCCACAGTACACATCCCATAATGCAACTAATAGCATCTTTTATATCAGATTCATATTTTTACTGTAGTACTGACCATGATGAGTAAACTGACCTTTATGTGTAAAATCAATTGACTTTCCCTTTAAGAATCACATTCAGTTATTCAATTACTTATTACAAACTTATCTTAATCATACCATCTCATACTGTGCATAACTCAGTCAAATATTAGTGAACAGAGGTGCTGATGATAAGTATTTTTCAATTTCTGTTTCCATTGTAGCAGATACTTTGGTTAAAACCTACGGTGGGCCTTTAAATGACTGTACCTGCCTTGGATTATGGCACTATCATAGACGTGTGCTAAGTGGTAAAGCCAAGCATACAGCAGGCACTGGAGCAAAGACACCAACCATGACGTACCTAAAGACTTCTTTGTGTGTCTGCATCATGATGAATGAATGAATTCATACAAAGGGCACCATTTTTCTCATCTGGGTAGACGAGTTGTCAACTTGAACAACCGGGGTGACTAGTTTGTTGGCTTGAATTAAGACATTTGTCACATTCCACAGACTCTACGCTTCACTTTGTCCTGTGGTAAAGATGTAATCTCATTACTCTTTGAGGACTGACCAAAATGAGTCCGTAGCATAAAGTATCAAAAAGTGTCAAGTATTAGAAAGTTGATATTAAATGCTTGGGCAGATTCGTAAACTTGTGTACTTATTCTCTGATCAGATATTTCACAATTTCAATTAGAAACTTCTAACTTCATTGGGAAAAGTTTGTTTGTTTTTTAAACAGATTTTGCAAGGGTTCATGATTTTTTTCAGACTACCTGTCTCATGCACTACTGTCAGGATGTAGTAGTAATTATTATTTGCTTCAATCTGCCTACTCTCACTTTAAGTCAGTGGATGGCTGGAGAAAGATCAACGAGGACATTCACATCCAATGCCAGAGACAGATCTTCCCCATACAAAAATACCTGTTATCACATGACCGACGTTAGTGTTTCCAAGTGATGACATCTGAGCTGACTTGAATTTGCTGATGAAAGCTGTGTGATGTGGTTGAAGGTCCCATGGTCAAGAATAAACTTATTCAAGGGTATAAAAGTTGTTTACAGTATGTTCAAATTTTATAACACCCCAGTAAAAAGAAGGGTGGATACTGTAGGTTTGCTTTGGCCACCAGAGTGCTCTAGGGATGGCCAACCAGGAAGTTAGCGTCCATTGGGTTTTGCATTATTGCAGAAAATAACCTCTGTGGCAAACAAACGTTTATGATACGTTTTGTTCAGAAAGATAATCTCCAAAAATGACACCACTTTTATGATTATTTTGAATTGTGAATGCAATCGGAAGAAGTAAAAAGCTAAAATTAGGCTATAAACGAACTACACCACAGGCGCGAGTATACACAACGAAGCTGTAAAGGAGGACGAGTCGGCGCGATGACCTTTAGTAGTCTCATTTAGCCACTTGTTAGAAACTGTCTTTTTTAAGACACCAAGACTTCAAAATTCACAAATTCAGTATTTATTGACGTTAAACTCTCTTCAGCTTGTGTTAACCACAGACCTGATTTCAGGCATCTAATTAAAAACCCATTGACCTCCAGATGAGGGAACCGGAGGTGATAAAATGCGAACTCATTTCCGGGTTTTTGGACTCATTCCTGTAGCACTCTATTCTATCACCTGTCAAACAGCTCCTTCACACCACACTGAAATAAGAGTGACCACTACCACTGGAAACAGGCGCCAGCTTGTAGAGAGAGGCTTCAATTTATTCACTGAAACTGAACAGTGTGCACCCACAGGACAGAACAATGAGGAAAATGGCGATTGTAAAAATCACAGTTTGTCTAATGCAGTCTCGCTCTCACACACACACACACACACACACACCGAGTTGGAGGAAGGACGTACACCCACAATCAGAGCTTTGGGATCAGACATGTTGTTTTCAGGGAATCGATGCAATGATTGAATAAATTATGACTTAAAAAACAGACAGTACTACATCACACAGGAGAAAGAAAAGTGCATGAACCAGACATCAGAGACGGACCCCTCGATTTACTGGACATCCCAACAAAGGCAATATGAAAGAAGGATTGGCTCTGTGAGTGACTGCAGGATGCACACACACTCACACACCGTGGGGACCGTTCAGTAAATCACATTAAATTAGAACACTCTCGACCGAAGCAGACACACAAACAGAAGGAAAAACAACACGTAAACCCCTTCTCCTTTCTCTAATTTCAAGGCTAAAAAAAGCAACAAGGGAATCAATAAAAAATAAATCTGACCTGACCCCACCTTCCACCCCTCCCCCGCCCCTACACCTGAATAAAAGGCTGCCGTATGAAAGGCCAGAGTCCATATAGGGCTTTCTGATGATTTGCTGTCGTTGGTTTGAACCTGCAGAGAGAAGCACACAGCAGTCCGCCAACCGCGTCCCTTTCCTCTACAACTCGTCCTTCTCTTTGATGTCCTCTTCTGTCCCGGCGTCCTCTTCCGTGTCCTCTTCGTGCTCGCCCTCTTCCTCCTCCTCCTCCTCCTCCTCGCCCTCTTCCTCCTCTTCTTCCTCCTCCTCACCCTCAGTGTCCTTCTTCTTGCTCTTCTCCTCCTCCTCCCTCACTTTCCTGTCCATGTCCTCCTGCTCGTCTCTCATCTTCTTCTCTGGTTCCTGGTGGGCAAAGAACACACATTGTTTTCATCTTTTCAACAGGTTGACGATACTGAATACGGTTCTCAAAACACACGCAGGGATTTGGATGTCAAGACACTTTTGATTCAAGTTAGAGATGTCACGAGAAGCGATACGTTGGTACCAAGTCGATGCCAAAATTCTGAAAATGTGACGGTACTAGTTTCTCTACAGTACCGTAGTGCCACCAGGGCTCGAGACTAACGGCGTACCGTCATCCCAGGGACGACAGAAAATGTGTTTGAGACGCAGTAAACTCGCTATCGACACGTCCAGAAGACGCACCCCATTTTCTCCCTGGTAATGCTACATAATGAACAACAGATCAGTGTTGAAGTCAGCAGGACGAGAGCTAGTTAAGGTTAGCTGTTAGCTCCGTGCAGGACTGTGCTGCTTACCGGCTGCTAACAGCTAACATTAACGGGAGGTGCCATTGATTTACATTATGATGTGTTCAGGCTCTATTCAGTAAAATTCGCATTGGGCTATGGTAAATTCTAACGTTATCACGATGTGTTAAAATGTAATCTTGTAAAATGTAGTTTTTGGTGAGAAACTTGAATAAATCCAGTTGTTTGATGCAGATGTTTTCACAGCAATATAAAATAGATATTAGAGAGGGAATTATGAGCTGTTTAACTTCATAACAAAAACCAGAATGCAAACGGTAATAAAAGGAGCGGACGTTGAAGTACATGGGATTTGTTGTGTTACTCTTGTTTTTTTACCATGGTAACTGTCTGCTCTAGTGTTGCTTTAGGACACTTCAGCATGTGGACAGAAGGAGCCAGAGATCCACGTTTAATGACTGACCTACTCTACCTCCTGAGCTACAGCTGGCTCCCCGTGGGACGACCACAGACATTGACTGGAGCCGTCCTGTTAGCTATACTAGCCACTGATTTGTTGATTTGTCACAGAGATGCCAGGCCCGTCAACAGGTCATCCCAGGAGTTAGCCTGTGACCTAGACCTAGCTTAACCTGCTAGCAGGCCATCACATCTCTGAAAGCAGACATTTTTCCATTTTAATGCCTTTTGTCAGAATTTGGAATGATCAAATTGCCCTCCTTGTTACTACTAACAATTATGGCTTCTTGATGTGCTTCACCAGGCAACAACCCCGAACAACTGGTACAAGTCGGTGGAGCAGAACCAACGAAGTAGGAAGTAGTGCCACTGGGACTCAAACCTAGTTGCAGAGGTGGGCGACAACTTTAGGCTGCTTTTCTTCACTTTTAGATACCTCCAGGTATTTGTGATGAGCATTTGTTTTGTAAACTGTTTTTGTTCTGTTTTTTTTTTAAGAGTATTTTTTGGGGCTTTAATTTCCTTTATTAGTGCAGCTGGAGGATGACAGGAAAGAGGCGAGAGAGAGGGGATGACGAGCAGTAAAAGGCCACGGGTTGGAATGAACCCCGGGCTGCTGCCGAGGACTCGGCCTACATGGGGTGCATGCTCTACCAGGTGAGCAAGAGGTCTTTAAAAAATTTATTAAAAAACTAAGCACATAAGCTAATTAAACAAATCAAATCAACAGATGAATTGTTAATAAAAGATATTGTCTTGTTTGGCCTAGAACACACAGTGTAGTGTATAACGGGCTCTACAGACTACGGGCTCTACTTTTTAGTACAGTCTTACCTTAGTAACTCCCCAGGTTTCCTTCCCAAACTCCTCTGCTTCTTTGACATCGTCACCGATCAGGAAGTTGTCAAAGACGGTGCCAGATTTAACCTGAACAAAGACAACAAACGCATTAGCATTGTTCACTCAAGGAATCCAGATAAATAATTATTCTTATCTCGTTTCAACTCAACTTGATCATCAGTTTTTAATCACTCAGCACCAAACAAGTCTGTATGTAAACTTAGGACCGGTGACTCAGTTATTACAGCTCTCAGTGGGTGAGTGATAATCATTACCTGCCACAGATCCAGGCCCAGAACTCCGATGGAATCAAACTTGTACATAGCGGCGTCGTTGGTGTACTCTGGGTTGTCGATCTCAGGGTGGACCCAGGCTCCTTTGTAGTCGGGGTTGTCAGCCTGCTTGGGTTTCCACTCGCCCTGCAAAGACCACACATGAGGGGTTAGGACTAGGGATGCTACTGGTTATTAGACCAATTCCATGATAGATGTATTACCCCCCTACTCCAAAGGCCTTTACACACTGGGGGTGGTTTTTTTTAGGGCAAATCATTCGCACGTCAATATATCTTTTCAAACTTTTGTTTTTGTCATGGGTACTTTCACAGAACGGGATTATTCTAACAGTCTTTTTCCAAAACGAGGTTGATTTTTCAGAGCTTTCGCACCACAAATAAAGATATCAACCAATCACGCTGTGCGGAACGGACATATTCATGACGTACACTACAGTGTACAACAACACAGAGGCTCCGTAGTTCGAACCAAGACGACAAACTTTATTACTCCTTTCAACAAAGGCAGCGCAGACCACATCCACGCCTTCTGTTCTTACCTTTCACAATAAAAGCCCTAGACATATACGCTGCGTAGCTGTTTACCAGAGGCAAATTCACTCAGATTTATTTCGTTAAAAAGAAACAATTTAGCTCAGACCGGCTGCCAGATGCTCTTGGTCAGTAGGATCCCAGTAGTTGGTCCTCTGCCTGCGCGAATCTATTCAAACCTTTAAGTGAAAAACTGCCGCAAATGTGCATCGCCGCAGGTACGAACACTTTTGATGTGAAATATTCGCTGCCGAGTATTTTGCATTTTCGTATGGTTTATTCATCACACGTCCGGTGCGTAAAGGCCTTAACCCTAACCCAAGGCTTAAAAATACATTAATTTCTTCTCACAAACACCGGTAAAAAGAATTTAAAATGGTGATGAAACATTGGTCTATAAAAGCTCCTCAGCTAGAACAGCCCTACCTTATACTCTGGGTTGGTGATCATGGCAGGCTCCCACTCTCCGTCCATGTCCACGTCCCAGTCTTCAGGCTTCTTGGCATCAGGGTCGGGGACGGTCTCTGGTTTGTCCCATTCCTGGGAGACAGCAGATAAAGAGTTAACCACTGAAGTTATAACATAGTGCACATCATAAAGCAGAGGTGTGGCCTGGTTCTGTACGTGTACTGTAACTACTAGCTTGATTTGATTGACTTTCTACTCAAGTTGCCTTTTTTTCCCTTCAATATAAGAGCTCACTGTTAGTCAAGATAAGATCATCCATTATTAAGTAATTGAACTTCCAACTGTGTTCAAAGAACCAAGTTCAAATGATCACATCTGCACTAGTTGCTCCTGAAGTTCTTAGGGTGCTTTGAGCAGGAACCTGACAGGCCACAGCCCTTCTCTAGCCTGACACATCTGGGACAACTGGGAACCTACTGCACATAGTACGTGGAGTCGGTGAAGTAGTATTTACGCGTTTTCTCCCTAAACGTGACACTTCCTATGTGACCGTTATATAAAGCTGATTTCCCTTTAGATGAACCACTCTACCCACCCAAACTGTCCTCAGAAAAGACCACTAAACCAGATTCTATCGTCAGATTAGCAATGAAATCGTAGACAGCAACTTAGTTTGACAACTGTTCCTAAGATGTGCGAGTCTATTAGCATCTATAATGTGACATTTCACTGTTCAGGCTGTCTAACAAAGAGTGTTCAGCACAGAAACTCGATACTGGCCATAATATACCGTTATAACTCGTGAGCAATGTTTAATATGCAGACTTTAGCACGATGCTGCATTTCTTCTGTCTAGCATTTCAATATCAAGAGTTTCACGAGACCTTGATGACCATAAGCTATCATAAAGCTAACGTTATGCTAGCAGGATTCAAAGTCAATGGGATGTGAGATGATTACTTATGCAACACAAACAGTGGGAAACCTCCGGGTCTGAAAAGTGAAGCCAATGCTGAAGTGCCTAAAAGCCTGACCCTACTTCTCTCTTGATTTATGACCTCAGTAAACATTGTAAACATGAGTTTATGGCCTCAGTCGCTAGTTTCAAATAAAAGTAGACGCTACAGCAGGGTATGCTTCAGGGCTTTCTCTATGTGCCTCTAAAAGATGTGAGCTGGGTCTGAAAAGAAACCAAGAATCTGGTTTACTGAATGATCTGGATAACTTTGAGTAACGCCCTGGGCCCCGTTCTTTGTGCGTGGATAACGGATTAGTCCAGATTAGAGTGTTGACAAGTCTGGATTTTTTGTGTTCTTTGAAGCTGGTTTAATAATGTCATTTTAAACCAGCTTCCTACTATCCCAGTACAAAGACCGGCGTCGGGATTTCCTACCTCAGGCTTGGTGTCGTTGGGGTCGTCGATCTTGGCCCTGTCGTCCCAGTCGCTGGGTTTCTTGGCCTCCGGGTCCTTGATCTTCTTTGCGGGCAGCATGTCCCAGTCTTCCTCCAGGGAGCCGGACTCCACCTTCTCGTTGTCGATCTTCACCTCGTACGTCTGGTCTGGATTCAGGATGAGTGTGTACAGGTGGGTCAGCTCGTCATCCTGGAGAGAAGTGGGGTAAAGGGGATTTACAGTGAGCAAGAATCTTTAAACTCATGTTCAAAAAAATCTAAAATGTTCACTAAGCTTCATAGCTACCTTGCATTTGATGTCTTTCTTGATGAGGTGGTTCTGGCCCTTGTAGTTGAAGATCACGTGAACCTTCTTTGTGCTGTATCCACAGATGTCAGGCCCTGGAGTCACAGGACATCTTATGTTATTTACTTCATTTAACATTATGAGGAAGCACGGTAATTTCAAAACAGCTGAATGTAAAAATAACATATCAGGAAAATGCATCAAGCATCCTTTCAAGTGCTCTCTCCTCACACAGGCCTCGGTGCCTCTGCAAGACAAGCATGACTCACCGAACATGATGTAATACTGAGAGTCTCCGTGCATGTTGCTCTGGTCGAGGTCGGAGGGGAAGATCTTGACGTAACCGCCTCCGCAGTCGATCTTCTGCTCGTGCTTGATGGTGAACTGGACGACCAGGGTCTTTCCCTCGTTGCTGAAGGGCTCAAAGCGGGCCGACAGGGCGTAAAAGCGGGCGTCCTGGCTGGTCTGGATACCTGGTGTAGGTACAGTTGAGGGGAAAAAAGGAATTAACGGCTTTGAGCAACAAGCGCTCTGAGCTATTCATGGCTTTTGTTTGTGACTGTGCTGCAGTTTCCTCTTGTAGAAATGGTTTGATTCTAATTTAAAGGAATCATGAATTGTCTCTGTGTGATAGAGATAGAACCAAGCCTGCATCAGCTGGGCACATTGACCTGCTCCAAGGCCACAGGACTCCAGGAGCCTGAACAGTTCCAGGATTACTGTGTATGAACTGGTTTGAGGCAGTTCCATTGAATATTTGTTTAGGAGTACACATCATTAAAGTACACTGTCAACTGCCATGACTAGTGTTGATCTTGTGGGGCCTTGTGACAAAAATATAGTTTCAGTTTCACATTAATTTTTTCTACAGTGCTTCCACATTATTTTTTTCTAATGTGCTTCCACATTAATTTTTTCTAAATTAATGTGTTTAATCAGATTACCACAGAGTAAGCCTGGGGCCACGGAGTATTCCAGCACAGAGGACTCGGGAGTCAGGGGTGTTAATAGGGCTCAGAGGCTAATTTATGCCCCTGACAGGTTATTCCAGCTGTTCCAGTTCTGGATCTAATCTCAGCACATACTTTACAGGGAAATTCCTTCTCTTTGTAGTGGCTGTACTGAGAGCAGGTCACCTCATTTACATACATTTGCACAATTGAACACAATCTGTAGGTATTTGAAATATTTGCATCAATTGTCTGTATGACAGATTACACAATAATTACCTTTATCAGCCTCAGCATCCCCATAGAACTTTCCAGCATTCAGTTTCCACTGGCCGTAGTCGGACTTGTGCTTGGACTCGGCCCACCGGCTGTTCCATCCATCTGAAACACAACAATCACCTGGTTACTGACTGCTGTTTCCTGTTGGCTCATACAATATTACTACACCACATTATGCATCTACTTTACTGCTTCTGATCCACACACATACTGCAAACCGGTTGAACTGAATATATAGACGATTTCACAATAAATGCTGAAATTTTGAGAGGGGTTTGGTGGGGAGGAGTGTCTCTCATTTATAAATATTTCACCACGAATACTGTTTTTTCTTTATTTTTTATATTTTAATTATTTTTTTTTTTTACATTTCTCGTCGAAGTTGTGCTTTCTCTAACTGGTTGGGCTCATTGAGGACAGTCATATACTCTTTAGTTTGAACAGGAACAGCTCTGAGACCAGCTGGATCTCATATGAGAGCCCACCATACGGTTCAGTGCAATATCAAAAGTGAAAGAATATCTGGACTCAGATAACAGGATGTCAACTCATGTCATAATCTGGTATTCCCCGTTCATTTTTAAAACATTAAAACATGGATTTAACGTTAGCATCGTTACTTTAGACAGTTTTCTTTAAGCTATAATGATCTGTGAGTGGACTAATAGACATAACGTGGCCTGGCCTTTAGTGATGGGTTAAATTAATGCAGTGAGCTTATTTAAGGAACATCTTTCTTTAAAAGACCAGATACTGAAGATAAACTACCACCTGAGAGTGTTAAAGGCAGACACTTCCATTTCCACTACACGATCATTCACCCATCACGTTAGGACAAGCAGACATTATAACAGGCTGTAAGTTACTGCACCTCCATCCGCAAACTGCTCCTTGAAGTAGACGGTGGCATCAACAGTGACAGATAGCGATGCAAAGACTGCGAGGATCGCCACGAACAGCTTCATGTCTGCAGCTTCTCTCCGGGACCAGGCAGCTGAAGAGGGAAGTTTGGAGGTGAAGTGAGCTAATAAAGCCGTGGAGATGTAACCTGAGTATTTCAACAGCGACTAGCCCTGCACAGATGGCCAAGGCTCATTGGACGAGCGGCCCGCCAATGAAATGAGACCACGAGTTTCGTTTCGGAAACGCTCGGCTCGTCTCGGACGGAGATCGGAGAGGGGCGGGGCCAAGAAGCAACTTTGCTCTCTCTCCTGTTGTGTTCAGGCACTATGGGGAGAGAGAAATACCCCGAGGAGGCTTCAGAGGTAAAAGCTTGTCGCCTCCACTGTGTGCGGTGTGATAGTAGCCTAAATACTACTACACTATGATAGTATTGGTCTTTATATGGGGGCCCAAATACTACCATTGATGTTATACTGCCATGATAGGAATATGATTAGAAAGCTTATTCAAAAGGCTGGTATAATTCGTTTTACTCATGATTCATTAGTAAAGGAGAGTTCAGACTTCAGCTTGAATATGTGAAAGGAGAGTTAGACCCCAAATGCAACACACAAAATTATTTGTAATAATTTCAAAAAATTCAGATGTATTGCTTATTATGTTGTTCTTGTTTTTATGTGCACTAGTTATGATTGGCCTTGATTAATTCATTGGATTTTGATCGCTTTTTCATCCTCTCAGTGGCTGTTTACTATCTTAATGAACAAAGTCAGCCCCTGGCCGCCATCCCACGGGATGGCTCGCCGTGATCGTATAGTGGTTAGTACTCTGCGTTGTGGCCGCAGCAACCCCGGTTCGAATCCGGGTCACGGCACTTTTGTACAAGGTCGTTATGAATGAAGTGTGGGTATTATTAAGTAAAGACTGCAGATAATATACACTCTATCTGTAAACATCAGCCTAGTTTGTACGACGGATTATTAGGGCCACATTATTCTCTTAATAAAATCTCAGATTTTTTTCCCCCTCAAAGTCATAACTTTACGAGAAAAAAAGTTGTAAAATTACGGGAATGAAGTCATAACTTTACGAGAAAAAAAGTTGTAAAATTACAAGAATAAAATCGTAACTTTACGAAAAAAAAGTCGTAATATTACGAGAAAAAAGTCATACATTTAGAAGAAAAAAAGTCATAATATTACGAGCATAAAGTCATAACTTTACGAGAAAAAAGTTGTAATATTAGGAAAACATATTACCAGCAACCAACAAAACGGGCGAGAGGACATAGCTGCCTGAGCCTGCTTCTGGACGGGTTGCAGCTGTTTGTCTCGGTTTATTTCTTCGGAATAAACGCAGTTTCTTGCACAATCTTTTCAAGGTCCTGATACTGATGATAATGTGGTGCTGATGTACCAAAAGATGAAGTATTTCCTTATTTGTGAAACCTAAACTAAAGTATAACTTTGCAAGATGCTCCACATTCCTCATTTTCACACAGTCGGCACGCTGCTCTATTTCCCCTCTAAAATAACACGTAAAACTTATGACTTTATTCTCGTAATATTACGACTTTTTTTCTCTCGTAAAATTACAACTTTATTCTCGTAATATCACAATTTTTTTTCTCGTAAAATTACAACTATGTTCTCGTAACATTACGACTTTTTTCTCGTAAAATTAAGATTTTATTCTAGTAATATTACGACTTTATTCTCGAAATATCCGATTTTTTTCCCTCAATGTGGCCCTAATACTCCGTTGTAAATGTGTAAAATAAATTGCAGTGTAAAAAAATGGATAATGTGTGTACAATGCATTAAATAAAAGGAAATCGTTTCTCTGGGCTGTGTATGGTGGCCCTGAGAGCTCAATGCACTGCAAATAATAATTAAGTAACCATAGCTGGCGAAGTTAGCAATTTATATTGTCTTCCATTGTCCATTCTTTCATTAAAGTTCTGAAAGTAACTATAGCTGACGTTATACCCAGCTAACACAATGTTAACCTGTATATTTAATTGTGTGTATTTCGTCAGATTATTTGAATTGGCTAACAATAAGAAAAAGGCCAACGCTAGGTTAGCAGCAGATATCTGCAATAATATTTGAATCCTGCAATATTAAAATAACCTCCCAAAAATGTAGCTCATTTACCAACACCACTGACAAAGCCACTCCCCCCCAAAATTATCATTATGAATGTAAACATATAATGAACATAGCTATTGTTAGAACTCACAGTTGTCAAGCCAGCAGCTTGTGGAAGACTCTGGTGAAGCACAATGGTGCAGGCAGGCAGGTAAGTAGACCGATTTACAGGTAAGTACGTTTCTGAAGAACATTACCAATCCTAGCTTTAATTTGCTTGGGTTTTGTCTATTTACATGTGTTTTCTTAATTTCCAGCAGGTTGAGCTCTCAGGGCCACCATAGCATCAACATTTTCACCAACTATTTAAGATAAGATAAGATAAGTGATAAGATATTCCTTTATTAGTCCCGCAGTGGGGACATTTGCAGTGTACAGCAGCAAAGGGGATAGTGCAAAAAACAAGATGCATCAGCTAACACAGTAAAAAAAAAAAGCTTAACAAAGTGTAACAAAATATGAACCATTTAAATAGAAGGAAGTATAAAAATAGGAGCAGTATATACAGTATTGACAATAAACAGACTATTAACAAAAGTGCACAAGTGGAAAATGATATTGCACAGTGAGAATGAATGAAATTCCACCTGAAAATATTGCACAGTATGAATTACACCTGAGTAGTAATAATGATAATGATATTGCACAGTCATTATACAGTATAGTGCAGTTCTTGTCAGTTTTTGGTGTGTAAGTCTAAGTGCAAGTGGTCTACTGGGAGCAGTGCTGGTTGTGGTCTACTGGGAGCAGTGCTGGTTGTGGAGTCTGACAGCTGCAGGAAGGAAGAACCTGCGATAGCGCTCCTTCACACACTTTGGGTGGAGCAGCCTGTCGCTGAAGGAGCTCTCCAGTGCTGAGATGGTGTCCTGCATGGGGTGGGAGTCATTCTCCATCATGGATGACAGCTTAGCCCTCATCCTCCTCTCTCCCACCACCTCCACTGGGTCGAGGGGGCATCCCAGGACAGAGCTGGTCTTCCTGATCACTCTGTCTCGTCTCGTCCTGTCCGCAGCCGAGATGCTGCTGCCCCAGCAGACCACTCCATGAAAAATGGCTTATGCCACCACAGTGTCATAAAAGGTCTTCAGGAGAGCCCCCTGCACTCCAAAAGACCTCAGTCTCCTGAGCAGGTAGAGTCTGCTCTGGCCTTTCCTGTAGAGTGCAGTTGAATTGACAGTCCAGTCCAGTTTATTGTTCAGGTGAACACCCAGGTACTTGTAAGGTGTCACCATCTCAATGTCCATTCCCTGGATGTTCACCGGTGTCAGGGGGGAGTGTGGAAATCCACCAACAGCCCTTTTGTTTTCCCCGCGTTGAGCTGGAGGCGGTTCCACTGGCACCAGTCCACAAAGTCCTGAGTCAGTCCTCGGTACTCCCTGTTGTCCCCATCTGTGATGAGGCCGACGAATTCAGATCATTTTAAAACTTATTTGATGGGCACGTCAAGGGATATATAATAGATGATCCATGGCTTGTAATATACAGTATGACATTATTAAATCAAGCAGAATAATAGGCTACCTGTCTGTGTTATACTAATATACATTTTGTTATTGAGTTGTTGTTACTGATGCATTAATATGTAAGCCGTATTTTACTGTTGCAGCTGTTTGAGATGGAGCTCATTTGACTACTCCATTCAACTACTTTATATACTGTTGTGTACTTTAACCTTTAACAATCATTTAACAATGTTTTGCATGGAAATTCTTCATCAGTGCCAAATGAATGTGGTGAAGTCAAATGTACAGCATTACTCTCTGAAATTTGGGGGAGTGTACGAATAAAAGCGAATGAAATTGAAATAATTAAGTAAAATTGAAGTACATCAAAACCATCTATGACAGAAACCATCTATGTCAGAGTGATTGCCATCCATTTAATAACCTTGCAATTGATTTAAGAGAATAAACTAGTTTCATTTGGCTATTGCAGGAAATTATTGCGAAACAAAATAGCAAATGTTATATTGTTATGAACCTAAAAATGGTTATTTACTTGTTTTTCACCATTTTCATCACATGGACATCAATTCAAGATGGCCACCAAACGAACCCCATGGGCCATTAGTTGACCTCGGCAACATGAAAACATCTTTACTAGACAGTAGACACCCTTAGGGTCCTAAAAAATACAAGATACAAAACAATGCCTTGCAGGTACATGGGGACCTATTTCTCCTGCTAGACTATAAGTACAGTACTTGAGTCAATGTATGCTGCATAGTTACATTTCATCACTGAATATGTCTGAGATATTAAACAAAAAATCTCCTTTTGTCACCATGTTGATTTAAAGTTTGAGAGTGGACCCAATCAAATTAACCATTGCAACCATTAGTCTGGCTGTGAGTGAGCTTAATGCATCTGCATTTGGAAGCAGCGTGTATTTCTGTCTGCCACGTTAGAGATTACCAATACCAGAATATTTTTATCTTGCTCATAAAAGGAAGGTGTAACATGAGACCAGCCATCACTGAGGACCTCAATGACTACGCTAGGTTTCATCAGCAGAAGCCTAATAACAGCAGAGTCAGGAAAAATCTCACCCACATTAATGTGTTATATGTAATTATTTACAGATAACTGTTTGCCTCTGTACTACCAATGAGTACTAGCCCAATTCAAGCAGTGGACAAGACTAAAAAAAATAATTAAAAAAAATGTAAGGTAGTGAACTTTGGTTTGAGGTGAAATAATGCTGAAGCTCCAGAAGTTTGCCGAAGTAGTAGTAGTAGTAGTAGTACCAACAGCAGCCACAGAGAGGCCCCAGAGGCTGTGTTACAGCTCAGAATGGAATACATCACTGATGAGCTCTGCATGGAAATCCAAGCTCCCCATGGATAACTAATCATCAACACTATATATATATTGTTTTGTTAAATGACAAATTTCATTTAAAGGTTAAAGGTACAATTGATAACATTGGACAGCCTGATGGAGACACCAGTGTTACACTCTATACACTAACTGGCAACTGGATCACTGACGACACAGAGACACCACGTGATACCAACGCTGTTATACTATTGGCTCACAAGCTTTGTTAGAAGTAGAACCGCACATCAGATATCTTCCACAGAGATAAACAAGACATTCATTTTGGACCCGCCAAAATGTTTTAAATGATTAATTCACAGTCATAATATTTCTTTGAGGAAAGGCCGTACTTTCATTCGGCACCTTTCTAAAAGCACTATGGCTGTATTATTATTTTTTTTAAAATTGGGAGTGGCTTTGGAGGGAGGCCTGAATGGACCGACTGTCAGTGTTGCCAACTTGGCGACTTTCTCTCAAATGGCAATATGTTTTCTTTAGTGTATAATCATCTAAAAATAAGAATCGTTGTGTTGAGCCCTTCATGTCTACATAGGGGGCGGGTCCTCTTCACGGAGTCCACCGTGTTGCTCAGCCATGTTTCTACAGTAGCCCAGAACGAACAAACCAAACTCTGGCTCTAGAGAGAGCCTCTCATGTTTTTACATTACCTGAAGGCCACCGTAGGTCTCTGACAAGCTGGTGAAACCGAGGTACCGCCAGCCGCCGTCTGACCTCTGATGCTTATTATGGTAAGGATGGCCTCGGAGCGAGGCGAATGGCGTTACCACAGTTTGCACGCAGCGTTACTCACATTACGATAGTGTTGGAAAGCGAGGAGTGAGCACAAAGGTACTCAGTTGGTTGCAGTCTGTAACCACACCACTAGATGGTGCCAAATCCTACACACTGTACCTTTAAAAGCGACTGCTTGTTGTATTTCTGCTTCTTGTTTCGTAGCTTTTCTTAATCTGATTGTACAAGCTACACACTTACCGTTCTCACTTAGCAACAGCATTTGTGAATGATGTCAGACTAATCTCTGCAGGTTATGCATATACTCAGAGAGGCCCCTCTGAGAGTCTGGGCTATATGTACATGTACGTCAGCAGTAGAGATTGATGAAGTGTTCTGCTTGTGAAAGTAGAGGTAACCATCTAAAGCAGGGTTGGGAAGCGTGCACACTGGCTCATGCAAAGCAACATGCAAGATACGTGCAGTGTATTTCATTCTCCTCCCCCTAACATCTACTCCAGCAGCTGTCCTTCACATGAGGCCTGGAGACAACCCCGTTGATCTCGGTGTATTGCTGTAGGACTGCAAGAAGTTCAAGGAAAGAAAATGTGCTGGCGCCCGGGTGTGATGCTGAGGCCTGTCTGTCACTGTTGTCATGACAAGAACCCTGACTGCTGTCAGCTCTCGTAGTGAAACTAAGAAGCAGGAGGCAGCTGAGACTGAGGGACGTACCAGATGGCAACAGGAATCCTGATTAGATATCACTTTTGTGACACAGTGTGAAGGTGAGAGAAACAGACCAATGTGTGGATGTGACTGAGTAAACCTGACTTGATGGCATGTTGAGAACCTCCAGCCGAGAGAGAGGTTGTGTAAACGCAAACATCACATCACAAGCGGCTCTGCCCAATAGCATCAATAAAATTTAAATAAATAAACTATATATATATATAAATATACAATAAAAAAGTTGTTATGCTGTTATAGAAACATTTATATATGTGGTTTCTAAATTATGCTCAAATCAAATTACATGACTACATGAGCAAAACGATTTAATGTAGTCTGGGATCAATTTGTTCCACAATCAAATACTGAGTTCTGCTGCCTGTCCACTTGGGGACCAGCACACACACACGCACACGCACAAACAAAATAACTCCGCATTAACAGGAGTAAGTTGATGCATGCTAAGTGAGTGACATTACACTGTTGGCTTTCTGATTCATGTACTCACATTATACAGATGACCAACCAGTTTATACAACAAAATACCTCAATGGAAGACGTGTCTGCACAAGAAAACGTCCAGATGCTGTTTAAAACAGACAACAGTCCACATCAGGTTGTATATCTGCTGTTGAGGCCCCTATAGGCCCACCCTTGTTTTTGAGTTTTGACAGGGGGACAGACATTACTGTAAGATCAGAGGCCTGTACTACGAAGCAGGATTTAGGGTTTTCCGTCCTACGACGGTGGTTCACTTGTTACCGAGGTAGATCTCCATGGTAACTGATGCTGAACAGCTAACCTGCTCCGGAGCAGGTTATGTTTCAGATAAGAGATCAACTCATATAAAATCCCCGCCTACTGACCAATCAGAACTCTGTGAGCAGATCGTATGATAATATTACACAAATAAGAAGAAGTTACAGTCATAATCCAGGCTGAAAACAACACAGTTTAAACTGACAGATGCTGATGCTGACAGCTGGATTTATGCTGTGGGTTTAAATTATGTTTTTATATATATATATTTTTTTACTTGCTCTTGAGTCCGTTTCTCACTGCCGGAGATGGGACGCAGCTGAGAGAAGGTTAAAATAGTCACACACGCCGTATCATACTTAATGGATATAATGAGGTGTAATCCATCCATCCTTTACATATAGTAATGCTATTTATATCCAAACGACTATATCTGACTTTTGAGTATTCCATTAAATTAATAAGTCTTTAAATCTTTAAAAAGGAAAGGATAGAAAAGAAAAAGCAGAAGAAAATGGAACAGCGATATTCGTCTGACGACAGCTCGGTCGGCCTGTGGCGGTGGCTGGCTGCGGCCCGGAAACTTAAAGGGCACTTGTGATTGGTCAGAACGAATAAGGCACTCTAATTTACGAGTTGGGAGTTTTTTCTTCTGCCAGCTGTCCTTCCTGCATTTGGCAGCTTCAACTGTGTTACTTTTAGTCTGATAAAGTGTTTAACTTCTTCGTATTTGTCTAATATAGTTTACTCTTCCTTTGTAAAATGTGTCTCTCTGCCTGTCTGTCTGCTGACAGTAGACTTGTCCATGTCTGTGATTGGTCAGATGCTGCAGACACTGCCCCGTTCATGTGAACGCGCTCGTAGCCAGACTGAGAAACCCTGGGTTGACTTACAGAGTTGATAACCAGCTTCGTAGGACCGTTTAGCGTGATCTCGGTTGTTAGGGTTAGTGAAGCTAGATAAGGAGAAGATACCCTGGGTATGTTGAACTCTCTTCGTAGTACAGGCTGACCATAGCCCTGTCTGAACAGTACGAGGTTAAGTGGTCATAAAAGTTTCGAAGTGCTTGACTTTCCAGTTGGTCCTGAGGCCAAAAGTTGCTGTTGAGTCACTTTTGATCCCAGACGGTCCCTCTATAAAACAGGACCACATCATTAAAGCTGCAGTCAGTAACTTTGAGCAAATATGATGAAAAGTTATTTTTATAAAACTGTCACTATATCCTGACAGTAGTGCATGAGACAGGTAATCTGTAAAAAAAATCATGCTCCTCTGCCTCCTAGTGCTGCTAATGGCATTTGCGAGACTTCACCACGCCTGAAGGAAAACAACCAGTCAGAGCCGAGCAGTCTGCACGCAGCTGTCAATCACTGCTCGCCAAACTCGCAAACTCTGACCAAACGGTCAAACTACGCAGCGCTGATCATACATGAATCAATATTCTGTTACGTTAATGCCTATTTCTCTCCTCACATGTTTTCAGAATCATCTTGTAGTGCACTGTAGCTGTAAAATGAGAAAGTTTGTGACGCCACCGCCATTGTGAAATCTGGTGAAGGAACGCCAAGTTCCGGTGACATGACCAGAGCACAGCCAATAGGAACGCTCTCTCTCTCTGAAATGACCTGTGATTGGTCAAAGTCTCCCGTCACAGGTTTGATTATCTAAAGCCTGAAAACAGAGCAATGAGGAGGAGCAGAAGTCTAGTTTTCTCTCAGAACACTTGAATTACAATATGCTGAAAGGTTATTATGGGATTTTTGCCCAATGATGCCAAAAATATACTGACTACTGAAGCTTTAATGCATTTCACTGGAGTTGTAATGTTACCTTGTATGATTTGCGACAAATACGACAAATAAAATGACATCAATTGATTGATTTGAAGAAGTCTGTGCTCCAGTTTTTCCAGCGAGTGATATTCTATCATCAGTGTTATTTTATTTATATGTTAGCACCGGTACTAACCGGCAACCGCTAACGTAAGAGGGGTACCACGTGCGTCGGTCTCCAATGTTTAGGGGCACTGACCAAGCTGCGATATTTGACGAGTTGGGAGAGAGAACGTGTTGGCCCTACAGCTCTGGGGATCCAGGAGTTGCTTGCTTTGCCTGTTTGGTAATCCAGCCTTGAGGTCAGAGGAGACGAGAGCACTCCGGTTAATTTTCCATCTTACTGCAGTACGAAAAATCAGCTACATTCCCTCTATTAAAGGCAGGGTCGGTGATCTTGAGAAACTAGCAAGAGTACACTAGATTTAAAAAAAATGATCCAACCAAAAAACCCGGCCCAGTGTTTCCAACTCTTTTCCAATGAAAAACAGGCAGGTAGCCGGTCCAATTATTACATTCGGGTCAAATGAAATGGTTGGAGGGTTTATTACAGTCCAGTGACAGACACAGATACCAGAATGTTTTCTATTTTTTGTTAGAGCATTTGATTAATTAATTGTTATTGGGATGTCATGATAATTTCAAGGCGAGAAGACATGTAAACTAGGAGTTAGATTCCAGGTTCACACAAAGCTGTGAATAATGATTATAGGGCATGGTGAGAAGAGACAGACCGTCATTTGGAAAGATCTTTCTTTTGGAGAAAATAAGAATGTGACAATGACTTGCATGTTCCATGTTCAAATCAAAAGCCTCTAGTCTCTGTATCGTGGTTTGGTATGAGTTGAACCCACGCTGGGCTCAGTTGTAGGCTACCTGTGATGTGATGCTATCAGCATTAACAAACAGGACTTTACTGATTAGGTCTAAAGGAGAGGTAGAGGTGAGTAGAACCGGGCCTGTCATGTGGTCATCATAAGAGCTGTGATCACAAAACCACTTTGGTGTTAAAAAGGTTCAACTTTATTGGGTTTCTTTGAAATGAAATGAAAATATGATTTGCTACAGTTCTTGGATGTCCCTGCAGGTGATGTCTGAGCTCATCCATGAAGTTGATTGATTCCTGGTGTGTTGCGAGTTCACATGCTTCCTGTGTTTTCTCATGAGTTCCATCCCACAGTCACATGGGTGGATGTCTCCAAATAGTTCTCCAGGAGGGTCTGGATGGGAGTGTCTGTGGGAGCCCTGTGATGCATTGAAGACATGTCCAGGGCGCCCCAGAGCATGCTGGGACTGGCTGCCATAACCTAAACCCTGACAGAGTCATATAGATGTAACCTACCACCTGAAACCTCTGGTGAGCAACACATCACTGATGAGAATCCCTCATATACTGTCCTGTTCATTTCACATGAATGCATCACCACTTGAAACGAGCAGTGCGCGTTCCCTTTAGCGTAAAGTTAGCTACGATTAGCAAGACTAATACCGGAAGTTATCGAATGTTAACCTCAAAATAAAATAGTTTGGTGATTCTATGAGGAAAGTGCGGACAACCTTTTAGTGGTAATTAATTACTGCTGACTGACTCTTTACCCTCTGATGTGACAGTATATAAGCTAAACATCCATGGTGCTGTTATGAGACCAAAAACCAAGATAGAGAACATCTTGCAGCTCACAGGTCGCCATGTCTGTTAGGATTGTTTTACACTATTTTACATAAGTATACAGGTATGTAGTATAGTTTTAATAAAACACAATCAGGATGGCTATCTTGTTATAGCAGCTTTTGAGACGGACATGAATGTTCTCCAAATGATTTCAGAGAGATGACGTCAAAGTAAGAAGAAATTATATTTTTTGTAAATATATGCCCTTTAAAGAATTAAAACAATTCCATTAAATGTATACATATATATTTGTAGCTGTGTCCCACAAGTTGACTAATGACATACAAATGGTAAATTGAGGTTTTTCAAGGTACTGATTGGTTATTTTGTGATAGCTTATACTGTAGGTTTTGCAAACAAGTCTGTCATAATCCTTTTTATCAGTCCTATATTAATATAGCCCACACACTATGAGTGCTTGACATTACAACAGTATACTTTTATGTCTAAGTGCCGTATCCCATTCAGGATAGATAGGCCTACTTCTAGATATTTTCAAAATAGCTTCCACATTGACACAATTGGTGAGAAGCTCTTATTGTGAAGGCCCTGACCGGACGTGGAGTCAGTTATCGCTGACAACTTGACGCGAGTCTGGAAGGAGTGACTCGTTGACTGCGGCGACCGCAATCTGGGCACCATGGGAGCCGCCAAGGGATTTATTCTAAAGGGATTTTAAGAACCGTCGGGAACATGGCAGAGAGGTGAGTCTGACTACACACATGAGGTTCATTATTCTCTGTTTTATTCGAGGCTTCATGTGAGAGCAGAGCAGAGAGAGGCAGTCGACTAACAGCTAACAGCGCTGCTGCTGCTGCGTTCAGCCGCCGCGCTGCTGCTGCTGGAGCGGCTGTTAGCTGCTAGCTCACCACTTACTGCCTCACACGATCCAACACATTCTCTATAACGGAACACACATCTGTGGATCCAGGCTTGAGTTCGGTCCGCTCACCGGACCGCTGGCTGCTGGTTTGGTCATTTGTTCCGTGGTTATTAGTGGCGGTGGATCAGCGGTGGAAGGAGGCTGTGCGGCTGGCTGCTGATGATGATGCTGTTGCACCTGTCGGTCTACATCTCCGTCTCTTTGCTGGAATGCAGCTAACCTGCTCTCCTCTAGCTGGATGCTAGCAGCAAACCCACCTAGTCTATCAGTGTGTGTCAGCCGGAGGAGGCTCAGCTCGGCTCGGCTTGCCAGGTCACCTCGAGCCTTCCTCCTCTCAGCATCCCTCATCTCCTCATCTCCATGATGGATGGAGGCGCCTCCCATGAGAGGAGGAGGAGGAGGAGGCTGGAGATGGAGAAGAGTGGCACATCGTCCTGTTCCCTCTCTAACACCGTGTTTAGCCCTGGAGCTGTCAGGATATGTCACAGATAGCCCGGGTTACCAGTCTGTGTCCTAATGGGTGGTTATTCCATATGAACTTGCTGACTGGCAAATTCAATGTGTTTCATAACACATATACCTTAACAGACATTTTTGAATCGGTGGTGTCTTTTTGTCCATATAATCTATCAATGAAGGAAATTAGTCATTATTAGTATAATGTCAATTTTCACAACTGCTCCTCAATGTTTGGAGGAGAGGTCAGGGCCGGCTCCAGCCCTTTTGGTGCCCTATAGGCAACATTCAGATTTGCCCCCTCCTGCCTAGGGCTAGGGTTAGGGTTAGGTTTAGGGTTCAACCCCCCAGAACCCTAACCCTAGCCCCGTGTACCAAAAATATGGACAAAAATTAAGGATTTTTTTTTTTTTTTTTATGGATAGATTTTTATTTTCATAAATAACTGTATTTATTATAATATAAATACACAATTGGTCCCTAATATTGGTGGCTTAAAAGTGTTGAGTCAAGTTCACTGCAACGAGAGTTACAGGGGAGAAAAGTCTACTTCTTTCTTTCTTTCTTTCTTTCTTTCTTTCTTTCTTTCTTTCTTTCTTTCTCAAGTTACATTAATGCAGAAAATGAGGAAGGGCGCCCACTGGCACTTTTTAAATACATTTTTTTATTAAAAGTTGCTTGGTATATTCAATCATCTTCGTACCCGAGAGCATATGTTAATGATGCTGAACAATTTCCCATGTTGTATAACGTTACCTGGCGTGCAATTTCTCCACTGAGTCCCGATACTGATAGAAATACCTGAGCTTTGTGTATCGGCTGATACCGAGGAGCGATCCAATACCAGTCTTTAATCAATAAGGTGCTGGGATCATTCTTTTATGTGTCTTAGGTGTCAGACCTGACTTAAATATTGCTTTTTTAACTTCGCAAAACAAAATGTAACAAATGAATACATAGATATACAGTTACTGAATTGTTATTTATTATTAAAATAATAAATGGTACACCAACAACTTGTTAAAAAATCTTCAAAATGAACAGGAACCTGTTAAAACCTTAACAACTGCTTTTTAAACAACAATTTGGTCAAGACTTAAATAGAACATTATAGAAATTCCAGTCTATAATGTATATAGTATATCCGATCCAGGTACCTGAATCAGTATCAGCTCAATATCCGATCCGTTATCGGTATCGGTGCATCCCTAATAATCTCCCACTGGTGGAGCGGTGGTGAACCAACGACAAAAGTCCAACTTGTAACGTTACTGGATTAAAAGTTGCTTGGTATAATCGATCATCTTCGTACCCGAGAGCATATTTTAATGATACAGAACAATTCTCCATGTTGTATGACATTACCTGGCGTGTAAATTCGCCACTGCTCAAATAAACAATTAAAACACCCAGAATTTGAATTGAGTTTGGCGTTACAGCAGAGGCAAACAAAACGAAATCTCCAACCCTTCTGCTCTGTGGCAGCACAAAGCGTAAAATGTACATATTTTTTGTATCACCTTTATTTCCTTTAAAGTGAGGGTGTGGGCTGCATCTTGAATATAGACAATGGCAGTTTCTCCCCAGCAGCAAGCAAGCTCATGAGCCCCAGTTAATAATTGATGGCTGTTAAATTTGTGTTGCAGGGGTCATTCGGCCTCAATGTAAATCACTACTGCAGGTCTGTCCTGTGGGCTTTGGAGCATTATACAAACCCAGGCGTGTTGTCAGAGTCCTATCGCACAGATCAGACGCTTAGTTCACTCAACCCATTGATCTGGTCAGAATGCACCGTCATCATTCACAAGTGCAGTAATAATTGATGACTGATGAGATAGGTCTTGTTTGTTGTGCATGTGGGTCAAGTTATTATCAGCTTGAGGGCATTTCAGGACTTCAGACAAGCAGTGGTGTGTTTGTAATTTTGATGACATAAATTTGAAGAAGGTGTTTTGCACGTTCAAAGAGGAGAGCATCACAGTAGACACCACACATCTGACCACCTGCTTCCTGCCGGGAGGTTATATCGGTTGCATTCAGACTCAAGAGAAAAGCATTTTGAGGTCAGTCAGTGTAACCGTGACCATTCTGATGTCTTGGTTGAGGTTGTGTGTGTATTCACATTGTTGTATTGACCGGCGTTGGCTAGGTGGCTTAAAGGTCAAGGTTAAGAAATGGATAAATTATTGGTTCAAATAATTTATCAATCAGCAGTGTCAGACATCCTCTGGTTCCAGCTTCACCAATGACCATGCTTTTCTCTGTTTGATTGTAAACTGAACCTCTTTGGGATTCTGTTTAGTTTTTCTTTTAATGCAGTTTGTCAGCAGTGGAGTCTTCAACCTCTAGCAGCTACAGCAGTGATGAGCGTTTTGTGCCTTTTTAGCAAAAAAACCCCCAGAAAGTTGTGGGTTCAGCCAAGAGGAAGGTTTCACCAACCGGCAGCGTGTTTGAGACCAACGCAGTCTCACAGCAGATTTAATCTGTTTGATTAGTGTCCAGACGTAGACACGAATTTCCCTGACGCTCAGCACGACCTTCAACAACGTATTTTTTGTACGTTTTCCTACCAATGTCCAAGAAGTTTACGCTTAGGCAACAAAACTACTTGATAGGATAGAATAACACAAACTCCACACCCAAATAATGAGTTTAAATGCTTTTAAGCATATGACATGACGTGTAAGCAGTCAGATAGTGCTGTGGGCGGGACATTGAGTGAGACTACAGAGTGGTGACTACAGATGGAGACAGACGGTTGCATCAGAGCCAAAGAAGCACGTTTTTTAATTATTATATTTTATTTCCAATCGAACAAAAAAAATCATTTCAGTAATAGTAAAAATGCTGAATATCGCAGCCGATAATTGCAGGGCTGATAATCGGTGGATCCCAAGTAGGTTAATGTGCTGTATGTCTGATCGCAGCTGCTGTCCGAACTCCAATCTCACCATGTGTTGTGGTTGTGTTGCATTCCAGTCTGTTGAGCGGCTGTGAAAGGAGAAATGACGTGCACTTCTTCTGTGATTTTGTCCAAGCGCGGTTGCTGAACGAGGCCACTGATTACTAGCTCTTAAAGAAGCTGTTAATAGGAATTATCCTTAAACTCTTTGTGATTGCAGTGGAAATATGTTGTCCATTTATTCACAAGAAACACTGAAGTCAGTGAAGAACTGAAGTTCAAAATGCGAGGTACATTATTTGTTAACAATCTTACTGTTCCTAACTCATTTAATGGTCAGTGCTGAGCTTGAGACCCTCCTGAAAAATGTTGTGGACACACAACAACATCTATCAAGCCACGCTGCACGCGTCTACATGTCTGGCTGCCAGCTTGACATTTGATCCCAGCAGTAGGGTGGGGCTCTGAGCTCATGTGTTGTGCCAGCAGCACATGGTTGAAATATTCATATCGCCGTGCTCAGGCCACTAAGCTGCTGCCATATCTGTCACATATACTCGTGTTGTCTGTAGCATCTCCTGCTTTGGGACATAAAGAGGCCAGGTATTCAACATGACTGTGAGTCATGTGTGCTGAGGGTGGGGCTCGCTGAACAATAGCTACAATGCATTATGAAATACAATGTCTCACTGAGATTTTACAATATAATCATTATTATTGAAAACACTCACACTACAACCCTGTATTCACAAGATATGAACATGTGATCTGTACCTGGATAATCTAGATAGTGACATCTGATCACTGACCTTTGCATAAATTTACATCTGGTATTAAAGGGGCACTCCGCCAGTTTTACACATTAAAATCCAGTTTGCTCATAATGAGGACTCCCAGTCAGCCCGTGAAACCAGTTGTATAACGTCTTCTGTGGATCTGGAAGAGCTTCGTCAAGTCTGAGAAAATAACCCTGATGATGACATCATCAGGGTTAGCCTGATGACATCATCAGGGCAGGCTACACCCTGATGATGATGTCATCACTTTATAGGGATGTTAACAATTAATCAACGATCGATCCACTGGTCGTTAAGAATTTGATTGAGCATGTGACATTGAATCAATCTACTATCAAATCAAGATGTGAAATATAAACAACGTGTAGTTTAGGGATGCTAATAATTAACCGTTTAACCGTTAACCGACATTAATGCTATCGGTTAAATGGTTAAAAGAAATCTAAAAAAATTTATTGAAAAGCCGAGCAAAACTCAGAGGAGCGGCTCGTCTCTTTGAGGAGAAAAGCTGGTCCACCTTAACAGCCCACCTTAAGAGAGTCTGAGCCGCTATTGCAAGATACAGGAAGTTGGCTCGGGTCTTGAGCTGAGGAGTCGTAGCATTTATTCACCGACAAATAAACTGTACACACGCTGCTACTGCTCCGTTCACAGCTAGAATGCCACTGACATCCCCACACTCACCGCCGCCACACACACACACGGTCTTTTGGACACTTGCTTACGTTACGCCGGGCTGACATAATGCTGACCACCTCGCAGCTAGACTAAATGATGCGGTGGAGACTTCCTGGGAAAGTGGCTGCATGTGTCCTCGACACTACACGCAGCACCGTGGCTGCTAACGCTCCTGGACGGTGAACTGGGGACTCAGTTGTCTGTTGTGCTCATACACTGCAGCTGGAGCACCGCTGCATGCGACACACTGATCTTGTCGGTTAGCGGTTAATGATCGGTTAACGAGGGTCGGTTATCGGTTATAAAAAAAAATCTAAACGAGCATCCCTGGTGGGGTTATATTGTAGATATCAGTAGAAGGTGTAGGTGTATTTTCAAAGCATGTTTCAATGACTCGCATTTGCAACCAGAGGGTGCTGGGAGAGGCGGTGGAGGTGGCCATGCCGAACCCACAGTCTGAAGGTGATGCGCCCGACAGAGACGCTCAGTCAGCAGCGTCGGGAGCTGCAGCCCTGCATCAGGCCTCTGCCATGGCTCTAGCTGGCAGCGTGGACACGGAGGTTGAGAACTTTTAACGGGATACCAAGCCGACAGGCTGGTGGAAAGTCAACGCGTGGTACGGCAAAGCTGGCACGCCAGTACGTCGTCTGCACACCCCGCAACATCTCATAGCCTACCATCGGAGTGGGTGTTGTCTAGGGCTGTACAGTTCAAAGCTTCATTCATAACGTTGACATTCAAATAATTATTATTCATAACTAACAGAACCATTGCGTGCCGTCAACCTTCTCTCTCTCTTTTTCTCTCTCTCGGCACGGAAGAGCGACGCAGCGCTCATTCTCTGTAATTGTCTCAATCCTCAGTCCAAAAGTCAAAATGTATTGAAAAAAGATGTAATCCTTTCCCAAATTCCCAAAAACATGTTCTTATCTAACAAAATATTCTGCTTCAGGCCTCTATCTTTATATGTTTCGTAGGTTATGCAATACTTCAGAGCATATGCTATACGTTGGAGAAAAAAAAACGCTTTATGTTTTGGTGTACGCATAATTTGCACGTTTTTTAAATAGCATTTAATTGATTGATTGATCGTCAGTGTTACGAGTGATCGACTACTGCCTTACGAACTGCAGGCGTGGAGTTCGACTGACCACAGAGAACATCAACATTGAAATCAAAATCATTTGTATTTGTATATTTAAATAGAGTTTTGACCTCTTCACATGTTTCCCCTTCTCCATGCACCTTGAAACTAGGTGACGTAGTGCCAGGAAGCCCTCCTCTGCTTGTAAAGTAACTCCCGCCCAACAAATAACACCATTGAATTGCCTCATTTAATCATATGGGAGATGGATGACCTTTACTGTCCAATACCCTTTTTCTCATTAAAAAAAAGTCTATTTGTATAAATGTTGATTTCCCCTAAACAGTAAAACCCTTGAACTTGCAGCATGCCATTGCAGATCCTTCAAACATGTCAGTTGCGTGTCATATTTCATCCGTCATATGATTCGTTGAAGTGGTGCAGCTCTAATCTTTAGCTGTTAGCTTGTCTGTGGGTTGGCAGAGGGCCCAGAGGAGGGGGGGTGGGGTGGAGGGAGGAGACAAGAGACAGAGCTATGAGGGGATATTGACAGACTGTACAGTGGAAAAGTAGCAGCAGCGGCGGTGAGAAACAGCATGTCGCCTCCATCACTTTGTGCCCGAGAATGAATCGGACACAGCGTTGAGCTATCGAGCTCTCCGCTGCTATTGTTGGACACTGATTGCTCGTGACTGCAGCAGAGCCTGTTTGAATTTGAATAGGGAAGTGAGCAGAGATAGCAGCATATTGACTGGCATTGACAGTGGATGGAGGGGGGGAGAGGGAGGGGCGGGCGAGATAGAGGGAGTATTGACGGATGAAGAGAGCAAAGAGAGAGAGCACTTTCTCTCTCTTAATAGGATTATTGTGTAAACGTGTTTGTCTGAAGGGCTGCCCCTAGAGGCTCCCACATCTGTGTGTGTGTGTGTGTGTGTGTGTGTGTGTGTGTGTGTGTGTGTGTGTGTGTGTGTGTGTGTGTGTGTGTGTGTGTGTGTGTGTGTGTGTGTGTGTGTGTGTGTGTGTGTGTGTGTGTGTGTGTGTGTGTGTGTGTGTGTGTGTGTGTGTGTGTGTGTGTGTGTGTGTGTGTGTGTGTGTGTGTGTGTGTATGTGTGTGTGCCCAGTGGTAGAGAAGGAAGGAACACCAGCAGTATTGGGTGTATAAAATGGAGAACAACAAGGGGTGTAAGAAAATATCGAAAGAATCGAATATCACGATATTTTTTTTTGCAATACTGTATCGATTCTCGAAAACATTGTATTGATTTTTAATTAATAGTTTACATGCAAACATTAACTCAGTCAATACTTTATTTCATTTGCAAAGAGATGCGTCCCTCTCAGTGTATGTGCCCTCTCAAAGTAGAGCTAATGTTACAGGGACTGTGATAAATGAGAATGCAGATCCCACTGTTCTGATTACATAAAAAAAAGTGAACTCTGATTTGACATATATGGTGGTGTGTTCTTTACACTAGGGATGTTAGTAATTAACCGTTTAACTATTAACCGACATTAAGAATTTTAACCGATTAATGCTATCGGTTAAAACAGTTAAAAGAAATGTTAAAAATGAATTAAAAAGTTGAGCAAAACTCAGAGGAGCGGCTCGTCACTTAGAGGAGAATAGCTGGACAGCCCACCTCCAGAGAGTCTGAACCAGTGTTGTTGCTAACGCCGGGGTTAACCACCTTCACTTTATTCAGCAGGCGGCTGGCAAGACACAGGACACGTTTTTACAACGATACGATACAATATGATTTCCATGGTTCCGATACGATTCAAGGACGATATTTGGCTCGTCTAGAGCGATACGATTCAATGACTTGAAATTAATAATCACTTAATGAGGGTCGGCTATCGGTTAGAAAAAGAGTTCAAAATTAGCATCCCTACTTTATACTATGACAGTTTTCCTAAAATTATGTCAGTTTGGGTTAAGGATGTTAATAATTAACCGTTTAACTATTAACCGACATTAAGCATTTTAACTGATTAATGCTGTCGGTTAAAACTGTTAAAAGAAATATTAATAATGAATTAAAAAGCTGAGCAAAACTCGTCACTTAAAGGAGAAAAGCTGGTCCACCTTAAGAGCCCACCTTAAGAGAGTCTGAGTCGGCGTTACAGATACAGGAAGCCGGCTCCAGTCGAGCCATGAGCGGAGCACAGAGCGGAGGAGTTGTAGCCTCGTAGCATTTATTCACCGACAAATAAACTGTTCACACACTGTCTGCTACAGCTACGTTCACAGATATAACGCCACC
This sequence comes from Sebastes fasciatus, assembly GCF_043250625.1. Classification (NCBI taxonomy): domain Eukaryota; kingdom Metazoa; phylum Chordata; class Actinopteri; order Perciformes; family Sebastidae; genus Sebastes; species Sebastes fasciatus. The sequence goes on from NC_133799.1 coordinate 36,427,769, forward strand.
AACAAAACCCACATTCACCACCGCCACACACACACACACACACACAGAGTTTCTGTTGGAAACTTACTGAAGTTACGCTGCGCTGACAGACCGTATGTGTGTGACTACGGGGAGCACAAAGCTACCAGCAGAGCTACAGCTGCTAACGTAGCACAAACACACACACTGTTTGTTGGACAATAGCTATCGTTACTCCGGACAAACACACAGCTGACAACCTGCTAAACTAAACTAAATGTGCGGTGGAGACTTACTGGAAACGTGGCTGCATGTCCGCGACACTAGACGCAGCATCGTAGCTGCTAACGCTCCGGGAGGTGAACTGGAGACAGTGAACGCAGCACCGTAGCTCTCCTGACGGTGAACTGGAGACAGTGAACGCAGCATCGTGGCTCTCCTGACGGTGAACTGGAGACAGTGAACGCAGCATCGTAGCTCTCCTGACGGTGAACTGGAGACAGTGAACGCAGCATCGTAGCTCTCCTGACGGTGAACTGGAGACAGTGAACGCAGCATCGTAGCTCTCCTGACGGTGAACTGGAGACAGTGAAAGCAGCATCGTAGCTCTCCTGACGGTGAACTGGAGACAGTGAAAGCAGCATCGTAGCTCTCCTGACGGTGAACTGGAGACAGTGAACGCAGCACCGTAGCTCTCCTGACGGTGAACCGGAGACTCAGTTGTCTGTTGTGCTCATACACTGCAGCTGGCACATCGATGCATGCGAGGCACAAATCTTGTCGGTTTACGGTTAATAATCGGTTAACGAGGGTTGGTTATCAGTTAACAACATTTTTCAAAATTAGCATCCCTAGTTTGGGTCCAAATGAGGGATCGACCAACGTGTTTTTTTTAGGGCTGATAACGAATATCAGTAATCAAGGAGCCCAGGGCTCCAGAGTGCGACCAGTTTGGTCGCATATGCGACTCATATGAACGGGTCCAACATGTGTTGAATGTGCATCGGCAGGTCCACGTTATATACGTCTGGTGTATGAAATGTCTGTATCCTCACTGCGTTGCATCTTTTAAACTATGATAATCTGGTTATGAGTCACATCTCCCGCCTACGTGCAGGCACCGTGAATGTAAACTGTAACTTGACTGGTTGGCGGAGGCATACAACCGCGAGGCGCTAATTTAAACTCTTGATACACCTGAAACATTTGGCAATGCTCTTATCATCTTGAGACCTGGTTGTGTTTAACAGGACCATGTTGCCGTGGTTATAACAGTGATGTTGTGTGTCAGTTTATGTTGTGGGCTTTTCTTTTTTACATCAGTAAAATCAGCCCTTTGGTTGACATGGCAGGATGTTAATGCTCTTTTATCAGCGCTGTGTCAGTGCTGCTGCTCACAGTAAGCTCTGCCCGTTAGCCTGTCAGCTCCCGTTCACCGCCGTCCACTCACACAGACGGAAAAACAAAAGCACTGCAAATACGCCATCCGTCATATTCCAAATTGAATCACTACACTTTCTGATGAACACTGAATGCCAGTCAGTGTCAGCCTAAATGTCTTTGGAGCTTGTTTACATGGTGGAAATAGAGCTGTGGGATGTAATGGGTACAAGTATGTTTTTGTATCGGCAGTAATTGTAATATGTTGTCCACCCCATTTACATATACATCAATCTGCTGTGCTCCGTTTCAGCACCCGGGACAGCGCCACACTACACACTACACACTACAGACTACAGACTACAGACTACAGACTACACACTACACACTACACGCTACACACTACACACACCCTCTGCACACAACAAACAGGGTTTATCAGTCTGAGAATAACTCTTAATCATTAATGTTGATGCATAATGAATAATGTGGGATTACTATTCCTTATTCCGTGTGCTATTTTCAGGGGGAATGCATATATAATAGGGCGGTCAATTGATTCAAATATTTAATCACGATTAACCCCTTGTCTTTCTGAAGGGGTAGGGGTGAGGGTCAGGGGATGTTCAGGGGAAGATACACAGTCAACAGTAGATATCACATAGAAGTGGTGTACATCATCTGAAAGCTGAGAACCTGAAGATTAATTTGATGTGCAGCTCAGCACTGTGTGTCAAGTTGTTCCAGTCATTAATAAGAAATAGAAATTGATTAATTAATTAAAATAAATTGTCAAAGTGTATCAAGGCTTAGAGCATGATGATATGAGTTTGCGATGGTCATCCCCATGCTCTATTATGTCTCAGAAGTTTTTGCAGCAATTTTTGGGTTGATATCATTTGTTACACAGATTTAACCATGCTACTTTAAGTTTAACCATTTTTTACCACTCGAAAATTGATAGAAATGATCAATAATCCCTCCAAAATACCACATTAAGACACCAAGACCTTGAGGAACACCAGAGAAAAAGCCATGCTGTGATTTGGTATCAAAAACCTTTGACATTTGGAGATTTCTGCAAGAATTGCATTGGATGTCGAGCACTTCTGTTGTGTAAACTGCTCAGAAACCCCCTTATTGTCAATATATCTAGGAAAGCCATCCATCCTCTGAATGCTCTGGCTGTGATTATCCTAGAGGTCACCAAAGGTCATTTTATACAGTTAAATCAAATAAAAAAAAAAAGGTCTACAATAAAATGTCTCCTATGGGGACTAACATCATCACACATTAATACAGTTGAGCTCATTGGATCCACAAGAGTCTCAGCTTTACAGTGATACCCAATTTATGTAATTCAAAGACTGTTTAGGGACCCCAGTATGCAGAAATATTCAAATACACCATTTTAGTATAGTTGGAAATAACACATTTGTACTGCATACAAGAAACTGCATGTGATTATCATAAAGTGGGCATGTCTGTAAAGGGGAGACTTGTGGGTACCCATAGAACCCATTTACATTCACATATCTGGAGGTCAGAGGTCAAGGGACCCCTTTGAAAATGGCCATGCCATCGCAGAAATTTAGCTTAAGTTTGGAGTGTTATTTTACATGGTTGGTACCAATGGACTCTTAGGTTTTTCTAGTTTCATATGATGCCAGTATCTCCACTCTATCTTCAAAACTACACTATACTTTAGTGGTGTTAAAACAAATTTGTGTTTTTATCACGTTAACTCTGACAGCCCTAAGATATGATAAAAAAAGCCAAACCCCCCGATGCATTCTAAAACTGATTTGGACGTTGTTTAGGCTACCATGACAACGGACTAAGCTACGAAGCATTCGGGCCAGCCTTAAACAATATGATATGGCACACGCCTACTGTTATCTACTTTCCCCTGACCCACGGGCTGACTGAGGCCTTCCTGTCAAACACACACACAGTGATAGAAGCTGCTCATGCAGCTCCACGGCCGCACCATGGATGCAACAGGACTGCTGCTCTGGACTGCATTACAGCGCCTGGGGTGTTTATTTTCCTGGTCAGTCAGCGTAAAGAAAGCGTGGTGTAAAATATACATTAGGCAGGCATGGGGTGCTGTGGACTGATGATCGGTTAGAGGTATTAGAGGCAGAAATGATGCATTGATCCGGCTTACTGAGGGTCATTGTGTTGTTATTGGATGGATATTGATTAGTTGTGTTGGTGGGGTGATGATGTGTGACAGGAAGGGTGGTTGAATGTGACCTCAGCTGCAGCTAACAACTCCATTAAGTTTGCCACATGCATGCCATACACGTGTGCACACGCACACACACACACACAAATTGTTAAATAATTTAAATTATAGTATTTAATCATCCTTTTTAAAGAATTCAAAGGCTTTTTTAAAAAAAAAGGTTTCTAGTGGACTACGATGCAATACAATTTGGGGGGACTTGGGGACTACTCAGTATTAATTCCAGCTGATTCATTCTTTGATTAAATGATCTTATACTGTTATCCTTCTATAATGTTTTGTTGTTAATGATTTGGAGGAAGTTGTTTGTTATTGAAGTTTTTATTTTACATATACAAAGAGCTTGATTGCACATACTTTTGCTTAAATCTGCCATATAGTATACAGTATGTGTGTGTGTGTCCACTAGGGATGGAACGGTTCAGGTAAAAAATCCGAACCGTTCGGTTCACTAGTCACGGTTCGGGACGTGTATGAATCGTTCGGTTCATTTGAAATAAGTTATGAGGCCGATTGTGTATTTTTTTCATGTAGAGTTTGGCTCCCATTTATTGTCACACTACAAATCAAGGCCTATGGAAGGAGGCTGGGACACGGGTGGACATGGGTCTTGAGGTACGGGGTTTAACACATGCGCAGTGTAACTGAAGCTGCGGTCGTGCGTTGCTATTGGCTCAATTTGCAAAGTGCACACCAGATTTTACCGCGCAGGAGTTGTATCCCAAAGATATGACGCGTTGATGAAGCGTGACCCAGCAACCTTCTCAGTTGGTACGGATAAAGTGGCGAGTGCGGCTGTCAGTCAGTTTAAGAAATGGCGAGTAGACACGATAAAGTCCAGTTAGAGGATTCACCAGCATCGTTTGGCTCTGCTGTATGGGAGCATTACGGGTTTAGTGTTACCTGAAAATGACGGAAAAAAGTGGTGGATAAAACGGTGACTGTGTGAGCACTGTGCAACACGTGGGGTTTATGCTAGCGGCAACACTCCGGGTAGGAAAGAGCAACTCCTTCCCGCAGCATTTAAACAGCCTCTACATGCAGACTCAGACTCAGACTCAGACTCAGACTCAGACTCAGACTCAGACTCAGAATCAGACAGGGCAAAAAACACAACTACATCATCGGGGAGGTTTATAGTGAAAGATATGCAGCCTGTAATCAGGGTCCGGAATTAACAAGCGCCAAATGCGGGTAGATTTTCCGTTTGGCAAGTAACTCTCTGAAGGCTTCTGTTCTCTGCTCTCTGTGTGTCGGAGTTTGACACACACAACAGCGCCGTGCAACAGCGCCGTGCAACAGCGCCGTGCAACAGCGTCGAGATGTTGGCTTTGTTTTCTTTTTCAGAGATCCTTTATTGATTTGTTTGAGAAGAGGACTCACTCGTGGGAGAAAAAACTGAACTGAACAGAATTTCTATCTTTTGTTGTTTATTGCTAAATCTCTGAAAAGTGGTGCTTTTTTTGTCATCAAAATATAACATTAGTATTTTAAATAAATATGTAATTGTCTAATGGTCTGTCACCATGTCAGTGAATTTAAACTACTGCTTACAATCTGAGGATATATATAGAGAGTGTTTGTGTGTGTGTACAGCCTCTGCTGTTTTCTTACAGTCATTGAGCTATACCTGAGGAATAAAGTCTCATCATTTTACTTTCTTTGTTTTTCTTACCGGGTATTGAATTGGGTATCGAGAATCGTGGAAATTCACTGGTATTAGTATCGACTACTAGATTTCCGGTATCGTGACATTCCTAACTCTGAGTAACACATGAAAATATTGATTTAATGTCAATCATAAATACCTGTAGCCATTTCGGTTGTGTGTTTACATGTGTGTGTGTGTGTCTGTGTTTTAGGCAGGATGAATTAATCATGAATCACCAAAGCCTGCAGTCTGGCAGGAACTCTGGTGAAGCCGGAGCCTCGGAGCTTTACTGTGGAGCGGAGTGGTGGGAGGGTGGGGTCGTTAACAAGCAGGAGGCAGTTTTAATTAGCCATGCTGCTGCTGAAGCACAAATGAAACATCCCCCGTCAGGCATTGTTGTTGTAGGGGGTGGAGGGGTTGGGGGGAGGGAGGGGTGAAGGCAGCACAGCGAGGCAGGAAGCTGGAGCGGGACACAATCAACACAACCCCAGCTTTTATTTAGCCCTCAACCTCTGTGTATTGTTGCCCCCCCCCATAGTCTCCCATGGTGTGGGGATGGAAGGCCTGAGGAACAACTAGCAGTAGCAATTACATCATATCTGTGATTGGTTGGTTATTTGATTACTTGATTGTTTGGTCTCAGAATGTTAATGACATATCCATTAATAGTTAGTAGTCCCACAGTCCCAGAAAAAAAGCCTTCAATTTACAGATCAACAAGAGGAACTAAGAAAAAGTAGCATATCATCATTTTAATGACCAGCATGATGAGGGATAGTTCTTCAAAGTGATCCATTTCCTGTAGGAGAGTTGAAATGATGAAGTGGATCGAGACAAAATCAACAAACATTTTATTAATTCATTATTTATATATCATTTGATATATATATGCCTTGTTAAATATGAGGGTTTCCTGTCATTGTAAACTGGATATCTGTGGGACACAACTAGACATTTGAAGACATCACCTTGTCTTCATTCTTATATAAGAACGGTAACAATTTATCAATAAATTGAAAGAATAATTGACAGATGTATGAATCATGAAGCTAGCTGTTTTAGATGCATTTTTCTGTGACACTGATGGTAAGCTCAGTGTCTCATCTGTTTACACGCTGCTTCTGTAACACGCCGCACTAGCAAGAAAAAGACCTTTGCTATTTTACCTTGATTGGACGGTCACAGTAGAGAGTGTTTCCAACCAGATCTCAAGGGAAGGCGTATAAATAGCACGACATTTCTGTTTGTCATTGATAATGGTCACGGTTATGTTCAGGCAACAAAATTACGGTCAAAGAGTATAGAAGCATTTTGGACTGAAAACGCCAATGAGTCTGTGGCCATGGATGTATAAAGGGCCGTCTAGCTCTCTTATAAATCATTATGTCCGAATCCAGAGTTATTTTCCTCGGCACGCTCATATGACATATCCGGTTCTGCCAGTTTCCTGCTAGATATGCTGCTGTAATAATGGATATATTGGCTGTAATTCATCACTTTTAATATCTCATAATACACCCATGGGATTTATGCTGTCAGCCTGTACCGTGGTGGATGTATTAACGTCTCTGTTCCCAAACGACCGGCTATCGGCCAGTAGCTAGTAGTGCTAGTAGCATGACATAAACAGAATTTAATGGAGTTGTAGGTAGGGATGTTAATAATTAACCGTTAACCGACATTAAGAATTTTAATCAATTAACGCTATCGGTAAAACGGTTAAAAGAAATATGAATAATTAATTAAAAAGCTGAGCAAAACTCAGAGGAGCGGCTCGTCAGTTTAAGGAGAAAAGCTGGTCCACCTTAAGAGAGTCTGAGCCGGCGTTACAGATACAGGCAGTTGGCTCCGGTCTTGAGCGGAGCACAAAGCGGAGGAGTTGTAGCCTAGTAGTTTTATTTTGAAAAGACTGCAGCGGAAATTGACACGTGCGCCACGTGTTGCTGGACATTCGCAGTATGTGTGTATGTACACGAATCAAATAGATTACATTTCATGGACATTTCTCTAATCATAACTTTTTCTCTGAATCACTGGAAATTTGAACAAATCATAGAACACTTCAAAAAGACCATGTGAGAAGTTTAGAGCTCACAGCGATTTGAAATATGAGAAGGAGCCCCAGGTAGATTCAGCTTTTCTGTAGTCACGAGGCTTAAAGATATAGTGTGTAGGATTTGGTGGCATCTAACGGTGTGGTTGCAGGTTGCAACCAACTGAGTACCCCTCCGCTCACTCCTCCCTTTCCAAGACTGCGGTAACGTGAGCTGCGGAGTGCAAAACAGTGGAAACGCTGTTGGCCTCGCTCAGAGGCCATCCTTACCATAATAACACTACTTTAGAAGCAACAGAGGTCAGACGGCGGCTGGCGGTACCACGGTTTTACACTCTGCGTCTCACGTTACAGCAGTTTCACAAGCGGGTTGGAGAACTACGGTGGCCTTCAGGTAACATAAAAACGTGAAAGGCTCTCTCTAGAGCCAGAGTTTGGTTTGTCCGGTCTGGGCTACTGTAGAAACATGGCGGAGCAACATGTTGGACTCTGTGAAGAGTAGATATGAAGGGCTCATTCTAATGCCTTCCATAAACTAGGAGACTTTGAAAAGACTTTGAAAAGATGAAGTCTGAAGTCTGACTCCCTCTCACATCTAAAGACAATGTGTCTTAAGTCACAGAGTTTTTAGTCACAGATTAATATTTTGCAAAGACTGAGGATCTTGCAGAGTCACATTTACTAGATTCCTTTTGAGATGATGTTGAAGAAGCTATGTTGCTTGTGGTGGTGTTGGTTCATAAAACATCTGATGTGGTGCACATTTAAACACAGGATCCAGGGAGCCGTTCCAACAATTTATTAAAGTCAAGGTGTGAAGTTGGATGGCAGTTGGTGGATGATTTTTTCTATTAAGAAAGGACATTAACAGATGATATTATAAATCTCATAAATATAATACAGATTACAATTAATAAGTCAATTCATTTTAACTTACATCTTTATGCATCCACAATCTGGAATTTGCCTTTTCTCCTTCACATATTAAACTCAGGTATCTAACATAACACAAAACAATCTGTTAACTTTCAAACAATATATATCTCATTTCAACCAAATAAATTATAAAGGCACAAAAGCCACATTAAACTCACATCACTCTCTCTTTGTTCTGCCTGGAATTGTTTGGAGGGAAAAGGGAGGGTTCAGGCCTGGAGGGCAGACTTATATAACCTACGGGGGAGTGGTTTAGTCAAGTGTGCATTCTATACCATGCCTGCAGGTGGGTTAGGGACTTGTGATTTAACAGATGTCATATCCTGCTCCTGGTGGGAATTTACAAGAAGAAATATGTTGAGAAAGAAGTGGACTTGCTGCAGCCTTCCAAATCCCTGGTGAGTACGCTGTGTATGAGAGACAGAGAGAGAGAGCAGACTGCAGCCAGATTTATATGATAGAAGGCAGAGATCTTCAGCTGAAACATGCAGTTAGCTCGTAGGCTAATAGCAAACATTCCAGTAGCTAACGTTAGCTTGCAAGTAGCCCCGTTCGGGAGAGAGGCTAGCTAGCTAGCTATAGCATATAGCATACTCATCGGGGATTTGGAGAGCTGCAGCTTTTTTCCTTCTCTACTCTATCGTGGCAAGAATGGGAGGACACGTCTTGTTCATTCCACACCTCTACCAGTTTACCCCGTTTGCTGCTTCGTGTTTGGTGCTGGAGAGAGCGCACCTATTGGTTGTTGACAATGTTCGCGTCACTGAACGTACGATAATATATAACTCGTTTGATTTTATCGGAACGTCAAGACGAGAAAAGGACTGACTTAAGACAGCTTGGACTGAGTTTTATGACCACCTTGCACTAAACGATGGAGATCACGGGAGCGCTCCGCAACTCTAGCTAAACTTTTGTGATTTTATTCCGACATTGGAAATATGTCTGCGACGGTGAAATCGCTTGAAAAGCGGTTTGGAGTAAGGTCGGCATAGGTAACGAAAACACAACAATTCTTAGTTTCAGGTGATTATACACTAATGAAAATATAGTTATGAAAATGATATTCCATTTCTGCTAATAGATCCCCCGAAACGTTACACACTGTTCCTTTAAGTATACAGTGCTTTCATCGTTACATTCCACCAGGGCCTGTATGAACTTGTTTCTCTAATGACATTAAATAATGCAATTGATGCCAATGTATCAGCAGATTCACTGTGAGAACCGGGGCGAGCGCACCTCGCACTCACGACGGTCATTAATTATAGCTTTATCAGCAAAATAAGTTTTAAAATCCATCAGTGATGCAGCCTCCTGAGAGAACAGGAAACAGTACATAACATTTAAACTCACCCTGGTTTTCTCTCTCAAGCTCACTCTTTCACTTTATCTCTCACCAGGCGCTAAATATCTCATTGTGGCTCTTTCGGTAAGTCATGTCTGAATAAAGCCGTGATGAACATTAAAGTAAAAGTCACCTATGTCTGAGTGACACAAAGCCATCAGGTTAAAAGACAGACAAGTGCTCTGGTGATATATCTCCTGGACGTCCGGTCTTTCCCCCTGTCAGGCCTGTTAATTGAATTGCTCGTCCAGGTCGTGGCCCTCCTTCCTTCCACTAATGCCTCTGGTTGGTTAACACGGTGTAGGCAGAGGGGTCACAGGGGTCAACATACAGACATAAATGTTCTGCTTAGTATTCAAATCATCCCCCACAATCAATAGTGTGGGGAGGAAAAGTAGCTTCCAATTAAAGGGATAGTTAAGATGTTTCTCAGTGGGGCTTTATGAGGAACTTATCCATAGTCCGTGTATCACCTACAGTAGATGACGGTTGGCACACGTCCAGCTTGGAGAAACAGACAGGAGTACCAGCACGGATGCAAAGCAATGTACTGCTGTGGACGGGGACGGCAGCAAAACATATTTTAGCCACCTAAAAGAAAGGCTCACCTAAAAAATTGATATCCGTTTAAGTGTACGCTATATTTAGAATATTTTCCAACAGCAAACTGGACTGAAAGTGAAACGTATCTATACTGTTTTTGTCATCTGAGCCTGCTGGCTTTGGAGAGAGCAGAGATAAGTTTCACTTTCAGTTCAGTTCCCCGTCTGAAAGGAGGAGGAAAGGGCTGTCTGACGGCAAGATAAAGCGGTGAAAATATTCTAAATATAGCGTACACTTAAACTGATATTGATTTTTTAGGTGAGCCTTTCTTTTAGATGACTGCCCCCGTCCACAGCAGTACATTGCTTTGCTTCCGTGCTGGTACTCCTGTCTGTTTCTCCAAGCTGGGGGCGGGCCGACCGTCATCTAGCCCAGCGGTTCTCAACCTTTTTTCGCGTCAAAGACCCCTAAATTGATACACATCAGGTCACAGACTCCCATTTGATACGATTTTTCTTCAGGGAACTCCAGAAAATATTTTGGTTGTTAGATATGATTAAGACCAGAACTCTATAGGTGTCAACTACCGTGGAGGAAGTGAAACCTACGATCAGAATAGTCACTTTTATGACTCTTACTCACATTGGGCTCACTTCTATAAGGAATTGAATAGTGAAAATAAACTATTCCCCATTTTTCTGGGGACCACCTGGAACTCCCGCAAGGACCCCTGGGGCTCCCCAGACCCCTGGTTGAGAACCACTGCTGTACAGCCTACTGTAAGTAATACACTGACTATGGATAAGTACCTACAACCCCACTTCAAAACACCCAAACTATCCCTTTAATATGTGCAGTCACGTTGTCTGTTGGTTGCTGTGTGTGCTGCTGGTTGTTAGAACTGTAAAAAAAATCATACCTCCATACTGACTAGGGATGCTAATTTAACGATTATTATCCGTTAACCGATCTAGCATTGCTGGAGGCTTCGTGCTCGCCGCCGCACACGTACAGTCTGCGTAACTTCAGCGAGTTTCCAACAGACCGTGTGTGTGTGTGTTGGCGGTGAGTGTGAGGTTGTTGGTGGCGTTCTAGCTGTGATCGTAGGTGTAGCAGTGTGTGTACTGTTTATTTGTCAGTGAATAAATGCTACAAAACTACAACTCCTCCTCTCCGCTCAAGCGAGCTGGAGAGACCAGAGCCAATTTCCTGTATCCTGCAACTCCGGCTCCGCCTCTTAAGGTGGGCTGTTAAGGTGGACCAGCTTTTCTCCTTAAAGTGACGAGCTGCTCCTCTGAGTCGCTCAGCTTTTTAATTAATTATGAATATTTCTTTTAACCATTTTAACAGATAGCGTTAATCGGTTAAAATGCTTAATTCTGGTTAACGGTTAAACGGTTAATTATTACCATCCCTAATACTGACTATTGTCTGACTGCAGAAATGTGATAAAGGTGGTCACGTTTTATTTGTTCAGCCATGTTCTAATTAAAGCAGCGTGCCATGAATTCATTACACTTCAAAATACACTGAGGACTTGTGATCCACTCAGAATGAACCCATTTTCTGCTTTTGGGCCGTCACCCAACAGTTGGGAACCACTGCACTAATTAGAACCCAACTGTTATATCTGCAGATTTTCATTTTTGATAAGGATCCAGGGTTGCTAAAGTCCGGCGGGCTTCTGTATTTCTAAGATTTTTTTAGAACTAAATTGTGTCATACAAGAGGGATCGAGCAATTCAATTAACAGGCCTGACAGGGGGAAAGACCGGACGTCCAGGAGATATATCACCAGAGCACTTGTCTGTCTTTTAACCTGATGGCTTTGTGTCACTCAGACATAGGTGACTTTTACTTTAATGTTCATCACGGCTTCATTCAGACATGACTTACCGAAAGAGCCACAATGAGATATTTAGCGCCTGGTGAGAGATAAAGAGGGACGGCACACATTTCCCATCATGCCTGCCTGGTCCCGAGTGCTGGACTGAGTAGTTTAAGTTTGCTGTTTTATGTTCTAAAATGCAAATGTTACTTTTGTTAGTGTTTGTGATGTAATGTGTCTGTTCACAACAAGGAGGCTTATGTCAGTAATTGTGATTTTGTGCTGGTTTATAGTTTTAACCAGGATCTGAAATGAACTTTTTTCACTCTCTGCCACTGTAACCGGCAAGTATTTTTTTTGCCACTCAGAAATTTGATCTGCCACTTTTTAAATCTCTGCGTTAAATGAAGGAGTAACATTTTAGATCTGATGTCATTCAATGTTCGATATATTTTACACAAAAAAACATTATATACGCGGTAAATTCCAGTGTTCGAATTACACCGTAGCTTCTGGGAGGGCCCTGTTTTTCGGGGGTGGGAGTGTACTGTACACTGTACTGTACTGTACTTTGTTATTGTCATTTACAGTGGTTATTTGCATAAACAATTCAAATGATTATGATTATTTTTAAATACTTGCTTTGATTAGAAAGATCTTGGCAAGCTGCTTAGAGCTACTGTTAGGAAGTTAATCAGGTCATAATTCCCTCTCTAATATTTATTTTATATTGCTGTGAAGACATCTCCGATGAACAAATGGATTCATTCAAGTCTCTCACCAAAAAACTTAATTTTACAAGATTACATTTTCATAATGTTGTAATTTACCTTCGCCCAATAGTCATTTTCATTGAGCAGAGCTTGAACGCCTCATAATAATAACTCCATGACACCTCCCGTTAACGTTAGTAGCTCCGTTATTTATCCAGTCAGGACTGTGTTGCTAACGGCTGCTAACAGCTAACGTTACTAACTCTCCTGCTCATTTCAATACAGGTTTGTTGTTCACATTGTCGCATTATTATCAGAGCAAAAATAGGATATGCCCTTCAGGTTTAGTAGCGCTACGCTGTTGAGCGCTTTTTTTTCCTCTCCGCCGTGGCTCCGATCCCAAACAAACTGAAACATGGTACAGCGTCTGTATGGCGTTACGTCATTGTGCATGCGTAACTGCCAGAAGGCATCAATAGACACGGAGGCATGAGAAGCTAAGAAATCGGACAACTAGGAACCAGTTCTCTATTCCCATCACTAGCGTTTTCCCTGTCTGCCAAAGTGGCAGATGTCCTGATGATTTTACCCGCCACTGCCAACAATTTACCCGCATTTGGCGCATGGCGGGTGCTAATTTCAGACCCTGGTTTTAACCATGAGTGAGATGGCTGTTACATGTCTTGAGTCCAGCTGTATTTTTCTTCGGATGCGTGCAAGTAGGCGGGGCGGAGAAAAATAAAATAACCCCTGATCCTGCTTTTATTTTCGATGATCGAGATTGGAAGCTAATTTCAATCAATTTCCAATTTAGAATCAGAATCGTGACACCCCTAATATAGACACGCACGACGGTCCAACAGCGCTGGGCTGGCTATTAGTGGAGATGTTGCTAAGCTAGCTAGCGACATGGTCAGTGACTGTTTGAACCAAAGACTGTATATAAAGATCTTTGTATAGGAGTAAACAAGCACGCACGTGCATAGCACCGGTGGGCAAAAGCATCCCTCTCCTAACACAACATATAGCGCTAGCAAAGCAGCAGGTGGTCATGCCACGTCATGTCGTCCATCTTTATGTACAGTCTATGGTTTGAGTTAAAATAGTCTGTGGCAGGTATTCCGTTTCCAGACACACCACCCATGTGCAGCACCGAAGGGTCACGGAATTGCGAAGGCCACGGTTGCTAGGAGACCATCTCCCCACGCTTTTGTGTTTAAGAGCCTCCAGCATAAACTACCGCATCACACAAGAATGTCTTTATTTCTCTGTATTTGTGCACACACACACACACACACACACACACACACACACACACACACACACACACACACACTGATGTACAGGAGAGTGTGTGTGAACAAACAACACAGACAGGTGACTGAAGACTGGCTGGGATGAGTTATGAGCTGGGGATGGTTTTGGTTTCCCTGTTGCAGACATTATATCAGAGATTTCATTGGAGCAGCGATTACGTTAGACAAGAGTATCAGGCTAATATTATTCAAGTAAAAACGTGTTTTTAGCTGTACAAAGGATCATTTTCAGTCATGGTAATTTCGTAAATATAACTGAAGTTATTAGGTCCATAAGGGCTGCAACTAACAATTTTCACTATTGATTAATCTGCCAATCATTTTCTTGATGGATTCATTAATTGTTTGGTTTATAAAATGTCAGAAATTAGTGAAAATATCAAAGACAGAAAAGCAGTAAATCCTCATAATTGAGCAGCTGGAACAGAAGAATATTTGACAGTTTTTCGATTAATTAATAGTCGATTCATTTTCTGTCGACCGACTGATAAATTAATTCAGTTCATCGTTTTAGCTTCAAGTAATTTTATATCACAATAGCATTTAACTACGTCAATCCAACCATCATTTAAATATTTGTATTTTTTTTAAGATAATTATTTTGAGCTTTTTATTGATAGAGACAGAGTAGTATTGAAAGGGGGAGAGAGAGGGGATGAAATGCAGCAACGGTTGACCACAGGTTGGATTCGAACGGTAAGGACTCAGCCTTGGTACATGGGGCGCCGTCTCTACCAGGTGAGCCCCCCGTTATTTAGATATTAGTTTTGATTTGATAATTTACAGTATGCATTATAAACCTTATTGTCATTACAACCCATAATACATCTACTGTAATCTAATCATCCACACATTTTGTTCTACTTTTAGCATGAAAATGAAAATATTAAATTTAAGAAGCACAATCCACATGGGTTGTGCTTCCCTGTACAGACACTGAACCTATGGAGGCCGGAACCTGCCAAAATCAAAAATAAATGAATAAATAAATCTGTCACTAAATGTATCAAAAATAAATTAAAAAATAAATGTAGCCATTAATTAATTAATCGATAAAAGGTGACATAAATTGATATTTCTGTTTTAATTTGCTTCTTTATTTATTTATCTTCGTATTATTCCCTTATTTATTTACTCTTCTGTTTTAATTTTCCCTTTTATTTATTTATGTATTCATTTTTATTAATTTTGGAATTATTCTATTTAATTTTGCATTTACTTTTGCATTTATTTTTAATTAATTAATTTCTTTATTTTTAAATTTTTTTAATATTTATTTTTATATGTATGTAATTATTTATGTATTTATGCATTTATTTATTTATGCACAATATTCCCTTTGCATTTCACCACTTATTTATTTCCTCAAACTTATTTATTTCTGTATTCATTTATTTTTACATTCCTGTCTCATTATGCAAATGAGGGGGCTGTCACTCAATGTGTGCCATCATGGGGTCAGGATGCATGACCATATGCTAGCTAGCTAGCTAGCTATTGGTTGTGTAGATGTTAAACATTACATTTTTCCAAAAGCTAAATAGTTCCAAAGGACATTTTGATAGAAATATGCAGCGTTATTTGAAATACATTGAACCAAACAAAGGGGTGTTTTTGTTGTGACCAGCTAATCTGATCTGATGGAGGGGTCTGTTGTTCTGAGGCATGGTCAAGAGACAGCAGAATGTAAGCATGACACATTCACACCTTGTAATGCGACAGGGTGAAATGTGTTACCCAGAGCTGCTGTTGGAAGGCTGTCTGCCTCCATGTGAACACACTGCTGCTCCTGCTCCTGCTCCCGCTGCTGCTGCTGCTGCTATTTTTAGTGTGTGGGTGTTGAGAGGTCCAGATCAGCCTACCAGATCATGGAAGCTCCGCAGAGATTCCTCCACCACCACCACTGGTGCAGGAACACACACAGAGCACTACATAACAGTATGGGTGGGGGTGGTGATGGCGAGTGAAATCTGATGAAATGAGACAAAATAGCGGTGCTGCAAGTGCTCAACATACAGAAGCCTATCTGATCCCTCCATCAGTTAGAAGGGAGGTGGGGAACTGCTGCCGGAAATCACATCCTGTAGCTCCAGAGAGAGAGAGAGAGAGAGAATGGACTGAACTGTAGACGTGATATCAAAATTTTTTTAAGCCCAATCACTCTGGTTTATGTATGAACTCCACTGAAGTCTGTACTAACGGAGACAAACAGCGTGACAGCTGTCTCATATGAACGGGTCCAACGTGTGTTGAATGTGCATCAGTTGTTACACAAATAGTCAGTGGTGATGTCTGTAATGTTAAATCCAGCGCTACATGTCCACCAGGTCCGGCGAGGACACTAGGGCAGGGCTCGAAACTAACATTTTTCACCATCCTCCCGGAACCGTCCCAAAATGATTGCGGACCGTCCCAAATTTAAAATCTTTGCTTTTCTACATTATCATTAGTTAAAACTTCATTAGTCAGTATATTTTTGTCATCATTGGGCAAAACCCCCATAATAACCTTTCAGCATATTGTGATTCAAGTGTTCTGAGAGATAACTAGACTTCTGCTCCTCCTCATGGCTCTGTTTTCAGGCTTTAGAACATCTAGCCCGTGACGGAAGACTTTGACCAATCACAGGTCATTTCAGAGAGAGAGCGTTCTTATTGGCTGTGCTCCGGTCATGTGACGGGAACTTGGCGTTCCTTCACCAGATTTCACAATGGTGGCGGCGTCACAAACTTTCTCATTTTACAGCTAAACCGTGCACTACAAGATGATTCTGAAAACATTTGAGGAGAGAAATAGACATTAACGTAACAGAATATTGATTCATATTTGATTGATTTAGTTTGACCGTTTGGTCGGAGTTCACGAGTGATTGACAGCCGGCTCTCATAGACAGCAGCTGGACAGCAGACCTCAGATCAGCTCTTACTGCTTGTTTTCCTCCGGTCTGTGAAATCTTGCAGATGTCGTTAGGAGCACCGGAGGACACAGAGGAACATGATTTTTTTCAGGTTACCTGTTTCATATACTACTGTCACCATATAGAAACCGTTTTATAAAGATAACTTTTTTTAATCATATTTGCTCCAATCTCGCCTACTGATGCTTTCATCAAGTGACCTTTAGCATAAATGGAACATCAAAAGGGGTTTATTTTTGTTCATAAATTTATCGTTTATCCTAAACTCTTTTTTTTATTTTAAAAAGTAATTTCCTGTTTATTTTATATATAATTTGCATGTTTGTTTTGATTTTGATGTTAACAATGCAGCTAAGTTCAGTTAAAATTTAACAAGTCACATTTGGTCAAAAAACAAGATTTTGCAGAGGGCCCCCCAAAAGCTAGAACCGGCCCTGCTACCTGGAGCATCTTAAAGTTGGAGGAGCTGCTGGACAAGATGCTCCTGTCATGGGGAGAGGAGCAGCACGTTGCCACAGACAATATGTGATGGAGAGATCTCACTGCAGCCTTCTCACCCATAGGAGATGAAGAGGAGTAAGTAAGAAAATGAGTGGTTAACATCAGTAACGTGATTTGAGCGGTTGCAGAGTTTTGACTCCTCATGGTTAATGTAACGTTATCGTCAGCTCACTCACTGTAAATGCAAACGTCGGCTGCTGACTGGTTAGCCAGCGTTAACTATAACATTGCCGTTAACATCAAACAGTCTAACGTTAGCTAACTGGTAACGTTAATACTACAAAGTTTACCTTGTTGACTTGGGAATCATTTTCCGGGGTGGGTTATAGTTTCTTATGTGTGTGTTGGGGACAAGTGATTTCAATGAGCTTTTACTGTATCTCTTCCTCAGAGAAAAAGAGGGTGTCAGTGGCAAGCCACATAATGATGTTGTCTTGTACGACCTGAAGTAATTAATTACAGCCTCCCAGTAACAGGAAACCCCAGAGACATTCACACTCCTCACTGTGTCGGCCCTCCTGGGTCTAAACCCACTGCGCTTGTTTTAATTCATTGGATTTTCACAGCTGGCAGCCACAGGGAATGCTAAGCAGGATTATATGATGATGATGATGATGAAGAAGAGTTCACTTGACTTCTGAACAGACAGAAAGGCGAGCATGTGCTAGCATGCAACACGTAGACACATACAAGATGTCTCCAAGCTGCCAGAGTCTGCCAGAGTCTACCTCCAGTATGGCTGCAGGTCAGAGGACAGCCGCTGGTCTTAGTGTCACACAAGTGGCAGTGAGAGCTGAGCAATACATATTCTTCAGATCACAATACTGGCATAACAACATCCATCCATCCATCCATTATCCGTAACTACTTATCCCATTCGGGGTCAGGGGGGGGCTGGAGTCGATCCCAGCTGACATTGGGTGAAGGCGGGGTTCACCCTGGACAGGTCTCCAGACTATCGCAGGACTGACACACAGAGACAGACAACCATTCACACCTACGGGACATTTAGAGTCAACTATTAACCTGCATGTCTTTGAACTGTGGGAGGAAACCTGAGCACCCGGAGAAAAACCCACCCTAACACGAGGAGAACATGTTAACTCCACACAGAAGGACCCCAAGCCGGATCTGAACCTTGCTGTGAGGCGACAGTGCTAACCACTGCACCACCATGCAGCCCCTCTTGTAAACAGTTTAATCATAAACACATTGTTTGTATAGATATGAATGGTGATGACACCAAAAAAAAGTCACACCCGCAAAGCGAGGTGAACGAGACGGGGTCCCGTTTCAAGACGGGTCAGGTGGGTTGTTGGCATGGCCTCACTGAGGACAGTACGCCGCGGTTAACGGTCCCACCGGGAGCAGGGAGCTCCGTCCCTACTCTGCAGGGAGCTCTGGCGCAGAGAGCACTAAGCGACGAGGAGCACTGTAAAGCGCCACCTTCACCACGACCTAGAGCCGGTCACGACGCGCCGGTCACGGAAGAAATACACCTGACCCCTCTGAGCAGAGAGAAAGAGCAGCGCTGTAAAGGAAAGGGGTCCTTTGATTTATAACACAAGACAAAACGAGAGCGTCATTGCAAAACGGAATGAGGCACAATAATTGTTTAATGTAGATTATCATGTTTTCATAATCATTGGAAGCCAAAATCGTAATTGAAATTGGATGAATTGCACAGCCCTCTGTAGACATATAGTCATTGTTAGGTCAGGACTGACTTACATAAGACATCAGCCATGATTGCTAATATTAAGATAAGTGACTGAGGGTGCGGGGGGAAAGTGAAAGAGCAGTCCATGCATTTAACATGAGGCAGCTTGAAACTGGACAGAGCAGTCATGAATGTTTCATCAGATCCACGAGTTTATTACCTGTGTGTGTGTGTGTGTGTGTGTTTAGAGTGTGCATAGTGTGTGCGTGTGTGTGTGTGTGGGACTGAGGCAGCAGCGGGGTGTGGTGGAAGTGCAGCTTCACCAATGATAAGGTAAAGGTACTGTGACGTTGCATCGTACTGTGCCGTCCTCCGCATTCTGGCATTCTCTTCCTGTTGCCATCATGCCTCCCTGTCTCTGTGGCGGTGTAATCTGCAGCCTAATAGCAGATGTCACGCTGTGGCCTGCGTGCATCTGTGTGTGCGCGTGTGACTGTAACACAGATGCTGCGTCCTGTCACACTTCTCTGTATAAACCGCAATCTGCAGGGCGTGCTACTGCTATTACACTGTTACCACACACATTGACTATGTTTACATGCACTAAATATTCTAGTTTTTACCCTTATTCCGAAAAAGACAATAATCCTACTAAGATGTTTACATGGCTGAAGAAAATGGATATTCCACTAATATTCCCATTACAGGCAACGACCCCAACATGGACCTTTCCCTCCTGGAACCTTTTCCTAAACCTTCTGTAAAGAATCTAGGGGTTTTAATGGATAAGGATTTTAGAATGGACGAACAGATAAACAACTTTTTCCAACTTAACTGGGCTGAGTCATTTTTTATCTTTTAATGATTTTGAAAAGGTTATGCATGCTTTTATCACCACACGTCTTGACTATTGTAATTCATTTAACGTTGGTGTTAGCCGAGCCTCTTTGTCTTGCCTGCAGCGTGTTCAGGACGCGGCAGCTCGTCTTTTAACTGGTACGCGTACACGTGAGCGCATCTCCCCGATTCTATTATATTCTGGCTTCTCTTCACTGGCTCCCTGTGCATTTTAGGATTGATTTTAAGATTTTATTAATAACTAGGGGTATGACGATTCACTCAGCTCACGATACGATACACGATATTGGGTTCACGATTTCGATGCGATACGATATTGTAACAATAATTTTAACAAAACTTGAATGATGAAAATATATGACGGAAAAAGTAGCCTTTTATTCAAAAGACACAAAATGCCATCTGAGTGTCTCAGCCAGCTGATCAGTTCACCTGTAAGAGACGTGACAAACTGACCTAAACAGTTAGACTACACAGCCTACTGCCAGCTTTAGTTTCAGTCTTGTGTAGCCGAGGGTTACGCTGCTCCTATACTTTATACTTCATATCCAAAAACCTGTTGATATCCAAGTCTTTCATAATGTTTAACAGTAGGTGTGTGTTTCTCCTTCGGACCAGAGTCGTGGGCTTTTCTTTTGGTCATGCATCTCTGCAAACTGTCGGCTAGTTGGTTTGTGTTCAACGCACAGAGCTGGCCTTAAACAGGCAAGAGGTCGTGTGTCTCTAACTGCTGTAAAAACCCCAACTGAGACTCATATTGTGAATATTCTGTATACATGTCCACAGAATGCTCCTAAAACCTGAATAATATCAGCACATCCCACATGTCTTAATCAGAAAATGCTCCATTCAGAACAAGGCCTAATTCAGAACATCCAAACTGAATATGCTGTTAACATGACACGTATCAAATTCACAATATTGTCATATTCGGAATAATAGTGGAATATTAGTGTGCATGTAAACGTAGTCAATGTTTTTGGGGAAATGGTCTTTATTGACTCTGAAGGAATCACTACGATGTGGAAGACTAGCCAGCACTAGTGCTAGCAATCTTCTCCTCAGGCTCCAGGCGTTCAGACAGAAAAAAGCCCTGCATTTAAACAAATTGCACGGCTCTGCGTTGCTGAGTGTTGTCTCAGGTACCCATGAGACGATGAAATACAATCCAGTTTGGGTAATAGATCCATGAGTTTGAAGCTTTATAACACTACTAAGCACTGCGCAGCAGGTCAACTTTTCATAAGATCTGGTCCATTTATGTATCAATCAATCAATTTTCATTTCACAAATAGAATTCATTTATATTTATTCAATATACTGTATGTTTAAAACAAGAAAGGTTTTGAATTGGGACACCACCGCTTTTACATAAAGGCTTAAAGCTGCAGTAGGCAGAATATTTTTCGGCGTCATTGGGCAAAAATCCCATAATAACCTTTCAGCATATTGTAATTCAAGTGTTCTGAGAGAAAACTAGACTTCTGCTCCTCCTCATGGCTCTGTTTTCAGGCTTTAGGAAATCTAGCCCGTGACGGGAGACTTTGACCAATCACAGGTCATTTCAGAGAGAGAGAGAGCGTTCCTATTGGCTGTGCTCCGGCTGGTGGGCGGTGCTTGGTATTTCCTCAAAAGATCTCAACATGGCTATAAGTCTCCACCACACAGTTAGTTTAGTGTAGCAGGTTGTCAGCTATGTGTCTGCCCGGCGTAACGATAGCTAGTGTCGAACAGACCGTATGTGTGTGTGTTGGCACAAAGAATTATTAATAAAATGTATTTTAACCGTTTAACCGATAGCGTTAATCGGTTAAAATGCTTAATGTCGGTTAACGGTTAAGCGGTTAATTATTAACATCCCTACTACAAGATGTTTCTGAAAACATGTGAGGAGAGAAATAGGCATTACAGTAACAGAATATTGATTCATATTTGATCAGCGCTGCCTAGTTTGACCGTTTGGTCGGAGTTCAAAGTGATTGACAGCCGGCTCTCAAAGACAGCAGATGGATGGCAGACTCCAGATCAGCTCTGATTGGTTGTTTTCCTCTGGTCTGTGAAAGCCTGCAAATGCCATTAGGAGCACCGGAGTCCAGCGGAGGACACAGAAGGACATGATTTTTTTTTTCAGGTTACCTGTTTCATGCACTACTGTCACGATATAAAATATAAAAATGACTTTTTTAAATCATATTTGCTCCATTTCTACCCGCTGCAGCTTTAAGGTTGGGAGAACTGTAATGCATTGAGACATCTGAAAACCCTTCTAACCAACAATGTTGACCAGGGTCATAGAACATGAAACATGTCTTCAGAAAAAGTATTCAGTGTGTATCTGCAGCCGACCAGCTGGTTGAGTCAGGGAGCAGGTGGTCTTAAAGGGAGGGGATCACACCTTCAGAGCCCTGGGGAGGGGTGGAGGGAGCGAGACAGGCCCCACTACAAATGTGGGTTTGGTATGTGCACGCTCATGTGCCTGTATTCTTCTTCTCACAGTTTCTGTGTGTACTTCAATGCACAGTTCAGCAGGATTTGAACGGTAGCAGCTGAGGATGTGGATACTTAACAAAAAAAGAGAATATCTGATTTTTTCATGTATTATTGAAAACATCTTTCTCAAACTGCTAATCACGGCCATGTTAGTGTCACTAGTGCTATTCAGTTACACCCTGCTTGAAGCAAATACTGTAGTGCTAACAGGTTCCAGACCCAACCGTTGCACTCCCTGTTACTGGACAAAGAAACGATCCAGAACACCCAATTTACTCTGCCGCAGCTAACCATTATTTCCATTAATCTACTGTTCTGATTATTTTTTTGATTAACGGATTAATGGTTTGGTCTATAAAAGGTTAGGAACTGGTCAAATAAATACCCATGACAGGGCTCCAGAGTGTGACCATGCATAAGCGACCAAAAATCTGTCTAGTGCAACCAGGGTCTGAAATGAACTTTTTTCAGTTCCTGCCACTGTGGCAGACAAGTATTTTTTTTTGTCTGCCACTCAGAAATGTTATCTGGCACTTTTGAAATCTCTCCGCTAAATGAGGGAATAACATTTTAGATCTGATGTCATTCAATGTTCGATATATTTCACACAAAAAACATTATATACACAGTCACACCGTGGAGGGAGGGTAGTGTACGCAGTACTGTACTGTATTTTGTTATTATTATCTATAGTGGTTATTTACATAAAAACACAATTCAAATGATTATGAATATTTAAATATTTGCTTTGATTAAAAAACATCTTGGTAAGTTGTTGTGAAGTTAAACATGTCATAATTCCCTCTCTAATATCTATTTTATATTGATGGGAAAACATCTCCTTCAAACAACTGGATTTACGAGATTACATTTGAATGCATCATGATAACGTTGTAATTTACCTTCACCCAATAGTCCTTTTTCCTGAGCAGACTTTGAACGCCTCATAATAATAACTCAGTGGCACCTCTGTTAACGTTAGTAGCTCCGCTGTTTATCCAGTCAGGACTGTGCTGCTAACGGCTGCTAACAGCTAACGTTACTAACTCTTCTCCTGCTGATTTCAACACACATTTATCAGGGAGAAATATGTTGCGCCCCTCAGGTTTAGTAGCGCCATGCTGATGAGCGCTTTTTTTTCTCTCCACCGTATCTCCGGTAAAACAAACTGAAACATGATACAGCGTCCGTATGCATCATTGTGCATTGTGTCCTAATGATTTCACCCGCCACTGCCAACAATTTACCCGCATTAAACCCTGAGTGCAACTAAACATTTTCATTGGGTGCACTGGTGCGCCTGACATTTAGCTATATGGCACACCCCTAGATCATATTTTTACAAATGTTTAGAAAAGTAAGAACTGCCTTTTCTGGTTAGAAATACCCTAAATAATGAATAATGTGGTATGTTGTGAAGGTCCTGTGCTGATGTGTGCAGACTGTGAGGTGGATCGGTGCTGTGCTGAAGATTTGTGAACTGAGCCGTGCTGACCTTTACTCCCCCAAGAATCTATAATGTGAACACAGAGTAGGTTACTCACTGACAGACATTTTGACTCTGGATGTCACATTAGGTGTTAAACAGTGAGTAGGGTACAGTAATGTGGCACAACAGAAGCTTTGACAATGGTCAATATATTTAGTCGAATCATTGTTCTCCTCAGAAAGATGTGTCGTCTACAGCTGGCTCAGGATCTCAGCTGGGATTCAAGGAGGAATTCAAGGAATTCATTGAGGAGATTCTTCTGTTTGTAGACTGGTGGCAACAAGGAATGTGTGGTGTGTGGTGGTGGGACGGGGCAGATGGAGGGGGAGGTGGGGGTTCTGTTGTGCTCCTGAAAACCTTGGAGTTCCTTCAACAGATCCTAAATAAATGCATGGCATCCGTTTCCATCCAGATTGTGGACCATGTCCTTTTACACCTGATGTAACGGATCCTCCCCTCTCCTGTCCTCTCCCCCTCCTCTGTTCCCGCTGTGTTCTTACCCTCCAGCATCAGGCCCGCTGGCCCTCACTGGGACACGATTAAGCCAATTGAGGGCAGATGAAGTGAAACAAAGGGCTGAGTGAAAGGAGAGGCCTGAGCTCTATTGGTGCTCAGCCAAGAGGGAATAATAACACCAGTGGAGTGTGGAGGAGGTCTAGACCCCATACTCTGGATCCATGTGGAGTAAAGCTCCATCTGCTAAATTCCATCAAAAAGCCTCTTCTTGTTCATTCAGCCTCTTTTAATGTACCTACTTAACAGAATTAACATGGTGGTGGATGGGGACGTCACAATACCAGAAATCTAGTAGTCGATACCAAAACCACTGAATTTCCACGATTCTCGATACCACATACAATGATGAGACTTTATTCCTCAGGTATAGCTCAATGACTAAGAAAACAGCAGAGGCTGTACACACACACACACACACACACACACACACACACACACACACACACACACTCTCTCTATATATATATCCTCAGATTGCAAGCAGTAGTTTAAATTCACTGACATGGTAACAGACCATTAGACCATTCAATATTTATTTAAAATGCTAATGTTATATTTCGATGACAATAAAAAAAGCACCACTTTTCAGAGATTTAGCAATAAACAACAAAAGATAGAAATTCAGTTCAGTTCAGTTTTTTCCCCCACGAGTGAGTCCTCTTCTCAAACAAATTAATAAAGGATCTCTGAAAAAGTAAACAAAGCCAACATCTCGACGCCGTTGCACGGCACTGTTGTGTGTGTCAAACTCCGACACAGAGAGCAGAGAACAGAAGCCTTCAGAGAGTTACTCGCCAAACGGAAAATCCACCTGCATTTGGCGTTTGGCGGGTGTTAATTTGGGACCCTGATTACAGGCATCGTACGGTACCGTCGATACTGTAGAAAAAGAGTACCGTCACGTTTTTAGAATTTTGGCATCGACTTGTTACTGAAGTATCAGTTCTGGTGACATCTCTAGTGGTGGATGCACCCCTGTTACATCATTATGATATAGTATATTATAATATAATAATAATAATCTCTATTGTCTATGGTTAAAACACATCATGGTAAATCACAATACATACAATAAATAGCGCAATGTGCACAGTACAGACAACAATAACGGACATGATCCCAGTGTGAATGGTGTTCAAAGTTATTGCATTTGGTATGAAAGACTTTCTGTAAATGTTGTTGGTTGCTGCGGTGGATCTATAGAGTATTCCCCAGGGCAGTTATATGAAGTCACCTCGCCGTCAGACAGCCCTTTCCGAAGCTGTTATATCGCTCTCTTCAAAGCCACCAGACTCCATTCACAAAAACAGTAATTTTACATGGGAGTATATCATACAACCACACTACAAAAAATCCGAACTAACCCTTTCAGGTATTTCCAAACTTAGCACAGCTAACGTTCACATTATTTATGACCTTATTGATTAGCTTACCGTGGTAACCTACATCACTGCTTTTTGCTAACGGCTGAGTGGGCGTTCCCAGTCTATTTTTTGTTCTTACCCCCCAGGTGCCTACATCATGTACGTATATAAAAGTTAAAACACTTTCAACAGCACTTCTGTAAACAGTCTCTAAAATGTTCTTCCTTATATCGTATGAATCCAATTTTCGGATTAGATACAAGCGCAGCATGGTATTTTAGAATCAATATGCCTGTGCCAATTTGTGAAGTTATTATGGTACAATTACTGTGGCCAACAGTCATTTTGGTAGTAGGGCTGTCAATCGCAAATGAAATGCACACTTTTTATCTGTTCAAAATGTACCTCAAAGGGAGATTTGTCAAGTATTTAATCCTCTTATCAACATGGGAGTGGGCAAATATGCTGATTTATGCAAATGTATGTATATATTTATTATTGTAAATCACTTAACAAAACAAAACAATGACAGATATTGTCCAGAAACCCTCACAGGTACTGCATTTAGCATAAAACAATATGCTCAGATCATAACATGGTAAACTTAGCGTAACTTAAGTGCAAGTTTGGAGCGTTATTTAGCCTCCTTCGCGACAAGCTATGACATGGTTGGTAGCAATGGATTCCTTAGGTTTTCTAGTTTCATATGATGTCAGTATCTTGTCAATATCTAGCTTTTGAATTTGCCTTAACGCGTTATTATCGCATTAACTTTGACAGCCCTATTTGGTATACAACATTACAGCCTGGCCAACAGTAGATTTTTGAGGCATATGGCTGCCAATATTTGAAAGATTTAAAGATCTGATATATAGCAACTAATATTTATTTTGTTTACCGCACCTGACAGAACACTCTTAAGCCATT
The DNA here is from genome assembly GCF_043250625.1 of Sebastes fasciatus. Taxonomy (NCBI): domain Eukaryota; kingdom Metazoa; phylum Chordata; class Actinopteri; order Perciformes; family Sebastidae; genus Sebastes; species Sebastes fasciatus. The sequence goes on from NC_133799.1 coordinate 36,454,468, forward strand.
TGTGTGCCCATCTCCTGGAGGCCTGGTTAAGAGAACGTGTTTCTTCAGTAAACCAAGGTGTAGACCTCTGCGACCGTCTTGTTTTGGTAGAAAGAGATGCAGATAGATGGCTATAGCTCAGAAGGTAGAGCGGCCGTCCACTAATCAGAAGGTCGGCGGTTTGCACGTTGAAGTGTCCTTCGGCAAGATACTTACACCAGATTGCTCAGAGTGCGAGTGTGTGTGGCAGCATGTATGGCCTCTGCCACCAGTGTATGAATGTGAGAATGGGTGAATGCTGGCTTGTGTTGTGAAGCGCTTTGAGTGGTCGCTAAGACTAGAAAAGCGCTATAGAAATGCAGTCCATTTACCATTTAACTGATTCCAGGAGACTAGAGAGGGCTGTGTTTAAGTTAGTCCCTAGTAGTGCAGTGAAAGGAGACAGGACCGCAGACAATCACTCACCAAGTGCAGATGAAGTTGATGGAGCAATGTGGCGTCGCTTCAAAGTTAATAAAATGTTTAGGGCTGACCCGAATGCTTCGAAGCTTCGCTCGTTGCCATGGTAATCAACCTCCAAATCAGTATTCAAATTCTTCATTTTTTTGTTTTCTTTTTATATATAATTATTTAATAATAAGGTATAAATCCCCAAATAGCCCATGAAATAAGACTAATCCCACAACATTATTCATTATTCATATTCAACATTAATTATTAGTAGTTATTCTCAGACGGATATTGCTGTTTGTTATGTGTGGAGGTGAGTGTGTGTGCAGAGGTGCGGCAGCGGCTCTGTCCCGAAGCTTTGAATATTTCTCACCAAAGCTATGAAGCCCTAAAAATGATCTGACATCACAGATGTGACGGCAGAGACAGTAGGAGCTGAAACCTTTCTTTCCCGCATGATAGAATCAAGTCAAGGATGGTACCACTGCAGTGAGTAGGTCATGTACAAACTTAACCGAAGTAAAACCGAGTTAAAGTTAAAAAAGAAATTAAAGTATCGAGAATTTCCAAAAAAGCTTTACTTACTCATCAGAATGAGTAACCAGGTCTGAGATAAAAGCTCCAAATTCTTCTAAAAATAACACATTCTCACTCCCAACTCGTCAAATACCGCCGCTTGGTCAGTGCCCCTCGGCATCGGAGACTGACGACCCCGTGCATCCCCTCTTGGGTTACTTTTGGACAGACCAGGGACGGCGTGTCTATATACGCATGTTACACGCATAGTGTCCTTTCAAAATAAACTTCCACTTCCACTAGGGCTGGGACGATACGCCATCTCCCGATTCGATACTATCACGATACTAAACGATTCGATATGTGTTGAGTTTTTTTTAAGTATTGCGATTCTACAAGTATTGCAATTTAATATTATGATTTATTGCGATTTTTTGATAACTTTGTTAACACTAGACCATGGGAAGAAGTTGAATCATACACTTCTAGGGACTTTTATTTTGAAAAATATCGAAATGAATACATTAAAATGCTTGACCACACATTACCGCAATACGTTAATGTTTCCTTTGTTGTACTTCCTTGTTGGTCGTGGTTGACGTTAACTTCACTGACTAGCGACTCACGTGACTCATGGTGCTGATGATACTAACGAGTCACATGACTGAAAACTGACGTGACAAAATAAGTCAATGTTACTTTTATTTTCACACAGGACACAGACACCGGTCTCCTGGAGGACAGTCTGGTGTTTGTTTGACCCATCCACCACCCCCTTGCCCACCCTGAACCAAGCCCCCAGGAAGAGCGCCGGTCATTGATCCCAATTTTCATAGTGGCCAAACGGCGCTACTACAACTTCCGTGTCTGTTACGTGAAGCTATCGGGCCCAAAAAGACTGTTTCCCATAGATTTACATTGGGAAAGAGACGTCTGTAACTCAGCAGATCTTTTTTTTTGAAGGTTAATCAACTTCCCAGTACGAACACTTAGTCCTTATTTAAATCATTGTAAAACGCACTAATAGCTGAATGCAGAGTTATTTCCCTTTCTCCGTTCATCTGAATGACGACAGCGTGACGGCTGTGACTGAGCCATGTGACCGAGCGGACACTACTGCGCCTGCTCTATGGGGCCAATGGATGCGGAAGATCGCCGGAAGATCCGGGTACTTTTCCAGTCGGAAGTCGAGCCATTTTGGCATCATGCTCCACTGAGCAACTCTCATAGGAATGAACGGGGCCCCGCCTCCAACGCTGTATCCAGTTCTCTTTATACATCCATGCCCTGAACTGACTCTCACGCTGTTAATACTACGTCACATGCTCCGACCGTCGATTAACGGTGCGGGTTGGTTTCCATTGGAGTTAGTAGAAAGCCCGGTCAGTCACATACCGTTGCTAAAGGGTGCCTCAATGCGTCGGTTTCTAAGGCCAAGGGGCACTGACCAAGCGGTGGTATTTGAGGAGTTGGGAGTGACAATGGGTTGGAAAAAAACACATATCAGTTGGTGATTGATATGTTTTTTTCAATATGTATTGCCAAATAATATGTTTTTCATCAGATTGATGTGTAGTCTACAGCCGGCTCAGAGAGATTCAAGGAGGAATTCAAGGAATCCACTGAGGACATTCTGCTGTGTGTTTTTAGCCAATCAACACACTGGGAAGTCTGCCGCTCATCCAGGGACACGTCTGCTGTTTCTCTTCTGAGACACACTATTTAGTCTCTATAATACTACTACTACTACTACTACTACTACTACTACTACTACTACTACTACTACTACTACTACTACTATTACTACTACCACCACTACTGCTGCTGCTGGTCAGATGGCTGCATTGCAAATGCACAAATGCAAATTGCACACATGCTGCAGATGCCTGAGGCCAGTGAATGTCTTTCCTCTATTGTCTTTCACTCCTGCCTCTCTGTCTATTATCCTGCTGGCTCCTGCTTCATTCATCTGCAAATACCAGTTGCCTCCCCCCCCCCGCCCACCTCATCTCCATTCTTATCCTCTCTCACCCCGTGTCTCCATCAACTCTCTCTGCTCGATCATCCCTCTCCTCTGTCCCGCTCTCCATCAATCACCTCTCATCCCTCCCTCTTCATCCTGTTGCTTCCTTCCTTCCCCACCTGATTCACTGCAGGCCCATCAAACACACTGATGGTGAACTTAAAGCTCCCGTGTGTGTGTGTGTGTGTGTGTGTGTGGGGCAGAATGTCTCCATATGCCGTGTTGATACTCGTACGATGCTTTAACTGTCTGACTGAGCCCCAGAGGGCGGTTTCCCATCCAGCCGTGATCAGTGAGCACCACCTAACATCTGTGTTATCTGTTGAGACCAGGGGCAGTGCAGATGTTCATTACAATCAGATAGAAGGATAGATGCATAGATAGCATCCCAGTGTTGGGAGGGTTACTTTTGAAATGTAATAGATTACAGATTACTAGTTACCCTGTTAAAAAATATTATATAATATTAAAATAGTTACATTAACTTACTTATTGATTAATGTAACTATTTTAATTACTTCATGAAAGTAATGTAACATATTACATTTGATTAATTTTCTATCAAATTAAACAGTAATAAAGCTCAATGTTTCCTCAGCAGTTTGATGTTGATAGCTAAAAAGGGCAAAAATATCATATCACGGGTTGAGCGAATCAATGAAATCAGATTTTACCTGTGGTGGCTGGTGACTCAAAACATCTTATGAACAATCACTGTGGTCTGAATGGGAATGAATCTCATGTGTGTGTGTGTGTGTGTGTGTAATGTGTCACTAGAGGCCTGTCAGTCCAACGAGGGGAGTGCGGAGTACAGCAGTCCGTCGGGCAGCAAGGCGGAGCCCTCCATCCGCTCCCCGGCAGCATCCTTCCACCACTTATTCAAGTAGTTAATCAGTTGCAAAGCAGCAGAACGGATGTTCTATTCTACATTTACATGAAAGCTTTTTACAGAAAATAATATATTCTTTTGAAAAATGGGACGTTCCAGTTGCTCTTGTATAAACATAAAGAAATGTAAGAAAATAGAACTAAAGGAGTATGTAACATGTAAATGATGTACATAATTCTACAATATAAACACTATATATGTAAAGAAATAAACTGGGAAGAGCATTTTGGCAAATTTTTCTTGGGCGCTACCCACATAATCAGCTGTGCTGCTCATCCCACAAATGCATGATCTTTACAAGTTGGACATCATTGTGAAGGTAAATAAACAGGCTTTCCAACCATGTAAAATACAATGCCAATTAGCATCATAACAACAGAGAAATAATCCACCAAACACAAGTTTCCAAACTTTTTTCCCCAATTTATAAGTAAGTAATACATTTAAAAATAAGAAAATGAGAGTGTAAGAAATATGAAATATGTACAAATATTTGCATTAAGACGTGCAATATACAACAAATAACCTCAGTGCAAATAAGTAAATAGAAAGTGATGAGAAGTGGGATCTAGTGTGTTTAATAGAAATGCCAGAATGGTATGAATAAGAAATGAATAAGATCAGATCTAGTCTATTGACTCAGAGTGTGTGACACTCAGAGGCAGGAAGGACTTCCTGTGGCGCTCTGTGCTCATCTCGGTGGAATGAGTCTTGCAGTGAATGTGCTCCTGTGTTTGACCAGCACGTCATGGAGTGGGTGGGAGACATTGTCCAAGATGGATAGCGTCCTCCTCTCTGACACCGCCGTAAGTCCAGCATTCCATATCACCGTGAAATCAGTACTCTTTGTAAAATACAGTACGTCTGTGTATCATCATTCATAATTCTGAAAACCTGGTCTGTGATGCTGCAGACAGGACAGCAGTACGCTAATGAATACTCTGATGACTGTAACTGATGGAGGTCAGTAGTAATAGATGCTCCTGGCTGATATGTCTAGATGATGTTTGCTAAGCTGGAGGTGTGTCGTCCACACAGTCAGGGGATCTGATGTGACAACAGACCCCATCAGGTTGATCTGCCTTCAGCCTCTCTGCCAAGACTAAAATACCTTAAATCGTCCCTGAGAGAGGCAGGACAGCAGGTAGCGGGATGGTGCTGAAAGCTGCTGGCTGCTGATGAGCTGGAGTGTGGACAGGCAGCTACAGCAGGAGGACAGCGCTCCAGCACGGAGGGGAAATGTTAATTTTAGGACTGTCAATCCATTATATTATTTCATTACAATGAATAGCATGATTCTCTATAATTAATCGTGATTAATCACAATCAAGATTTTTATCTGTTCAAAATGTATCTTAAAGGGAGATTTGTCAAGTATTTAATACTCTTGGGGAACATGGGAGTGGGCAAATATGATAAGATAAGATATTCCTTTATTAGTCCCACAGTCGGGAAATTTGCAAATATGTTGCTTTATGCAAATGTATGTTTATAAATATATATACATATATATGTAATCCCATAATAACCTTTCAGCATATAATAATTTAAGTGTTCTGAGAGAAAACTAGACTTCTGCTCCTCCTCATGGCTCTGTTTTCAGGCTTTAGAACATCTAGCCCGTGACGGGAGACTTTGACCAATCACAGCTCATTTCAGAGAGAGAGCGTTCCTATTGGCTGTGCTTCGGTCATGTGACCGGAACTTGCCGTTCCTTCAACAGATTTCACAATGGCGGCGGCGTCACAAACTTTCTCATTTTACAGCTAAACCGTGATTCATATTTGATCAGCGCTGCCTAGTTTGACCGTTTGATCGAGTTTGCGACGGCAGCTGGACAGCAGACCTCAGATCAGCTCTTACTGCTTGTTTTCCTCCGGTCTGTGAAATCTTGCAGATGCCGTTAGGAGCACTGGAGACACCGGAGGACATAGAGGGACATGATTTTTCTGCATTTCCATTCATTGGTGCATCTGTAAATACCTGCTGCAGTAGATATTGTTGCAGTGAGACAGCATGTTTTTTTTAGATGAAACAAGCGGACACACTGAACTGCAGGCTGCAGAGTAGGGATGGAACGGTTCAGGTAAAAAATCTGAACCGTTGGGTTCGCTAGTCTCGGTTCAGGACGTGTATGAATCGTTCGGTTCATTTGAAATAAGTTATGAGGCCGATTGTGTATTTTTTTCATGTAGAGTTAGGCTCCCGTTTATTGTCACACTACAAATCAAGGCCTATGGAAGGAGGCTGGGACACGGGCGGACATGGGTCTTGAGGTACGGGGTTTAACACTTGCACAGTGTAACTGAAGCTCCGATCGTGCGTTGCTATTGGCTCAATTTCGGCGACTGCAGACCAGATTTTATTGTGCAGGTATTGATGAAGCGTGACCCAGCCCCCTTCACGGATGAAGTGCAGAGTGCAGCGGTCAGTTAGTTTAGGAAATGGTGAGTGAACACGATAAAGTCCAGTTATAGGATCCACCAGCATCGTTTGGCTCTGCTGTATGGAGCATTACAGATTTAGTGTTACCTGAAAATGATCGAAAAAAGTGGTGGATAAAACGGCGACTGTGTGAGCACTGTGCAACACGTGTGGTTTATGCTAGCGGCAACACTTCAGGTAGGAAAGAGCAGCTCCTCCCCACAGCATTTAAACAGCCTCTACATGTAGACTCGGACTCGGACTCGGACTCGGACAGGGTAAAAACACAACTAGAGCATCGGGGATGTTTATAGTGAAAGATATGCAGCCTGATGCAGTCGTGGAGGACGCTGGATTTCAGCATATGATTAACGTAACGTTACTTGAGCCGCGCTATAATATTCCCTCTCGCCGACACTTAAGCAACACAGTAATTCCAGCAGCACAATCCCTGTAATATGTTTTATATTTATTCATTCCTTTTAAATAACACAGTGGCACAGAAATCCAACCGTATTCCTCCAAATACTGCACTTAATGAGTGAAAACTAATCTTTCAATTAAGAGCTGATAATCAGGGAGTTGAGACATACTGTATGTTATAATGTTCTTTTTTTTTTAGTAAAGTTCTGGTTGAGCTTATGCTTCAATTTATGTTGATGGCCTTAGTCTATAATTTCATCATATTTATATGAAAATAACAAAGCTGCATGTTTTATTTGCACTAATGACTGTAGAAGACCTATTCTTTCAGTTAAGATTTGACAATGAAGAGGTTCAGTTCAGGGTGCAGTTGGAGGGACAAGTTACAATAAGAACCATATCAATGCATAGGAATATAGCAATAAAAGCCAACAAATAAGAAACAATAGATGAGAACAACACATCTTAAAAGTGTTTAGAAGTGTTTATGTTCCTTACGTAAGCCATACTTTTGTTAAGGTAAACATTTGTTAACTTATTTTTGCCAAATAAATGAAAAGCATGTTGAAATCAGAACATGACCTCCTCGCTGTAACATAAATGTACCGAACCGAACCAAAAACCGTGACCCCAAAACCGTGATATGAACCCAACCGTGAGTTCTGTTGCCCGTTCCACCCCTACTGCAGAGTGTGTTTACTGCTGTGACCACCAGCAGCCTTCGTCTCACGTCATGATGCTTTTTCATACATCGGCGGACTAATTTGCCTAATCTTCACGGGTATTTGGACTGTGGTGGAAACTCAGACAACAGTGGGCTGAAGGAACTGTTTAGTTCCTTGAAAAGTAGTTCCTGGGAACTTTTGGTGGAAACCCAGCTAATGATCGTTCACACATAGACCACTGTTGTTGTTTTTTATTCACACGCTTTAAAGTGTGACAGGGGAGGTGGTGAGGGAGGAGCCTCTTTGGGTCAGAGGACATGGAGCTCCTCCCACTCACTCTCCACAGGATGAATGGGACTCCCCGCTCCTCCCCTCTTCCCCCTCTTCCCCCTCTTCCCCCTCCTCCCCCTCCTCTCCCTCCTCACCCTCCTCACTAGGGCACCAGGGTCAGAGGCCGTCCATTGCTGCTGCCACAGATATGTGTGTGTGTTGAAAAGAGCAGATAATGGCAAGGGAGCGGCGGACAGCAAACTTGACTGAGAGAGCCTCGTGAATGGAGAGAGGGTGAGAGAAGCAGAATGGATGAAGAAGAACAAAGACAGGGAGGGGACACCTGATAGGGCAACATGTGCTCAGTCAGCTGTCTACCTTGTGAAGCATCGATTGCGGCTGGTCGTGTTGTAAAGGCCGGTCAGTGGAGCTACATGTGAGAGGCACACTGTTGTAGCTACATCACACCCAGCACCTCTCCTGCACCGCTGTCACAATCATTACTGCGTGCCGCCTCAGGAGAGCTGCTGTCCTCCACCTTACCTCACATACAGTCTCCCTCACGTATACAGCTGGGAGTTCATTGGGTTCCCCAACTTAAAGTCCCATTCGTTTGCTTACACATACAGTAGGTCAATGAGTGAAACTCCTAGTTCACTCACTGTTTTGTGTTGTTAATAGATTTGTAATAATACATATATTTGCATAAAGCAGCACATTTGCCCACTCCCATGTTGATAAGAGTATTAAATACCTGACAAATCTCCCTTTAAGGTACCTACTGAGCAGCTGGGTTTATCAGAGCTTTGCCACTGAAAACAGCTGCTTGCTGGAAATGAGATTGATGAGAGAGGAGTTTGTAGGCTGGAAAACCAAAACAATGAGCTGAAAGAGTGTAAAAAGCTCCATAGAGCTGAGGGGAACTGCAGGGTTGGCGGTTATTCTCTGTGGGTTCTTCCCTATGATTGAAGCCTTCCACATTATACATCACATCAGTTGATTCATTGTTCATTTAAAAATGATAATGGCAGCTTTAACAGAAACATTAAAAAGAAAAAAGTTGCGGTACAACACCACACAACAAGTGTTCCCCTGCAAAGATGGAGTCAGTTTAATAATCGGACAACACACTGGCAGAGTTTGGTTCATTTAGTAACATGTGGTGTGATTGGGTGTCTAAAGGACCAGCAGGGGGCTGGTGGTCAGGTTACTCCTCTCTTCTTCTTGTGCTCATCTACAAGCCTTTTCCTTTTCTACTCTCTCTTCTTCACTGTCTGAATGTTCCACCTCTCAGAGCAGTGAGAGCACACACACACACACACACACACGCACGCACGCACGCGTGCGCACACACACATTAAAGGTGTGCGTACGCACACACACACACTCAAACAGATTACACCATTTAATCTTGATTAGAATCAGAGTCTGAATGCTGCTTAGCAGAGCAGAAAAGAGAGACGAAGGGGAAGGGGGACAAGGGCAAAAAAGACAAACCTCTGTGATGCAACAGAAACACGGCAGTAACACAGAGAGAACAAATGCAAAGACAGCAATACAGATATGTAAAAGATGAGAAGATACAAGAGGCCACAATAAGTTCTTTACATTTAATGCTGGGCACACGCTACGCAAGAATCCAGCCCATTTTGGGCCTGATTGCCCCCCCTCTCCTGATAATGGTCAGTACAGCCCCGATGTGTTTGATGGTTCTAAAGATGATCTTTCCAGATATTCCTGTGGTGGTGTGAGGTTGTTAAAAGTGTTTTTACATCCCCGATCAGCTCGGAAGTCCATCCTGGCCACACCGATCTGAAATCGTAAATATTGAACATGTTCAGTATTTATGATGGGATGTCCCGTTTCCGAGGATATCCCGAGGACAGCCGATGACGCAGTCACGTGGGAAAGCACAATAGCCAATTGAGAACCAAGCTGACTGAATAAGGAAGTACAACAACCGCCGTCATGGCGGCTGCGGCTAATGCATGAGCTAATGCAAAACGTGAAGCATAAAGTAGTAGTAAGATGGAGCTCAGAGATGGAGGAGCTACTGGTTAATTTGTGGCAACAACACAAGTGTTTATTTAACTTGTCTCCATGACTTCATCCAGTATTTTTCTTTCTTCATCGTGAATTCTCAGTACAAAGTAGTGCAAGAACTAACATCGCTAGTTCTTCCTGTACGTCGTCCGCCATGTTTGTTTACGTTTGATCGCAAGATATTTTGCAAGAATTCCGTTTTTTTAGTCGGGACTCTTGTTGTTCATGAATGAATCTGTTAGTGTGTGGTGTGCTGTTTTGGCTAAATCGTTGCTCGTCACACACAATAGGAACAAAGCTGTTCATTTGAACATAACATGTCGTTATGTGTGGGCCCTCTCACATTTTCAACATTTGTTAAAGGTACTATATGTAGCAATTCACATGTATTAATCGCTTTGTATTGCCAATGTGTGAACAGATTGTAATGTAACTTCAAAACTGAGACCCTCCCCGATTTTCTCGGTTGCCCATAACAACCTGTGGACTGATTGCTATGTAAAAGACTCGGGATGGTTTTGCCTCGTAATGTTAGCTGATGAAGTTAGTATCATGGTGATTGGACATTACAAATAGTAACGGTGATATATGATTGTAATGTAATGTCATGTCCAGGGTCTGAAGTTAGCACCTACCTAGTGCCAAATGCGGGTACATTTTTGGCAGGCAGGGAAAACGCTAGTGATGGAATAGAGAACCGTAGTTGTCCGCTTTCTTGGCATCTCAGGTGCCATTCAGTTATTATTATGAGGCGTTCACGGTCTGCTCATCAAAATGACCATTGGGTGGAGGTAAATTACGTCATCATGATGCGTTCAAATGTAATCTCGTAAAATTAAGTTTTTGGCAAGAAACTTGAATAAATCCAGTTGTTAGAGAGGGGATTATGACCTGTTTAACTTCATAACAACTTACCAAGATATTTTTTAATCAAAGCAAATATTTAAATATTCATAATCATCTGAATTGTGTGTTTTTATGCAAATAACCACTATAGATGACAATAACAAAGTACAGTACAGTACTGTGTTCAATACCCACCCATACTCAAGAAACAGGGCTCCCCCAGAAGCTACGGTGTGATTCCAACACTGTGATTTACTGTGTATATGATGTTTTTTATATTAAATATATCGAACATTGAATGACTCTAAAATGTTATTCCTTCATTTAGCGCAGAGATTTCAAAAGAGTGGCAGACAAAAAATATTAAAAAGACTAGTCTGGCAGTGAAAAAAGATAATGTCAGACCCTGGTCACGTCGCTGTTTTGGCCGATGCCCAGGATGATCGCTCGCGCCTACAGAGTGCGAGCGCAGGCAACAGGATGCTGACTGCAGTTCACTTAACGTCCACCTGTGTCATTAATAACAAGGACTTTCTAAAAGTTACATATAGACATGAAAAATCTTTCAGTGTGGGCCAGCCTTAAAGCATCAGTAGGCGAGATTGGAGCAAATATGATTTAAAAAAAGTAATTTTTATAAAACGGTCGCTATTTCATGTATATGAAACAGGTAACCTGAAAAAAATCATGTTCCTCCGGTGTCCTCCGTTGTCCTCCGGTGCTCCTAATGATATCTGCAAGATTTCACAGACCGGAGGAAAACAAGCAGTAAGAGCTGATCTGAGGTCTGCTGTCCAGCTGCTGTCTATGAGAGCCGGCTGTCAATCACTTGCGAACTCTGATCAAACGGTCAAACTAGTCAGCGCTGATCAAATATGAATCAATATTCTGTTACTGTAATGCCTATTTCTCTCCTCAAATGTTTTCAGAATCATCTTGTAGTGTACTGTTTAGCTGTAAAATGAGAAAGTTTGTGATGCCGCCGCCATTGTGAAATCTGGTGAAGGAACGCCAAGTTCCGGTCACATGACCGGAGCACAGCCAATAGGATCGCTCTCTCTCTGAAATGACCTGTGATTGGTCAAAGTCTCCCGTCACGGGCTCAATTTTCTAATGCCTGAAAACAGAGCCATGAGGAGGAGCAGAAGTCTAGTTATCTCTCAGAACACTTGAATTACAATATGCTGAAAGGTTATTATGGAATTTTTGTCCAATGATGCCAAAAAAATATACTGCCTACTGCAGCTTTAAGGAAGAACAAGTCCTCCAGAATTTGTTAGATTTGGTATTCATGTCATGTATGTTCTTTTGAAGTAACTTGGTGTCTTATTATTATTATTGTCATAATATTGTCTTTTTAATTATTTGTTGTTTCTCACTTTCTGGTAATACGAACCTGAGCATGCTTTGTTGTTTTACAGATCTGTCGATTAAATCAACTAATCAATTAGTCGACAGAATGGTACGAGTGTTAGTCGACTATGTATTTCACATGGGATGAGTCCTGTTGGCTGCTGTCAGTGTGTTAGAGACTCTCCACAGCTGTAATGAGCTGGGCCTGTAGCCAAGAGACACAGAGGAGCCCACACTGAACAGTGTAGAGGCCCCAGGAGACGGAGTAGCACTTTCACCTTCATACTGACCGGACATGTTTGTGGAGCTCATTCTGAGTGTACAGATGACTGATCATGTTTTTCCTATTTAAATATATTGCGTTTACAGTAAACAGTTTTTTTTTCTCTGCTTGCCTGTCATCATTCTCCTACAAACAACTCTGAACTTATTTCCATGAAATCAGATACTGTAAGCCACCAGCGAGAAAACAACTTTTCAGTAGTGATCTGATTTTCCACCGTTAGACATTCGCTGTGTTTAGCCGTGACTACAAAAATAATGAGATTTAATTGCAAGGATAATCTTACAGGGGACATATCATGCTCATTTTCAGGTTCATACTAATATTTTGGGTTTCTACTAGAACATTAGATAGAACACTAATTAAGATCAGTGTATATGATGGAATAGTATCATTAGAATGTACCACAGGTCACCCAATTTGGGCTTTTATGAAAAACAAATTCTCCGGTGGAGCATGCCCCCGGACCCCCCTAGCTGGCTACTGTTTCCCTCTGGCTTTCTATTCCACATCCTTGTGGAAAGCCCTGATCGGGGCTCAACAAAATAAAAGCCCGGGTACAGAGAGAGCCAGAAAATGAAAGGATCAGAGAGGCAATGACCACATTTGTGGAGAAGCAGCAGGTATGACAGACGAAGCTGAACGTACAAAGATGAGGAGCTATAGGCAGACTAGCGAATAGAACCCGCTAGCGGGCTCATTTTTAAAGTTGGAGTGAATATGAATATTGTCTAATATATAATATAATAATATCATATGAAACTGGGCGACCTGGAGTCGGGGTGGATGAGGGGCCCAATTTGGAAAGTCTGTCCCCCTGCCCATAATTCCTAACGGCTGGCCTGTATACAGTCTATGGTTTTTCACAGTGTCCCCTTTAAAACCAAACAGAAATGACGGATGTCTTTAGTGTGACAGCACATTGTTGAATCATTTAGAATCTGTGAAGGTTTACGCCGTCTTAGTGCGAATATGTTGTGACCGGCTGTGCTCACTGTTGGTTGGATGATCAGATCCTCGGTGCATCCTGGCTCAGTCACATTTCAATTTGAAGAGTTTTGTTGTAAAGGCTGAGAGGCTGTAACATCCTTGCTGTCTTTGTCTGCCTGACGTGTTGGTATGTGTACGACTACAGTGTTTGGGGATGTTATCTGTCCTGGCAGTAGATGAGATGAGGAACTGGAGCCCCTCCACCCCCCCAGCATATTCCACAGATAATCAGATGGAGTTAAGGAAATCTGATGAGGGAAACAGATTCACTAGAAGTCTCGTACTGTATTTGAAACTTGATTACTGGCAATGTACTGAGCTAGAATAAGATCTAGCTCAGTGTTTGAGAATGTATTGATTAGTGACAGGCCGTTCTAAGTTGAAACTGTCCTATGAAACTCCCAGGTTAGTCAAAGGTAAAATGATTATTCAAACTGGATTGTAAACTGTGGCCGTTTGACTTAAAGTTGCCGGGGTGTCAGTCAGGTCGGGGCCTGACAATGACGTCCTGTGCTTAGCGCCGCTCAAGACGATTGTGATTGGTTTAAAGAAATACAAACAAGCCTGAGTGTTATTTCCCCCCTATAGCAGAACGATGATGTGTGGAGCCAGACCTTTCTTTAGTGCTGACTCAACACTGTGGAGATAGGTCTGGCTATGTGGGACTAATACAGTATAAATAAGAAAAAAAATACAATTCAGTGTGATCCTCGCTTAATAAATAAATACTGGTGGGAATAATATTGATAATAATAATAGTGCTCATTTTTGAAGAAGTGTGTCTAAAATGCTTCACAATACATCCCAGTGGCTGGGAACTGGATTCTAGGTGAATACATCATATCTATCATAACTGATAGAAATAATGGACAAAAGTACAAAAATATGAAGTTGTAATAAACCATTAGTAGTCTTTAATTTTAAGAATCATAAAATATTTAGACTTCAGTTACAAGAAACTTAAGAATCATGTTTCTTCCATATCTATATGTAGGAATTAGGGCTGTCGGTCGATTAAAATAGTTAAATGTGACTAATTGCAAATTAATCATACATTTTTTATTTGTTCAAAATGTACCTTAAATGGGGATTTTTAATACTCTTATCAACATGTAAGTGGGCAAATATGGTTGTTTTATGCAAATATATGTATATATTTATTATTGTAAATCAATTATCAACACAAAACAATAACAGATATTATCCAGAAACCCTCACAGGTACTGCATTTAGCATAAAAATAATGCTCAAATCATAACATGGCAAACTGCAGCCCAACAGGCAACAACAGCTGTCAGTGTGTCAGTGTGTCAGTGTGCTGACTTGACTATGACTTGCCCCAAAACTGCATGTGATTATCATAAAGTGGGCATGTCTGTAAAGGGGAGACTCGTTGGTACCCATAGAACCCATTTTCAATGGATTCTTTAGGTTTTTTCTAGTTTCATATGATACCAGTATCTTCACTCTAGCTTTAAAACTGAGCCCGCTACAACCTACAAATCACAAGTTGCGTTAATGCGTTGAAGAAATTAGCCTTCGATGTTACAGAAAACATCAAGTAATGACTAAACCTCTTCAGCGATTTTGATGATTTTTTATCAGAGAAGTCCAGGTGCCAGGACGGTATGGGCATTTCAATTAGAAGCAAATCAAATCATTGACGACTGCAGAAACAACAAAGCGTTGTGTTGTAGGTTGCTATGGCAACGCACAAGCATGGCACACATGCATAAAGGTATCTCATGGTCATAAACTGTGTGTCTGTGTCAGTCCCTCTGTTAGTTCAGACTGCAGACAGCATGGTGACTCAGTGGTTAATGTAGCTCACAGCTCACACTGGAGCTCAGTCGCCTCACAGCAACAAGGTCACAGGTTTGAATGTAGAATGAGATGACTGGGGCTTCTGAGTGGAGTTTACAATCTCCTCCTGTGTCTGTATTAGGGCTGTCACGATATAAATTTTTCTCAATACGATTATCACGGCAAAAAATATCACGATAACAATATTATCGCGATATCATTAAAAACAATCAAGCAATCACTTAAAATACATCTTTTACTTTATTTGGTCCAACTTTTGTCTGTTTTCTTTCCAAAACAAAAGATACCAGTGTGTTTTACATGTCAGTGAGTGTGTCTGAACTGAATAAACTAATAGAATATAATAAATAGGCTGAGCTGACCTGCTCCTTTTTCTTTTCCTGATGATTTCTCATGTTTCTTTGATGCAGCTACCTGACCACAAGAAAAGTACCAGCTGTCACTGTCTTGTTGAACAGACCTCGGTTAAGTTAGCCACACATAAATCAGCTAGCTAGCTAACATAGTCATTCACTATCACGGTTGAAGCCGTTCAGTGCTGGCCAGCCGGGACCCGCTGGTGGTGACGGGTGGTTCGGCCGGTTGGAGCCGGGTGGTGTTGGCCAGCCGGGACCCACCGGTGGTGATGGGTGGCTCGGCCGGTTTGGAGCCGGGTGGTGTTGGCCAGCCGGGACCCGCCAGTGGTGACGGGTTGCTCGGCCGGTTGGAGCTGGGTGGTGTTGGCCAGCCGGGACCCGCCAGTGGTGACGGGGGGGCTTGGCCGGTTGGAGCCGGGTGGTGTTGGCCAGCCGGGATCCGCCGATGGTGACGGGTGGTCCAACACCACCCAGCTTTAGCTGACTAGCTAATGTTGTACTCGTATAACTCAACTGACTTCTTTATAGCTACGCTAACGTTACAACTTACTCGCTTTACGGTGGTGAAATGTTCAGCATGATGATTGTGAAGGTGACTATGCAGCATGTTTGAAGTATTAGCTCCTTTGGCTAATACTGTAGCTCCACATTCCCTGCACACTGGAGCAGGATCAGGAAGGGCTTTGTTTTTCTTGGCCAACCTGAAGAATTCCCACACTGCAGAGTTCCAGTTTTTAGCAGGGCGATAAAGTATCTCCTCTTCATTCGTCGTCATTTTGACAGAATCAAAAAGACAAGACGTGCGCTTGCTTGTGGTGTGTTTACTTTACAGTCTGTTTGTGGCGTGGATGACGTCATGTCTGCCACAAGCTTTTATTTACTGCCTGCGGGAGAACACAAAACAGAAATAGCTAAACCAAGAGCTAAATGCCATTGTTGTTGCTAAACATGATATATCGTGGCTGGATTATTTACATGATATTACTATTTTCACGTTTTTAATACCGCGGAACCGGTGTACCGCGACACCCCTAGTCTGTATCATGGATAAATAGATACAGCCACCTGGAATTTCCCTCCCTCCGTGATGGGTCCCTGGCCGGTCCGTGACGGGTCCGTGCTGGTTCCTTGGCTGAAAGGAAATCCCCAGCGATTTCGTAACGCCCCTACGGCGCCATATGTGGAATCCAGCTGCAACGGTTTACCTGTCCACCAGGTGGAGCAGTGATTATCAAAGCTGGAGCGGTCGTAGCCTACTGCACCTGAAATCAGCTGTTCTCTTCTTATCATACTTGATGTACGAGGATGTGAGCATACTTTTAATGATTATTATCATATCATGATCATGTCATGATTATCAGGTCATGAAACTATTCATCATATTAAAGTACGTGTGCTCATCTGAGCAGCTGATTTATCTGCAGTGGTAGTCTGGGGATTCAGTCGCCTCACAGCAACAAGCTCACAGGTTTGAGTCTAGAACGAGATGGCTGGGGCTCCTGAGTGGAGTTTGCCAGCTCTTCCTGTGTCTGTATCATGGATGAATTAAGAGAACTGGACTCAGCGTTGGAGGCGGGCTCCCGTTCAGAGTTGCTCCGTGGCACATGAAGACAAAATGGCTCGACTGCCGAAATGATAAAGTACCCCGATCATCTGGCGAGCTTCCAGGAGCAGTAGCGTTTCCTTTAACTCCTCCCAGCCCTCGCTCCAGCCTCGGTCTGGGTCTCATTCACATGAATGGAGGAAGGGAAATAACTCTGGATTCAGCTATTAGTGCGTTTTAAAACTTTTAGGACCTAATGATTTAAATAAGGACTATTAGAGTGTTCATACTGGGAAGTTGATTTACCTCAAAAAAAATTATTAATGTCTCTTTCCCAATGTAGGTCTATGGGAAAAAGTCTTTTTGGGCCCAATGGCATCACGTCACGGACACGGACGTTGTAATTCCATTAGGGATGTTAATAATTAACCTTCAACCGACATTAAGAAGTTTAACTAATTAATGCTAAATGGTTAAAGTGAATATTACAAATTAAATAAAAAGCTGAGCAGAACTCAGAGGAGCGGCTCGTCACTGAAAGGAGAAAAGCTGGTCCACCTTAACAGCCCACCATAAGGGAGTCTGAGCCGATGGATGGCTGCAGGATATGGGAGCTAGGCTTGAGGAGTTGTAGCATTTATTCACGACAAATAAACTGTAACCACACAGCTACGCCACCAACAACCCCACACTCACCGCCGCCAGACACACGGTCTGTCGGACACTCGCTAACGTTACGCCGCGCTGACAGACCGTATGTGTGTGGCAACGGCGAGCACGAAGCCACCAGCAATGCCACAGTTGCGAACGCAGCACAAACACGGACGGTTTGTTGCCGGACAGTCGATACCGTTACTGCTGACGACATCACAGCTAAACTAAATGATGCGGTAGAGACTTCAGTTACTGGGACTCTACACGCAGCGTCATGGCTGCTACAGTAACTCTCCCGATCTGGTGAACCGGGGACTCAGTTGTCTGTTTTGAACATTCACTGCAGCTGGTGATAAATGATGGATTTAACCTGTTTGTGCATCGGCCTATCATTGCAGCTGGGAGGCTTGTTGGCACTAAAAATAGCACCGCTGCATGTGATGCACTAACCTTGTCGGTTAACAGTTAATAATCGGTAAACGAGGGTCAGTTGTCAATTGGAAAAAAAATTCAAAATTAGCATCCCTAAATTCTACCGTTTGTCCACTACCAAAATTTGCTTCAAAGCCCAGTGCTTCTTCCTAGGGGGCTTGTTCTGTATGGGTTTCCTCCAGGTTCCCCGTTCGTTTCCGTCCCACAGGCCAAATCAGCTAGGTGAACTGTTGGCTTTCCATTGGTGTGAATGTAAGTGTGAGTGGTTGTCTTATCTATTACCCCGTTTCCACTGAGCCATATTGGGCTGATTGGATATCTTTCAAAACAGCCAAATGCAGCCGAGAAGCATTAGAGACGGATGAAATCCACCTCAGGGTGGTCCCTCTTACGGTTCCTGGAGACGTGACTCTGATATGTGATATGAGTATGGGTGTGCCATGAAGCAGATTCACTCTCATCCATCATACGTCGACCCCACTGTCCGCCAGGGTCATCACTAACATAATCAGAGAGGGGCAGAAGCAGGAGAGACCACCCTTTAAATAGAAGCCCAGGAACAGCACATGTTGACTGAACTCCATACCTTCCTTCCACCAGATGGAACGAGCCAAATGACTGAATTACAAATGCATTGTGTCTCTGAGGAGAGAGAGAGGAATACAGCTCACCTCTCTTTCCCCTCACATGATGGCCACAGGAAGGAATATTAATTTGCTACACTGTACATGCATATACACACACACACACACACACACATTGTAGGATAATGTGTGTGTGTGTGTATGTGTGTGTTAGCCTACTTCCTTAGAAGGCCTAGTGTTGCTTATCTTTTCCCCGCTGAACAAGGGAGAGGTGTTCCCCGGCGGGTTATTCCTTTTCATTTGCATAATAAATGGTTATTCATTTCTTGTGTTGCAGCAGCGCCGCTCTTTGTCTGGAATCTAAATGAGAGGTGAGGGTTGAGTGTGGATCAGGGAAGTGAGCGTTGTCAGACGTTTTTAGGTTCATACTGACATACAGGGCTGATGAAAATGACTACACATTAAATATCCTCCTCTGCTATAAGGGATAGGATGCAATTCTTTTGCTTATTCTTTTTTATAATATTTTGATACGTACTTAATATGTTGTTTTTGACTGTAGATTTTTTGTCATAAAGTTGAAACGGTTTTACTACAAAGGAAGAGACAACATGAGGATTCTGTTTTTATGCCTCTGCACCAGCGACAGCCGTGGACGAGGCATCCATCCATCTGTCCATCCGTCCCATTCTCGTGAACACGAGAAACGAGCAACGCCTGGAGGGAATTTCTTCAGATGTGGCACAAACGTCCACTTGGACTCAGGGATGAACTGATTCGATTTTGGTGGTTAAAAGTCGAGGTCACGGTGACCTCACAAAACACGTTTCTTTGGCCCTAAATCAAGAATTTCATATGCTAATTATGATAAATTCATACAAATTCCTAATGATGAAGTGATGACATTTTGGACAGACATGGATGTTAAATGCAACTTGACTGGTTGGAAGCTCCGACATCCAGGACACTCAGGTCAGCTGTCATAAGCAGCATTTCCTGATGTGTTGGAAAATTCCAAACTGAGCGAAAAACAAGAAAACAACATGAACGCTGTAGAAAAGGTGGGTTGTGTTGGGCTCATTGTTTCATTAAAAACAAGTTTGTGGATACTTTGGAGGAAATCCATCCATTCTCTCCACTGAGACAGAATGTGTTACAAAGCTGTGAACATTTCACCCAAAACTAAATGCTGAAGTGGTACAGCAGCTGTCGCACCAGTGAGAGATATTTTCTGTTGCAGGCGTGACTGTTGTAGCGTGTATTGTGGTAAATGGTGTTAATTATTCCTTTGACAATGAGAAAAAGCTGATAGACTCTACTCGAGGCTTGTCGCAGTAGTCGGTGTTACTGGTGTTACATGGTGGTCGGGCACACACCGATTACATTACATACCCACCGGGGCCGTCGTTTTGCTTTTTTTTTTTACAGAAATAAAACCCATTTTGGCGTATCAGCGGCGTGTTATCAACAGATAGTCGGACATGGGACGCTACAAACTGACCGTGAATGCTCCATACGGAGTCTCAGCTCAGAGCAGCAGGAGTCAGATTTCACACACACGGGAGGAGAGAGAATTGACAGACTGAGATGGCGGAGGATTTTGTGTCAAAGCGAAAAGCAAACACGCCTATTTGGCCATATTTCAAATTTAAACCCAAAGCTATAAGGGAACCACAACGTTAATGAGGCAATCACTGCGAGGAGGACGGAGCTTCCACAGATGGTGTGTGCGGCGTCAGGTAGACCTCTGCGGCCCCGCCGCAATTTTCTTGTAAAATGTCCGGTGTACTCAGTAACACCGGTGTTGTCACAAGTTTATTAACCGGTGGGAAATTTTCCTCACCGTCACATCCCTGCCTGAGTGTTTGTCCTGACAGCTCCAGCAGTGTGCTAGTGTAGTGTAGCTTCCCCCTACTGGTTTAATGGTTCATCCCAACACAGAATCGGGGGTGGGGCCTGTCTCATGTTGGTTTCAGACCAAATGCACAAGAGCAAATAGTTTGCACAATTATTGTGCAGAATGAAGAGCAACACATAATCCTACAAAAGCAACTAAGGATGCCATGACTATTTAAAGGGCAGGTCCATTATTATTTTTATTTTTTTTAGGTTTTTATTTCATACTGTAGCTTCCCAGTGGTGTTCCTTAAGTATTCAAATTTGAACATTTTGGTCCAAGTACGTATGTTTTAGCGTCACAATGCAACTTTCCCAAACTTTTTTTCACGTGACCTGATGTAGGTTTCTGCATGACAATGCTGCTACAAACGTAGACAGTGTACATATCCTTAGATGGCGTTCGCCGTGCTCACAGTTAGGAGAAGCAGACAGGAGTACCGGCACGGAAGCTAAGCTATGTGCTGCTGTGGACGCCACGTTAGTTCGGATTCGAAAGGTACACAATAAAACAAACAAACGAACCGATCGAGGCAGTAGTACACCAGCAACTCCTGTGTTCCTCGAGGTAAAATTACTGTTTTTATGGATGGAGTCTGGTGGCTTTGAAGAGAGCATAGATAACGGCTTCAGTTCCCCGTCGGAAAGGGCCGTCTGATGGCGAGGTAAAGCGGTGAAAATATTCTAAATATAGCGTTCACCTAAACGGATGTAGATTTTTTGCGTGGCTAAAATATGTTTTTCAGCTGCTCCCGTCCACAGCCACTTTACCTCGCCGTCAGACAGCCCTTTCTGACGGGGAACTGAAGCCATTGTGTCGCTGTCTTCAGAGCCACCAGACTGTTTTTACAAAAACACAGATTTTACTTCACAGATCATGGAAGTATACATTACAACCCCACTATCCGAACTAACCTTGCTAATGGTGGTAATGAGTGGGCGTTTCCATTTGAAAACCCCCAAAAACGGACATAATAAGATAAAAATAACGCAGATGGACCCGCCCTTTATTAGGAACCAAAATGTTTATCTTTTCTAACCTATCCTCCCTGGCAAGATGTCTTTACTCAAGTCCAAGTAAGATGGGAGAGGAGCGTTATATACAGTAACTCCAGTAATTCAAAGACATACTAAAGTAACTTTTCACCATTTTTCTCTACAGTGAAATTATTATCGCTAGACTTATATAATGTCTGCCTCCCATCCATGCCACGATCCCATTGAATGCACATTATTGAGTGTCAGTGTATTTGGGTCAAAGTTGGAAAGTTGTTGGAAAGTTATTGATTATAGGCACAAAATATCACCTACAAAATATCACGTACTTCACTTCAAATATATTCAGTATGTTTACATGCACTGAAGAAACCAGTCAAACAACATGTTTTAATGCGTTGTAATAATCAGGTTACTATAAATCAGTACATACTGTACATGCGGCGGATCAGTAATCAGATTTCTCCGCTACCCCGACCATATTTTTGAACCCTGGCTCACTGATTTTAAGTGTATTTTGTGATAAAAGCTGCTTCCTAATTTGACGGTGATGATTGAAATTCTGAATTTTACAGATGTTCTGCCCAGTCCTGAAGCCTGTGTTTAATTCTTCTAATGTCTTGTTTTGTCTGACCATCCGTCCAAAACCCCCAAATTGCCACATAAGGCAACGAAAAGCAGCAAATCGTCACTATCTGGAAGCTGGAACCAGAGAACGTTTGACATTCATGCTTGAAAAACAACTTAAACGATCAATCATTCATCACAATGGTTTTGTAGATGGTTTCTGATTTTGAATACGAGAATGCATCTCACGCACGTCTTACAGTTGAACATCACAGCGTACCTGCTACCTGTATTTCACCGCTAACGCGTGTGTCTGCTAAAACAGGCAAAGCATTTGCTAAAATTAGATATCGACTGCCTCTGCTAAAAAAAGATTTCAATGGTCATATGCCAAAGAATCTGTCAGTCAGTGCACGTAGAAGCATGTAAATGATCATGTTGGCATACATTTGCAGAATAATGTGTGTGCATGCAGGTGGACTGCATGCTGTGTGAGGCCACACTAGTGTGTGTGTGTGTGTGTGTGTGTGTGTTCACTGCAGATTTAACCATGCTAACAGCTGGTGTATCATGCTAAATGAATTCATATCGTCACTATCAAAGGCTGCTTTGTGCAAACCCCCGCTGAGCTGTTGTGTGTGTGTGTGTGTGTGTGTGTGTGTGTGGTGGGGGGGGGGGGGGGGGGGTTAACCTGTGCCACTGGCTGTGATGCTGGGGGCAGAGAGGGTAAAGAGTGAAGGAGCAGGAGAAGAGCAGAGGACAAAGAACAGATGGAAAGAAGGTGTGTGAGAGGATAGTTGAACTCTATTATTACTCCTACTCCTGCAGCGACACCTCAAGTTCCATATTGCTGTTGTCAACTATTTGTTAAAACAGTCAACTTTTGAGATTGTCCTTTACCGGACCGTTGTGGTGAAAAGGGATTGGATTTACTAGTCCATCTACGTTCCAACCCTCACCTCTGGTAATGAGCTTTGGGCAGTGACCGAAAGAATGAGATCGCGGATACAAGCGGCCGAAATGAGCTTCCTCCGTAGGGTGGCTGGGCTCAGCCTTAGAGAGAGGATGAGGAGGTCAGACATCTGGAGGGAGCTCGGAATAGAGACGCTGCTCCTTCGTCTCTAAAGGAGCCAGCTGAGGTGGTTCGTGCATCTGATCAGGATCCTCCTGGACGCCTCCCTTTGGAGGTTTTCTGGGCACGTCCAACAGGTAAGAGGCCCCGTGGTAGACCCAGAACACGCTGGAGAGATTATATATCTGGTCTGGCCGTGGAACGCCTCGGTGTCCCCCAGGATGAGCTGGAAAACGTTGCTGGGGAGAGGGACGTCTGGAATTCCCTCTTTAGCCTGCTGCCCCCGCAACCCGGCCCCAGATAAGAGGAAGAAAATGGATGGATGAAATGAAATAAATGACCCTAATGCAGGGATTCAGGTAATGGTTGAGTCCATAGACTGTATATAAGAAGTGGATGTAGTCACCGTGACGTCACCTGTTGGTTTGTGGACTACGGTTTTGAAGCCTCGAGTTCGGCATTTTGGCCATCTTGGTTTTTGTCCGTCGCCATCTTGTTTTTTTGCAACCAGAAGTGGCACGAGAGGGTGGAGCTAAGTGCAACCGAACGCTGAATAAGACATTTTCAGGCGACCAAAATGTTACAGTTATTTTTAAACTGAAAAAAAAGGGTTAAAGTCGAAAACACGGACAAATCCCAGACCGGACAACACCGTGGTAGTGACTCGTCAATCACAAGGTAGCCCCGCCCTAAAGCATTCCCTGCTTTATGGTCTATCTGACTCTAAATGGGACCATCATTTACTAAATGAACATCATGCTGTATTGAAGAAGACTTGAAACTAGAGATTGAGACCATAAACTCATGTTTACAATGTTTACTGAGGTAATAAATCAAGAGAGAAGTAGGATCATTTTCTCATAGACTTCTATACAATCAGACTTCTTTTAGCAACCAGAGGAGAGTTCACTTCTCAGACTCGGAGGTTGCCCACTGACTGAGTCTCAAATAAATGCAAATAAAAAAGGAATAGTTTTATTGAAATTTATTACATTTTTATTTTTGTGTCTTGCATATCACTATGCCCAGCCCGCATGGGCCCACAAGACACCATAAGTTCATACAAGCCAGTGCTGCGTATACATTTTAAGCATTTTTCACAGTCTAATATCCAGACTGTCACGATCACTGTCTACAACTAAATCAGAATAGATAATAATATACATTTTCACAACACTAATAGACCTTTTTCACAGCAGACATGTTGGCTTGTCGCTAAAACGGAGCGTTTCAGACGGAGGGTGAATACAGGTTTATTCAGACAGACAGTAGGAGAAAAAGAATGAGTTTTTTGAACATTAAAGCGTGCAAACAGTAGAAACCCAAAACACATATGAACCTGGAAATGAAAGGATATGTCCCCTTTAACTGCAAATTAAAACAGAAGCAGATCAGAAAACAGTGAGAGCTTCTTACGAGAATACGATAAACTCATAAAACATCTCTTCGAAGCCTGTTTCAAATAAAGGTTTGGAAGTGTATATTTTTAATCATTTACAGGGTTTTTGAGTTAAAGGTTAAATAGTGGGATGATTTCAGAATGGAGTGTGTTTTGATACTTAGTATTTATTGAATAGGAGGTTAATTAGACTGACATTTCGGTCTACCTCTCTATTCCCACCACCTCCACTCCTCTTCTGTCCTTGTCCAAGGCCCTCATCCTATTCATACCTTATAAAAGTGTTGTCAGACTGCTCAGCAGTCTCCCAGCAACAGAAGTGACCTTTTTAAGAGGAGGGTAGAGGAGCAATCAGCACTGCCTGCACTGGGCTTCTAGTCTCTGTTGTGGATGTTGTTTTATTGCCATGGAGTTCTCACACTGGGTCCAATTTATTGTAATCTCGAATCAAAGTTCTTTCTTCTTGTCTTTATGTTTAAGTACAAGCTGAGCTGAATGTCATTGGATCAGAGCAATCTGAGTTCAATTTTGAATTAAATTGAGCTGCATTTTTCTTTCACTGGTTTTACATTGGACACATTGAAAGCACTTTGTTCCTGGGTACAACTAATTAGGGGATTAAATCACAAGTTTCATCACAATACGATGAGGGCTGGGACGATACACCTATCTCCAGATTCGATACTATCACTACGATACTTGGGTGCCGATTCCAAATGTATTGTGATTTATTGAGATTTTTGTCAACTTTTTTTAACACTGGACCATGGGGAAAAGTTGAATCATACACTTCTAGGGACTTTTACTTTGGAAAATCTCTAAATGAATCCAGTACAAATGTTTGGTTTTCAGCATGTATGTAGTCAGAGATGTCCTGAAGACAAATATATCAGTCATTGGCAGGAATTCTTTTTTTTTCTTTTTTTCGGCAACCCAAAAATCAGAGAATATAGACATTTCCCTCACAGATAGTGATATTTTCTTTTTAACTTATAAGAGACATGTAATGTTTTACACTTCTGGTGAATGTAATCCAATAAATCTTATTTCCATAGATGTATTTTGTATATACAGTTCCCTTTGTTAACATCTTATTTTGAAAAGCGGACGTAGTCCCACGTGTCTACTTCCTCTAACTTCTCCAAGGTGGTCTCTAGCTCTCCCGTCAGCTCCGTTCTCTTTAGCCATCCGTGGTCAGCTCCATCGGGGCCGTTTGAATGCATTTAACATAAATATCAGTATATGGGTGCTCTACAGTCGTAGCGTCGGCCCATTTGACCACGGAGATGAGAGCGACGGCCAGCTCGACCGCAACGTTACCGCGATACCATAACGTTTCCTGTCCGTGACAGAGTTAGCATGCAGCTTTAGCCGTGATGCCTATCTCTGCTTTTCCTGTCAGTGTGTGAAACCCAAAGTGTTTCCATCCTTTACTGGATGTGTAGTCTTTAGCACGCTGGATTTAACATGTGAGGGTGCAGGTCGTATCCACGCAGAGCCTCCGCCGTTTTCTACTTTTTCATTTTGGCTCGTGGCGGCCAGCTGGTTTGTTTTGGTTGACGGATACGGAACAAGTATGATGTCACGTTACTCAGACTACAACAATAAAAGCGGTAACTTCCTTTTACTCATACGCATAGACTCAAATAAAGCAAAAAAATCGATTCTGGCATTAAAAAATTGATTAAAAAAATAAAAATAAAATCGTGATACATAGGTGAATCGATTTTTTTTCCCACCCGTAGATACGATATTATATCGATTCTTTGGACAACGATACAATTTTGATTCAATTCAATTCAGGGGCCTGCGATCGATATGAGACGGTGTCATTTAACACAATCGGTTACATTTATATCAGCTCACAAAAAGCATCTAAAATATGATTTGACAATTTTATTACTGAACTCTTCCAGACATTTACATGAAAAACAATCTATTCTTTCTAATAAAAAGAATAAATATAAAGTGTGAATTTCAAAATAAAGGCGCATCTTAATGATGATGATAATAATCGATATTTTCACTCTGCATCGACGTATTGGATCGTTGATCAATGAATCGTTATATCAGTCCAGATGGATGTATCGTTACACCCCTACAACTAATATGGGACTTGACTGTATGATTAACCTGTAATGCACAGTGCTTCCTTCAGTCGGCTGAGATAAAGTGCAGTGGTTTCTGTGGGGAAGCTCTCCAGGGATTATACTGCTCCGGACCTGGGTTAATGAAGCTGAACTCTGAATGGAAGCATTTACAAAATAGAACATGTTTGCATGTGTGTGTGTCCAGGCTGGGCTCTCCAGAGGAACCACAGCACGACACTGAACACCTCAGTACACATGTCCAATCAGCAGGAGGCTCCACGATCAGATCAGATCAGACAAAGGGAGAGATACTGTTGCAGTGGTGGTGGTGTGGATGTTTGCCACTGAGCTGTATTTCATCTCAATGAGAGGCGTCTTTCATACACGATGTTTGTGCATCCTTTTGTTCGATTGATCACTGATGAGAGCAAAGTTGTGATGAAGTACTTTTCAAATGAACTCGACATCAGAGCTTGAACTCGGCTGCTTTTTTTGCCTTTTCCGCGGTGCATGACATATGAGACATTATGCAGTCATGAGTGGCTGTGGCTCAGAGCGGGTCGTCCACCAATCGGAAGCTCGGCGGTTCGATCCCCGCCTCCTCCGGTCCACATGTCGAAGTGCCCTTGAGCAAGACATTTAACCCCAAATTGCCCCTGAAGGCTGAGCCATCGGTGTGTGAATGAGTATTTAGATTAGATCCTGATGGGCAGGTTGGCTCCTTGCATGGCAGCCTCTGCCATCAGTGTATGAATGTGTGTGTGAATGGGTGAATGCTGACATGTAGTGTAAAGAGCTTTGAGTGGTCGGAAGACTAGAAAGGCGCTTTATAAGTGCAAGTCCATTTACCATGGCATACATCATATCACTCAAAAACAATAGATGATGGAAACAATCAAAATTCAACATCTGATTGTTCTTTTAACCCGTATATAGAAGTGTCCCTCCTAAAGAGTCGTGTCTGTGTTGAAATACAGACGGGTGCCAAATGAAAGAAAAAACAAACATAGTAGGCGTGTGTTTGTGGCAGCACTATGACCAACACTACAAGCACTCTGACAGCTTCATATTTTATTAATTATTCTGTTTTTTTAGGAGCGGGGCTAACAGGTGGGAGGAGAGGGGCTAGCAGGTGGGAGGAGAGGGGCTAGCAGGTGGGAGGAGACGGGCTAGCAGGAGGGAGGAGAGGGGCAAACAGGAGGGAGGAGAGGGGCTAGCAGGAGGGAGGAGAGGGGCTAACAGGTGGGAGGAGAGGGGCTAGCAGGTGGGAGGAGAGGGGCTAGCAGGTGGGAGGAGAGAGACTAGCAGGTGGGAGGAGAGGGGCTAGCAGGTGGGAGGAGAGGGGCAAACAGGAGGGAGGAGAGGGGCTAGCAGGTGGGAGGAGAGGGGCAAACAGGAGGGAGGAGAGGGGCTAACAGGTGGGAGGAGATAGGCTAACAGGAGGGAGGAGAGGGACTAACAGGTGGGAGGAGAGGGGCTAACAGGTGGGAGGAGAGGGGCTAGCAGGTGGGAGGAGAGGGGCTAACAGGTGGGAGGAGAGGGGCTAGCAGGTGGGAGGAGAGGGGCTAGCAGGTGGGAGGAGAGGGGCTAACAGGAGGGAGGAGAGGGGCTAGCAGGTGGGAGGAGAGGGGCTAACAGGAGGGAGGAGAGGGGCTAACAGGAGGGAGGAGAGGGGCTAACAGGTGGGAGGAGAGGGGCTAACAGGTGGGAGGAGAGGGGCTAGCAGGAGGGAGGAGAGGGGCTAACATGTTAAATGAGGCAGCACAAAGTGAGTTGTTAGCTTCTGGGTCTCAAAGGGATAGTTTGGGTGTTTCTCAGTGGGTTTGTATGAGCTACTTATCCAGAGTCACTGTATCACCTACAGTAGATGACGGTCGGCACGCCCCCAGCGTGGATAAACAGACAGGAGTAGCAGCACGAGAGCAAAGCAATACAGTGCTGTGGACAGGGCCGGCAGAAAAACTTATTTTCCTAAAAGAAAGGTTCACCTAAAATAATTAATATCCGTTTAAGTGCACGTTATATTTAGAATATTTTCCAACAGCAAACTGGATTTTAAGTGAAATGTATCTATACTGTTTTTGTCATCTGAGCCTGCTGGTTTTGGAGAGAGCACAGATAAGTTTCACTTTCAGTTCAGTTCCCCGTCGGAAAAGAGGAGGAAAGGGCTGCCTGACGGAAAGATAAAGCGGTGATTATATTCTAAATATAGTGTACACTTACACAGATTTTTTTAGGTGAGCCTTTCTTTTAGGTGTCTAAAATACATTTTTCTGCCGTCCCCATCCATAGTACTGTATATTGCTATCTCTGGTGTCGGTACTCCTGTCTGTTTCTCCAAGCTGGGGCTGTGCCAACAGCCATCTACTGTAGGTAATACACTGACTATGGAGAAGTAGTTCATACAAACACCTGATCTATCCCTTTAAGACACTGTTATGTGCTGATTTTGTCCACAAGGGCAAACTAAATAGGAGGAGTGTTTGTAACATGTGCAACAATTACAGAATGATGCTTAAAATGTAATTTTTTTTTATTAAACCTTTACCATTCTGAACTCTTTTTTAGAGGGGTAGGTTTGGGGCACAGGGGATGTTCAGGGGGTATAGCAGGTCAACAGTAGATGTCACATAGAAGTGGTGTACATCATCTGAAAGCTGGAACCTGATGATTCATTTGATGTGCAGCTCAACACTATGTGTCAAGTTGTTCCAGTCATCAATAATAAATAAAAAAATAATGAATCAATTAATTAATCAATTAAATAGAATTGTGAAAGTGTATAAGAGCGTAGAACATGATGACATAAGTTTTTCCTGGCCATTCCGATGCTCTATTATGAAAATGAAATTGTTGCAGCATTTTTGGGGTTGATACCATTTGTTACACAGATTTGGTGCTAAATTTAACCATTTTTTACCACTCAAGAATTGATAAAAATGATTCCAAATTCCTCCAAAATACAACATTAAGACACCAAGACCTTGAGGAACACCATTGAATTTTTTGGTCAATTGGATGGCGAGCACTTCTGTTCTGGAAACTGCTCAGAAACCCCCTCATTGTCAATCTACCTCGGTAAGCATATACAGTACAAGTACAGTACACAGCATACAATACAGTGAGGTCAAGTTTCAAAACATGGTCTCACTACAATGAAATGTCTCCTATGGGGACTAACATCGTCACACATGAATACAGTTGGACTCATTGGATCCACAAGAGTCTCAGCTTTACAGTGATACCCAATTTATGTAATTCAAAGACTGTTTAGGGACCCCAGTATGCAGAAATATTCAAATACACCATTTTAGTATAGGTGGAAATAACACATTTATACTGCATTAAAAAAACCTGCATGTGATTATCATAAAGTGGGCATGTCTGTAAAGGGGAGACTCGTGGGTACCCAGAGAACCCATTTACATTCACATATCTGGAGGTCAGAGGTCAAGGGACACCTTTGAAAATGGCCATGCCAGTTTTTCCTCGCCAAAATGATACCAGTATTTTATATGATACCGGTATCTTGACTCTAGGCTGAAAACTCAGGCCGCAACAACCTCTGAAAGACAGAATAGCGACCTGGAGTTTTAAGGGGTCAAACAAATGAGATGTGACGTGTTACTTGTCGAGCTTTAGAAGTGCTTTCAGGTGGATTTTGTCGCCGTCGGACAGAGCCAGGCTACCTGTTTCCCCATGTTTCCAGTCTAAGCTAAGCAAATCTGAATTATGTACTGCTACCTGCCTATTAGCGTTATTGTATATTTTGATTGATCTCCACTACACACCTGTAAAGTTACCTGACTGCACCTTGCACGGCTGTGATGCTATTGCGTTGGCAAACCTGTCCACAGACAGACATAGAAACACACCCAGACTCACAAGATGCTGTGGTGGCTGGTGAACATTGTTGTGTATTGTCTTTAATAAGGGCAGCATATTCCTTTAAACCAGCGGTTGACAGCTTGCAGCTAACAGTTATTTTGTTCTACTCAATATAATAGTGTGGATTTAAAAGCCCTGCTTTGAGGTTCCTTGACATGACGTGTTTGTAAAGCCCTTGTGAAGTTTTCAGTCCCCATTAGTAGCTCTCCGAGTGTATGCTAACAGTGGGACAGAGCCTGTCTCTGCAGGCACAGGGAGGAGGCTCACCAGCTAAACTGGGTCATTTGGAACACCAACACATCAACCAATTATGGCCAATTAATCCTACTATCTCCGCTCTGGATCTCTCTATTTAACTGGCCTGTTCTGCTCCATTTGAGAAGCATTCACTGTGACAGCTGATGTACCATTTCTTTCTCTCTTCTCTTTCTCTCTTCTTTCTCTCTTCTCTTTCTCTCTCACACACAAACACACATAGCTAGCACTAATAGTGACTGCCCCGGTGCTCAGTGAGGCTCGGAGACGATTCACACTGGCAGAGAACTCTACAGGGGGAAGTCTGGAATCACAAGGAAACTGCCAACAAACCTGAAAACGGGTTGTCAGAAGTTCACCCCAGGCATTTAAAGGATAAATCACTATTTATTAATTAATTGTGCTATTTTTGTATTTTGTCCATCATTTCTAGCAAGCTATCTAGCTTTGTTAAGGTAACAAGCTATCTAGCTTTGTTAAGCTAGCAAGCTATCTAGCTTTGTTAAGGTAACAAGCTATCTAGCTTTGTTAAGCTAGCAAGCTATCTAGCTTTGTTAAGGTAACAAGCTATCTAGCTTTGTTAAGCTAGCAAGCTATCTAGCTTTGTTAAGATCGAATTGGTACAAATGACCTGATTAGTGTAACACTAAGCACTTAGTTGGCTTAGTTTGCTCCACTTGTTTCATCAAAGTCACACATATAATGGTAAAATGATTTAAGAATTTGACAAAATGTGAGTTAAATGGTACTTAACCGGATGCTCTGATTTGACTGACAAAAACGGGACAATAAAGTGACTGGACACAAATAAGTCAGTAGCTACATGGGTTCTTACTTTAACAGCTAATGGACCCAAATAATGGAATATTGTCTATAAAAGATAAATAGCCTAAATAACAAAAAATAAATAACAGAAATGTCTGTAATGTAATGTAATGTAATGTGAATGTAACCCAGTTTCCCTCCGGGGAAGTATTTCAAGTTTAACAGTGTCAGCATACAGTTTGACACAAATCATTGTTCATTGAGCTTGATTAACCTGGCGAACTGGGCTAAACCAAGCCCTCCAGGAAGAGCGCCGGTCGTTGATCCCGACTTTCATAGTGGCCAATCGGTGGTACTGCAACTTCCGTGTCCGTCACGTGATGCCACTGGGCCCGAAAATACTTTTTCCCATAGACTTACATTGGGAAAGAGACGTATGTAACTCAGCGGATATTTTTTTTTTTTAGGTGAATCAACTCCCCAGTATGAACACTCTAATAGTCCTGATTTAAATCATTAGGTTTTAAAAGTTGTAAAATCCAGAGTTATTTCTATTCCTCCGTTCATGTGAGTGAGACCCAGACTGAGGCTGGAGTGCAGGCTGTGACGACGGCGTGACGTTGGGACTCCGTGACCGAGTCATGTGACCGAGCGGACGCGACTGCGCATGTTCCATGTACCCAAGATCCGGGTACTTTTCCAGACGGAAGTCGAGCCATTTAGGCTTCATGCTCCACTGAGCAACTTTTATAGGAATGAACGGGGCCCCGCCTCCAACGCTGGATCCAGTTCTCTTTATACATCCATGGGGCTAAACCACATAGCATGCTACAGCGCTGCTACAGCTGATAGAGAACGACTGGTGCGCTGCCAAAACTTTCTGGGTAACACTTGCGCTCCAGAATTTCTATTCCACGTGTGCTAGTAGTAGACATAAACAGCTGTTTGGATCACAAGGTGTACCGAAAGCATGTCGTGTGGACCGAACCGAACGACCTGTACCGAACAGTTCAATACAATTACACTTATCGTTACACCCGTAATAGATATATTACAAAAGGAACTCAATACTACAACTGCTGTAGAGCAGCGGCTACATTGAATTGCTGTCACATCTCCGAGTGTTTCAGTTTTCAGGTGGTGTATCTTCAAGCCACCTGTGCCTCAGCATCCAGACTTTGAACTTCGGCTGCATTTGCTGCGGAACTGTGTCTCTCTGCCGCCTTGACTTGTATGAGTAAGAAGCCCCTCCCCCCCAAAAACAAAGTTTAGGGGAAGAAGATATCTTTCCTGTTTGAGCTCTTTCCATCCAAGAACCACAATTAGCTGCCTGCTTACCACACATGTATTTCAACAAGCTATGAAATGACTTGAATGAGGCTTTGTACATGTATTTAATATCATGTACAGGTGGAGTTACAAATATGCAGGGACCTGCTCCCTGAGGGCAGCAACAAGTTAATGATTTATTCGTATAGGATCAGATGCATCATGGGTATTGGATTGACTTGTTTGGCTGCGGTTGCACTTTAGTCCCTCTGTGATCCATCAGCTGTCAGGACTGTATCCCCCCTCGTCCAGAGGAAGAGGAGAGGATGGAGCCGTTAAGCCACGCTGTCAGTGCTGCTCAGGTCTGAGTGGATCATCCGATTCAGAATCACTTCAGCCACACCTCAGTCACTGACCTGCTCTGTGACACAAGCAGCTCAGCAGCCGCAACTCCTGTCCGTGTGTTCAGTCGGGATAGACTGTCACTGTCTGTGGGTCTCAATGATATGGAGGAAAATGCTGAGGAAAAAACATGCAGAAATAAATAAATAAATAAATGCTTAAATACAAATATATACATACATTTAAATATATATATATATATATATATATTAAAAATGCAAAAATGCACAAGTAAAAGAAAAAAATGCTAAATTAATACATAAATATACAGAATATATGCAAAAAAATCATAAAAAATAAATACTTAAATTGGAAATTAAATAAAAAAGGGAATTATTACAATGTTAAATAAAAAAATAATTAAAACATAAATATTAATTTATGTCACATTTTATCAATTAATTAATGACTACATTTATTTGTAATATTATTTTTGCTACTTTTAATGGCGTATTTATTTATTTATCGAGTCATTTATTTATTTATTTTTTACTTTGGCAGGTCCCGTCCTCCATACAATGAAGACTGCTTCTCTCAGTGCCCAGATTGTGTTAATATCTGGACTTAAGGCTGCGATGCAGCAGGCGAGCCAATGTAGAGGGCTCCGGCAAAACACTGCAGGACTGTCCTGCAACATATGTTGGGAAGGATGTTATTACTTCGTGATCGCAGTGACGAAAGATGAAATAGAATCCGCCATAATACCTTTCCAGAGTTGTAAAATCCTGAAGTCTTTGTCAGCATCACCTCATCCTCCTCCGTTACGTAAACTCAGTTGAGCTGGTATCCGCCCCCTCTCTGCCTGCCAACAGGTATTGATTGACCTCTTATCGTCAACAACGACTGTAACCACGCAGCAGGATGAAGCCAGGATGTGTGGTTTCAAAATGCTGTTCATATGTTTATTTATAAAATGCATGTGTGTGTGTTTGTGTGTGTGTGGGGGGAATTTGGGCACTTGAATCCGTCTATGTTTTGCTGTGTAGGTTGTGTGTGAGTCATATTAAAGCATCCCTTCCTCTTTCTGGAATGCAAACAGCTGCATTAGAGCTGAAGACACATGAGATTGTGTGTGTGGAAAAAATCCATCACTTGTTGGAATGATATTAAACACTCACAACACAAAGTATAGAAACATATTTGGTCCTAAACTGTGACAGATTACCTAACCACAGTAACTGATCAGAACCTGAGAGAGACAGTGCACAGACTGAGCAACCATAGACTGGAATAGAGAAGGGCAGACACACCTGGCTGCCCACAGAGGACAGGATGACAGAATTAGTGATGCACCGATCCGACTTTTTCAGTCCCGGTACCAACGGCGATACCTGGGCTTTGAGTATCGGCCGATACCAGTGTTTCATTAATAAGCTGTACGTCTCACTGTGTGGAAGTGACTGGGATCTTTCCTTTATGTGTAAGACAACATCAGGCTTGACTTACTCATTGCTTTCCTAACTTTGTGAAACAAAATGTAACAAATAAATACATAGATATCAATTTAGTGAATTATTCTTTATTATTAAAATAATAAATCATACAGCAGCAACTTTAACAAGAATTACAATTCAAGTGTAAACTTTTATAATGCAGCAACAAATTAGTCAAAACTTAAACAGGGATTTAAATTCCACTATATAATGTATATAGTATATAAACATAGAATTGAATTGAATAGATGGGCGTAACGTGAAGAGCAAATATCTTGAAGTTGTAGCTGCTGGCTAGGTAGCTAGCTAGCTAGCTAGCTTCCTAATTCTACCATGCTTTCATGTTAAACCGGTTACAGGAAATGAGAACAAAGTGGTCACTCATCTGGCTATAAAGCAATGTGCTTTCCTGCGATAGTTGGATTAAAAGGATACTCACATTATGGGATTTACAGGGGCTCTGCCTTAATTGCATTATTGCCGTAATCATATTATAGTTTTGATTGATGGAAACATTTCAAAAGCCTGTTTGTTGTCTTTCTGTAATGTCTGTCAGTGGAGGCTGAGCAGTGTTTTTGGGAAGCAGTACCTGACAGCTTTTTCCCATTAGGTTGTGTGGGTGTCTTTATGCTTCTGATTCCTAATTTTAATAGAGGGGGAAGCAATAAATAAGAGGTCCCTGCTTCTCTTTGAAGCTCTGAAGAAGGCATGTTGTTACTGAAATATCAATCAAAGTGCTCCTGCCTCTTTTTGAAGTTGTTGTACTTGTTTGCTGCTGAGTGGTCCGCTTCAGCATGCATCTGTTGGATCAGGAAGAGTTGGACCTCCAGTCACAGTCATGTTTCTAAAAGTCTCTTTCTGAACTCTCCCCCTGCAGGTTGGAGTGGGTGGAGATCATCGAGCCGCGCACGCGGGAGCGTATGTACGCCAACCTGCTGACGGGCGAGTGCGTGTGGGACCCTCCGCAGGGCGTCTGCATCAAGCGGACCGGTGACAACCAGTGGTGGGAGCTGTTCGATCCCAACACGTCGCGCTTCTACTACTACAACGCCTCCACCCAGCGCACGGTGTGGCACCGGCCCCAGGCCTGCGACATCATCCCCCTGGCCAAGCTGCAGACTCTGAAGCAGCACACCGACGTCACCAACCCCCGTCCCGCAGGCGGAGGAGGGAGAGCGTCGGCCGAAAACAGCCCGGGGCGTAACAGTGGGGTCAGCCGAGAGGGGAGCACCTCCTCCTCCCTCGATCAGGAGCTTTCTGAGAAACAGGGCAACAGAGAGGAGACAGACAGGTAAGAGACGGTTGGTCACGTGATGAGTCACCTGACACAGAAACCTAACAAGCAGCAGACAGGACCATTATTCTGTAGGTCGCAAGTCGTAACATTAAAAGGGAACTTTTTTTACACATCAAAGTCTGGTAACAACTAGAGGTGTATTGATATGTTTTTACAACAATACTACACCTATCACTTTCCATGGTTCCGCTACGATTCAAGGACGATAATTGGCTCATCTAGAGCGATACGATACGATTCAATGACTTGAAATCGATACAGTAAAATGTTTTTTTGCCAAAAATTCAATCAGTGTGACTGTGAGCGTGGTGCAGTGGTTAGCACTGTCACCTCACAGCTAGAGGGTCGCAGGTTCATAGCCGGCTCAGGGCCCTTCTGTCTGGAGTTAGCATGTTCTCCTCGTGTTAGCTTGGGTTTTTCTCCAGGTTCTCCGGCTTCCTCCCACAGTCCAACGACTTGCAGGTTCATTGTTGACTCTAAATGTCCCGTAGGTGTGAATGTGAGTGTAAATGGTTGTCTGTCTCTATGTGTCAGCCCTGTGATAGTCTGGAGACCTGTCCAGGGTGTACGCCGCCTTCGCCCAATGTCAGCTGGGATCGGCTCCAGCCCCCTCCCCCCCTGAATAGGAGAATTAAGAGAATTCCACGAAGTTTTTCTTGTAAGGGAATCAGGGATAAAATTAATTACGACGATTAATGGCAGATACATACATCTTTTATTAGAAAATAATAAACAGTGCAACTGCAGGACCTGCTGCTTCAGTTCTCTAGATACAAGGCAGTGCAATATTTAACACAAAATATGATAAACCAACTTCTATTCAGGATGAATGAACAGTGGTTTAACCTGCTGCTTCTGTCCTCATGTTCAATATAAACGGTGGAGAAATAATATTTAGTGCTAAAAAATACATCCATATAATATTTGTCGCGCTTAAATACAAGGAGCAAATTCTTAGTATCGATACAATCGATTATTTACCTTGCAAATCAATTTCAGATCAATATACTTCCCCCGTGAAGGACAACTTGGCGAGCACCTATCGACGTAGTTGGATTGCAGGAATATAAATCGATACCTATTTACAAGTGTTGGAGCACATATATGAAAAGGAGTTGTACAAAGTTGTTTTGTGGC
Source organism: Sebastes fasciatus (assembly GCF_043250625.1). Taxonomy (NCBI): domain Eukaryota; kingdom Metazoa; phylum Chordata; class Actinopteri; order Perciformes; family Sebastidae; genus Sebastes; species Sebastes fasciatus. The sequence continues at coordinate 36,491,481 of NC_133799.1, forward strand.
TCTGATAAATTGCCTCAAGTGAAGTCATTTGAGGCAATTTTATGTGGGCACCAGGTTTTCACAAGGGAGAAAAATGGATGGAATAAAACACAATATCTCTGGTTCTGCAACATCAATTTAGAATTGTGAATATCTGCGCTTTTCACACCAGCCTCATCTTATATTGAAGCACGATTCCTGCATCGCACTGATACTGTCTCTGCAACCATGTCTCTAGTTTGCAAATATCCACATCAGTTCTTCTGGTTCCTAGAGTGTTGGTAACCCTAGATGACCTGTGTGATGGTTTCCTGGAGAGAGTGGATGAGGGGATAAATATTCATTAAACAGAGCAAGGTTCTGCTTTTGAGCAACACAGTGTTAATAAACAGTCAGAAGGGAAAGACATTTTGGCTGCGTTTGAATAGTCCTTTTCTCTCAGTAAGGTCCCTCACTGAGTGAAATGACCCGGAAGTATCTAAGTAGCAGCCATGATGAGAGCTGGTGGAATCCTCTAAATTCTGAGGAAAGGTGCTTCAATGCTTCCTTTCTTATCTCTTTTAGCAGAGGACACACTGGAGCATCCTTTACCAAAGGAAATGAGATAATGCCGTCCCACAATTCCTTGCGGCCGTAACATTTAAAGCGACGCACCTTTCTGCAATTGATGAAAACATATGATATGCCTATCTTGCATAGATTTAACCATTATTTCTATACAGTCATATACTAATGGTTAGATTCATGTTGATGAATATGAGTGGACAGTGACAACCATTTCATTTCACTTTATTTCTATGTATTTATTTCGAACATTTAACAAATAAGTAAAAAAATCAAAACAATTATAACAAACAAAATGGACAGCAAACATATAGCAAACTGTCAATAAGCAAATTCTCATAAACCGCATAAATAATCACACAAATAGCCTAAATGTTGCATCTCTGAAAAGGAAAAGGAAGTAAACTTTTGTGACTGGTAGCCTATAATCCCATTTTTAATTTCAACTCAAACCTCGGTAATGAAGTAATATTTTCTGTGGGGTGGTCCACGTTTAAGATAAGATAATCCTTTATTAGTCCCACGGCGGGGGAAAAAAAGCAAGATAGGCCTATAATAAATAAACAGTAAAAAAGCAAAATATAATAAGTAGACAGACTGAATGGTGGGATTCACATTATTGCACATAGGAGATATAAATATCGAACAGTTTAATTGATATTGCACATGAGTGCAAAGTGAAGCAGCCGGTCACTGAAGGAGCTGTATATACAGCCTGCATGAAACAATATGGTAAGAACAGCGACAGGGCCAAGTGTAAGATTTGCTTTTTGTAGTCCATCTTCACATAGCATAGCATAACATCCGTCGTCACATATGCGGAGCCTATAGTGTGAGAGCAGTCGGATTCTCTGAACACCGCGGTTTGTCTTTTCCTGAGTCCTTCTGCATTCTCTTTCACATCTTTCCTTCACTTCATGACGTTTTTCCATCAAGGTCAAGGAGAAGTGGTTAGGAAAAGACATTAGGACGTACATTTTTGACTTTTCGACCGCGACACTCAGTGGTAGGTGTAAAACCGCTTTATAGAATCCCGATTTACATGCAACCATTAGTTTTCCTGAAAGGTCAGAATTTGGTTTCCGTTCCTGAGTCACTTCCTCTCCATCTCTTTTTGTCTCAACCCCCCCCCCCCACCTCCCCACCCCCCTTTCTGTTTCTGTCACTGTCTATTAATTTCTATCCTCTCTCACCTTCAGAGCCCCCCCCCCCCCAGTCTTGCTTTCCTTGGTTTGCTGGTTTGCTGTAATCTGCTGCAGTCTGCAGTGATTGGTGGATATGCCTGGCTGGGGTCACAGTGTCCTGTAAATGTCTTCTTTACTTCAGCGAGAGGACACACACACACACACACACACACACACACACACACACACACTCAGAGAGAGTAGTACACAGTGTGCGAGCGTCCTAGCTGATCTAGCCAGTTACTCACAGTGTACACTCAGAGGAACAGAGAAGCACTGCTCTTACAGACAGTTAGAGACTCAATGAGAACGACATGTTAGTGACTCATTTGTGAGACCAATACTGACATTTTATTAACAACCGTACTCGCCAACCTTGAGACCTCAAAAATAAGGAGGATTTCAAAACTAAAGTGGTGGGTCTGGGGCCCTCACTCAGAAAAATCTGAGTTTCAGAGACTTTGTTTCCTGCATTGTGGTGTCTTTAAAAGAATGAAAATAACAAAACAATAAATACACTGCAACAGTTTCTTTGTTAAATAGGCTTACTTTTAATTTTATTTTCAGTTCTCAAGTTCTCAGGGAAGTGTGAATCTCTGGTATAAACTTGGCTAATATTCATCATATTTTTTTGCCCTGCTTTGAGTATTTCTTTCTCTTAGTTCTGTCCATTTCTCTCTCCTTCTCTCACTCACCGAAGGCCCTTTCAGACACACCGCGACAACGCCACCACTGCGCTCTTATTTCAAATAGCTTGCACTGCGCCACGACGGCTTTGCCGTGATGGAGCTCAGAGCTCAGACTGTGCCGCGGTGTCGCGAGTAGCTCTCCTCAATCGGGAACAGACATAGGTGTAGCTCTATTGCCGTCTGGCTGGAAACAGTATGGCTTATGGCTTATACACGCCGTACAGTACCAGAAACATGTTCAGATAACGAAAAAGGAAAAAAAGGTGTGAGAAATTGCCATAAATTGGGAGAAACGCGGGAGAATTGTGACCTCGGGAGGAAACCAAGAGAGGGCAATAAAAAAACAGAGTCTCCCGGCAATATCGGGAGGGTTGGCAAGTATGTTAACAACCCTAATGAACTACCGGCAGCCCTGAGATGCTGCTGTCTTCATGAAACCTTATGAAGAGGGTTCAACCTCTGGGAGCATGAATGTATTCAGTAATGGCACAGCAATCCCCGCATTAGATTCTGATATTTCTTGTGATGTTTTTTTCCCGCAGGCACAGTTTAGCATGCTTTACTGTAATCCGATTGTGTTGCACTAATAGAGATAGAATGGGAGTAGAACGGATATTGAGCTGTTTTCTGTGGTCATTTGACTAGTACGAAAGAAAATAGCAATTGTTTGTTGTTATGGTGACAAGACACGTCAGTGGGGCAGTAAAGTGTGATCGCAGCTCGCTGGGAAGAGAACGGACACAGCTCCAGAGACGAATGGCTGGCTAGTTAGCTCGGTAGCTTGTCCTTCTCTGGAGCGGCAGAGGGACCGTTACACCCAGCGCTGCCGCCGGCCACGAGCCTGCTGTTTGGCTCATTAACTGGAACCAGTGTAGCATTAAAACATGGCGGACAAACGAGCCGAACAAAGTTGTCACTCATGTGGTGATAGTAATGTGCTTTCCTACGCTGTGACAAGAGTGTGTGGATGAAGCATTAAGTATTCCATTTGACTCATATACATTACTCTCTTAGTAACGTTACTACTGCTCGTTTTAGTCGTTACTGCTAACCCTCAGTGAGTCCACGACTTAAATCAGTTTAGTTTTTAAGAAAGTTAGCCCACCACAATGGTCGCAATGGCAACACTAGGCTACCCGTAAAAATGGCCGCCACTCTGATAATCCTGCTATGTTGATTTGAATGGGAATGTCCGTTCTACTCCTATTCTATTTCTATAGTTGCACCAAACCGTGAACACTGAAGTTTCCAAATGAATTTCCTGCTGCTGCTTCATGTTATAAGCTTTCCACAGACAAACAAGCAGGAGGCTCTTATTGTGAAAGAGCTACAGGAAAGAAAGTTAACAGGGTTTTTCTTTAATAGAAATTGGTCTACACTACAAGAGTTAGACTTCTAGGCACTATTTGTTCAGGGGATGATTTTTAAATATAGCAGGGAGGAGGAAGAAACAGCCACAGTGAGCTGTTAGATGAAGAGCTGCAGGTCACTCATCTCCAAAAGGCCATCAACTCATTTTACCATGGCGTGCAGTCGTATTGAAAAACATTTGACACCAGATTGAATGGTTGCAGTTGGTGGTCGCCCCCCCATCAACTCAGATATTATCTGTTCATAGTAAATATTCAAAGGAGAATCAAATGCATGATATTCTCTGGTCATATTGGTTCACTCTCCAGCGGCATTTAGTTCTATCAGTTAGCAGTGTATTTAGAGTGGGAGCTGAGTGTCGGGCTGAAGATGGTCTCTGGAGAGAGCGGATGCTGTTAAGGGGAGCAGGACAGGCAGTCTGTCATAGAGCACACTGCTTCCTCTGTGACAGATGGGAGCTTTTGACCTCTACACAGCTCTACCTCCCTGCACACACCAAGCATCCTATTAAAGGAGGGAGGTAGGGAGGGAGGGACAAATGAGATGAAGAAGAGAGAGGATAAATGAAAAGTGCTTCGTTCACTTGTATTGTCATTACTGGGATAACCTTTCAAGCACCGCTAGTGATTTTCACTATTCACACATGCACTACATTCAGGAACATTTCCCTCTAGCGCCTTTTCACACATGCCATGGCAATGAGGGAATAGATGTGGCAAAGAAGACAGTCCAACAGATGGCGGTAATGCAACACTAATGGATGCCAACTGCCATAAAACCCAACAGAAGAAGAAGAAGATGGGGCAAGGCCGGATGTACGTGTATGCGTCGGAAGATGTCTCTTATTATTTGCATTGCGGGGGAGGAGCTGTTTTTGTTCTGGAGCAATTTTTTTGCAAACAAATCACCCACAAAAGCATTGGTGTAAATTCTAAAGCGTCAACAAGTCGCAGATTCAAATATGTCATCAATAGAGTCTTGTGAATGGTTCCCTCGCTCCACGTGAAAGCCTCTTTTGTCAGACGGACGTAACCCTTCACACGCTTGTCCCTGCTACGTAACTGCTTTCATTCACAATACAGCTGTACCGGCATTTTTCCTGAAATGGTCTTGAGGTGGGAATTTGGTGGTACAGATTTCCCTGAATGTTGATATATATATATAGATACTATGCATGTAACAAGCGTATATTGACACACCGTCCCCGGTCCGTCCAAAACTAACGCTAGAGGGGTACCTAGAGGATCGATATCAGATGCCAAAGGGGACAGACCAAGGTACTTGACGAGTTGGGAGTGAGACTGTGTTGTCCAAATGCACAAAAACAACTAATTAGCATTGTCACCTCCCCATCCTGCACCAAGCCTTTACCTGACCCCTCTTTGCCTATTATTGTGAAAGGGAATTATTCACGGATGTTCCAAGAAACTCTTTTATCCTGCATTTGTGCGTGTCCACACATGTATCCTTGTGTGTGTGCGTGTGCGTGTGCGTGTGTGTGTGTGTGTGTGTGTGTGTGTGTGTGTGTGTGTGTGTGTGTGTGTGTGTGTGTGTGTGTGTGTGTGTGTGTGGTGAGAGGCCTGGTGGCACAGCTGCAGACTGCCAGTCCAGATGGCTGGGAGATCTGCTCTCACGCATTCCTTATTGGATCTGGTTAGATGTGAAGTGTCCACCAAGTCTTTCAGTCACTCTCTCTCTCTGTGTGTCTCTCACACACACACACACACACACACACACACACACAGCGGCGGCAACTAGCCAGTGGAGTCACAGTGACCATGTGGTCTGGACCATGTGTAAACTGATAGACACAAATCCTTTAATGTTGTGTGCTACATTGTAGAGTATGAAATTTTAAAACGAGTGCAAATGACATTGTGTCAGTACATTCTATGAGTACAGTGGTTTGGTGTAGAAAAATGGCATATAGCATGAAATAAGCAGCCATTGTGACATGCTAGACTAACAGACTTATATTCAGACATAGACTGCAAGTCAGTGAATCAGTGACACAGCATAGCTGACCTTGAAGGCTGATTGTGAGGAGCAGGAGGGGAGATTTCCAGCGGTGGCAGCTCACAGTCCAGTGGCACATCCTTCATTTCACCCTCCATGGCCTTCACATGGTTGTGTCCAGAAGGTAACCACCAAGTTGCGAAAACGTGCGAAAATTCTCGCGAGACTCGATGTTCGACGACCTTTCCTAACCTTAACTATGCAAGGACAACGCCTAACCTCAACCATTCAAGGTCAATGCCTAACTTTAACCATTCAATGTCAATGCCCAACCTTAACTGTTCGAGGTCAATGCCCAACTTTAACCATTCAAGGTCAATGCCCAACCTTAACCATTCAAGGTCAATGCCCAACTTCAACTGTTCAAGGTCAATGCTCAACCTCAACTGTTCGAGGTCAATGCCTAACCTCAACTGTTCGAGGTCAATGCCTAACCATGACTATTCAAGGTGAGTGCCTAACTTTAACCATTCAAGGTCAATGCCTAACCTTAACCGTTCAATTCTTCCCTTAACCATCTTGCGAGAGTTTCGCAACTTGGGGGTTACCTTCTAGACACTGCCCCTTCACAATGTGCTTACCAGTGGTTTTAAGTTTTAAATCAAACCATCCCCTTTTAACTTTTCCACATGCAGTTTTGTCTTGATCCAGCATTATCCACGCCGGTGACACCTTCTGAGCCATCACTCCTCTGATCACAATTTTGTTTTGATTATTGTTAGTATTAATTGCTTAATTGTTTGTAGACATACAGGCACTATGCTTTGTGTTAGTTAGTTAGTTAATAGTCTAGTAAATTGTTTATACATAGCACTTAAAACACAGAGGGACTTTTTTACAAAAGACCAACTTTGGAAGATACTCAAGCTTCGTATTAGCATTAGGTGAACTTTAGAATGCACAGAAGAGAACAAGGACTGTGGATTTGTGGATTTTTGCCGTAGCAGCTTGTGAATCGGAAGCGTGAAATTCAAATGCAGTTGACTTCCAATACATTTGTAAGGATGAATGTCATTTGTTTCTGCTACAAACTAGATGTTCGTGTTAATAGTAATAGACGGAGAGAAAGAAAAAACATGGGAAGAAGGGAGTTAAACTTCCGTTCAGTGTCCTCCTGATCACGGTCATTGTGTTTTAATGCAGTCAAATGTTCTGTTTCTGTTGTCAGACAGCTGAACGAGTGTGAACTTAAAGGAGACATATCATGAAAAACTCACTATTTCAGTGCCTCCCAATCCACAAACTGGGAAATAAGACAACCCAGTTAGTTTTTTGTGGGCTGTCTAGATCATAAAACAAGATATTCAACAAGCCATTCAGATGTGGCTCCCCTTCCTATGTCAAATGCAGGCTCATTAGAATATACCGCCCACAGTTTGAGAACTACCTTTGCAAAGGAGCGCCATATTTTTCTCTCAAGCCAATCAGAGCAGACTGGTCTTTTTCAGGAGGTCTTAAAGAGACAGGCGCTAAAACAGAGTGTTTCAGACAGAGGGTGAATACAGGAATATTCAGACAGAAAGGATGAAAAATAATGAGTTTTTGGAACATTAAAGCATGTAAACATGTTCTAGTAGAAACCCAAAATACAAGTATGATATGTCATCTTTAAATACTATGTTGACACGCAGTCATTACCAAGCTGCTGGACTGCAGATTAAAATCGCTATCTTTCGATCACAACATCGTCTGACAAAATAAATAAGAATACGGGTTAATGACAGCAGCTGTGCTGTGAGGTTTGGCAATATTGACATTTAAAATGATGACGGGGAAAGTTAGGAGCAACAAAAGCATATCATATTCAAACGCAGCCCCAAAGCATCGGTTACCTGTTCCAAATGAGCTGCAAAAGTGTATTTATGCTTGTGAAACACGCAAAATGTTGTCAAAACATTTCTCAAATATATTATAAATGCGGATGCTGAAGAACAGACGCTCTGCTTCTGAAATGTTTTCTGTGTATATTGAAATTGCAACAGAGCCAGAGAACACAATTTAGATGTATAAAACAGAATGTATGAACACTTAAGCGTGTTTTTTTGTGAGACTGTCTCCATCTTCTCACTTCTCTGCATGTGTTTTGAATCTTGATGTAACTGTCCATGATTCCCTGAGGCAAAGATGGCTCAGAGCGACCACATCAGGACAACCACAAGTGACTTATTGAGTATCGGATAGTATTATCTTGTCTTCCCTCATATTGCAGTGAGAGTTGATGTAAGTCATAACATAGAACCACAGTGGTTGGGATATTCTTTAGCTTAGTTTTCAGTTAGCCTGTGCACGACATGCAGAATGCTGAGGAATGCTGTTTGAATGCTTGTTCTTTTATTCTCATTATTTGTGAACAAAAAACAACAGATTTTTTAAAATTCACTTTAATTGAAAGAACAGATATACCTAGGCCATTACTCAAGTCCGACTCAGTATTCAAGACTTTACCGTCTCATATGAATGAAAAAAAATATATACATAAAAATTATCAATCGATTAAAAACATTTTTCTTTTTTTTTTTTATTATTATTTGTTCAAAATGTACCTTAAAGGGAGATTTGTCAAGTATTTAATATTCTTATCAACATGGGAGTGGGCAAATATGCTGCTTTATGCAAATGTATGTATATATTTATTACACAAATACAAAACAATGACAGATATTGTCCAGAAACCCTCACAGGTACTGCATTTAGCATAAAAACAATATGCTCAAATCATAACATGGTAAACTGCAGCCCAACAGGCAACAACAGCTGTCAGTGTGTCAGTGTGCTGACTTGACTATGACTTGCCCCAAACTGCATGTGATTATCATAAAGTGGGCATGTCTGTAAAGGGGAGACTCGTGGGTACCCATAGAACCCATTTACATTCACATATCTGGAGGTCAGAGGTCAAGGGACCCTTTTGAAAATGGCCATGCCAGTTTTTACTTACCAAAATGTACTAAATTTTGAGCATTATTTAGCTTCCTTCCCGATAAGATAGCATGACATGCTTCTTATGTTTTCTAGTTTCATATGAAATCTTCTAGCTCTAAAACTGAACCGGCTACAGCCTCTGAAAGACAGTAAAGTTGGTCGGGATAGCGGGGTTGAATACAGAATACAGCTTCTCTTTGGAATTGAAATAGAATAGATGGAATTGAAAGGGATATGCAGCCAGTCCTGATGTGGAAATAGGTGACCTTAGTTGTACTACTGGCACAATCAACATTTAAACACCTCTGGCCACTGTGGGATTCGTTGGTACCTCAGTGAAACATCTCAGTCACTGACAGCTGGTCGAGACTGGAAAAGGGAGGGGGTGTGTAAATTGATTTGAAGGTCAAATGATCATGAATAATTAATAATAATAATTAAGGAGAGGAAGAACAACGTTCATTGTGTAGTGAAGACTGGGAGACACAGAGAGAAGGTTGGCAGATGGAAAAAGAGGAACGGTAGACACATGGTGGAGAAAGAGAAGCTTAAGAGCAGAGGAGTGGATGGACTGAAGAAGAAAGAGAGAGAAAGTGGGTTAGAGCTGTGAGTGTGGAGCAGGTTGTGATAGATGCCAGCACAGCCCTGTAATGCTTAATCCTGCCCTCTTTGTTTCCCTCACACACACACACACACACACACACACACTGGCACTATTGAGCAGCGGCCCTGGGGATCAGTGAGTGGAAGTATTTGGAAACGCAGGGTGGCCAATGCCGCAATCGATGTCACACTTCCCTCCCTCTGCCCAGTCCACTTCTTGTTCCTCATCCCACAGCGCTCCTTCTCCTCCTCCTCCTCCTCCTCCTCCTCCTCCTCACTGTTGTCTCACAAACAATGTGAGGGCCCACTCACTGAGAGTGAATGTGAACTGATGAAGTAAATATAATATTGGGAAAACTAAAGGAGCTACGTAGAATAATAGTATCGAGAATGTAAATTGTGTTTTTGTTTTCATGCATGTTTCTTTTGACTTACTGTTGTAAAAATTAAAAATGCAATTCAAACTTTGCCCAAACTGCTTAAAACTGCCACGAGTTTTATTAGACACAAAAGACAAAACCAGACTGGTCAAGTCTCCATTGATAGCAACACCTGAGAACAGCTGTCAGTGTGCTGACTTGACTATGACTTGCCCCAAACTGCATGTGATTATCATAAAGTGGGCATGTCTGTAAAGGGGAGACTCGTGGGTACCCATAGAACCCATTTACATTCACTGATCTGGAGGTCAGAGGTCAAGGGACCCCTTTGAAAATGGCCATGCCAGCTTTTCATTGCCAAAATTTAGCGTAAGTTTTGGAGCGTTATTTAACCTCCTTCACGACGAGCTATTAATTGGAAATTAGTGGCAATTAGTGTTAAATTTGACAGCCCTATTTAAGATATATAACTACAGCTAAAGGGAAAATGAAAATGACCATGATAAAGGCCATCTGCATTTGGAAAAACTGTCTTTTGTGTGACTTTCCACTCACTGTGTGAAATGGGCGTGGTTGTTGTATTGTGGTTTTTCTGAACACTGTCCAGTGTTATGGCATCTGATAAGCCTTTAAACTCATGGATCCATTACCCAAAGAGGACGTCTTGGATCGTACTTCATTGTCTGACCAGTACCAGTAGACACATGCCCACACCATTGCAGACCCTTGCCAATGTCGGATTACTATTCATTGAACATAGCCTGAGTAGAACAGCATGATATTTTGGTAAAAAGTTGTATATGATTATTACAGGATATGACCCTTACTTCAATCTTCTGTCCTCCTCTCCTCTCAGGACCTCTCCCTTCAGGTGGAACACTGGTACGAAGGAGCGAATGCTGATAAAGGTGACCGACAGAGAGCCCAGCTTCTTGGCCCACCAGGGTAATGGTTATTCCCCCTGCGACCCCCCCACCACCCCTGGTCCTCCTTCTGCAGGGGGCACCGCCCCACGAACCCGCCGTTCCTCTGGAGGAAACCCGCCTACGGAACCCGACGGCTCCCCCGTCCTCTACGCCGAGCGTCGTCAGTCTCCCTTCCTGAAGCGGGCCGAGCTGGGCGGCACCGGGACCCACCGCCGTTCCTCGGCCGACTCCCAGCCTCCCTCGCCCCGCTACGCCTATGAGCCGCCGCTGTACGAGGAGCCGCCGTCAGAGTACCAGCCCCCTCCCATCTACGAGGAGCCTCCCACTGACATGCACCTCGCCGAGGCCTTCTACGGCACCGGCAAGTCGCCTGCTCGCAAGTCTTCGGCCCCCCTCTATCACTCCCCCAAGCAGGGCCAGTCGCCCTACGGCCAGCTGGTTTTGACCAGGCAGAAGTGTCCAGAAAAGACCCAGAGTCTGGAGTACAGTCCTGTGGGGAAGGAGTACGTCAAGCAGCTGGTGTATGTAGAGCAGTCGTCTTCCAGCCCTCGCTTCAAGACCGCCGACCGCCTGCTGCGTTACGGCACTACGGGGGGCTACGGTGGCTCATATGGGGGGTCCTATACTCTGCAGCACAGCCAGTCTCTGATCAGGGATCCCCGCCTACTGCTGGACTACAGTGGGGAGGGTGGAGAGGGAGGCCAGAGGTTGCTTTATGAGGACTCCATATCCTGGACGTCCAGTCACACCCACTCCCTCTCCTCTTCCTCTACAGGCGGTCCTGGGGCTTTCTCTCCCGGAGGTAACCGCAAACGCAAGAGCCGCAAGCCGTCCCTCCCCCAGGAGCTGGCACGCTGCGGGGGGCTGGAGGGGGAGCTGACAGGCACGGCGTCCGAGGCCATGCTGGCCCAGGCCCGGCTGGCGTGGGAGGCCCAGCAAGTGATGAAACAGAGGAGCAGTTGGGACTCGGGGCAGGGCGGGGGGGCGGCCCACGGCTCCAAAGACGGCTACGAGAGCGACGGGGCGTTGCCTCTGCCGTTACCGGGACCGGTGGTGAGGGCGTTCAGCGAGGACGAGGCGCTGGCGCAGAGCGACGGCCACCACTGGAAACGCAGCACCTTCGATCGGCTGGGCTTCCCCCAGGCTCTGCTGGAGAAAAGCCTCTCGGTCCAGACCAACCTGGCCTCCCCTGAGCCTTACCTCCACCCCTCACAGGTACTGCTGCATGCTGGGAGTCTGTGTCCACATTAAGGAGTAGAATTCCAGTTTATTACAACTTGGGTCTTATTTTTCATGGTTCGGTCATTATTTCTATCAGTTTACAACCTGTCAGATCTCAGCTATTACCTTGATGAGTAAAATGTTATTTTTACAGTTTACAGATAAAAATGATGAGAAAACGACCAAAATAAGACCCAAGTTTTAATAAGTTAATTAGTTAGAGTTATCATTTTAGGATATCAATACCAATCAGTTTATAAAGAAGTGATTTCAGCTCTCTGGCTACTTAGTTGTCTCAGGTTAGGAATGTGACTTTCAGTAAAAACACTCTAATTAAATAATTAAATAATGATTAAAAAATCAATATATTATAATAAATATAATTTAAAAATAATAATAATTAGGTAGAAACACTCTAATTAAATAATTAAATATAATATAAATACAATAAAAAAATTAAGTAAAACACTCTTATTAAATCATTAAATAATAAATACATAAATAAATATAATAAAAATATAAATAATAATTATGTAAAAACACTATAATTCATATTATTGGCAAACAATTAAAAGATTATTGTAGATCCAGTATGTTAAAACAAAATGTAATTGATTAATTCTAGAACACTTTTTTTGACAACCAGATTCCAGATGGTTCTGCAGAGCTGTTGTGGTTACAGTATAATCTGATTCATGTACACACACACACCATCAGTGAATGGCCCAGTCAGGTCTGATATTGTCCTGTGGTGGGAAGTCATGGATGTTTCATGTAATGCTGCTGAGCCTCAGATTGGCTTATATAACAGTCACACTGCTGCCTGGTCCAGTGAGACACTATCACTGCACCCACAGCAGCACCATGCTCAGGGAACACACACATATAAACACGCCAAGAATAGCAAAGCAAAGGATGTGCAAATGTGATTATTGCACCTGCTTTAACTATCTTATAATTATACGGCATCATTCAGTGAATTTAGAAATCCTTGATTAGCAACAGCGTCATTTTCCTTTATTATTATGTAGAACATCCCCGGACAGTGTACACTCATCCTGACATAACACATCCAGTCCTGGAAAAGCTTCGCTTTCCTTTGATATCTTCATCAGCAAATGGAAATGTATAAGCTCATGCTGCCTTCACATGGGGTCGTGTTTACCGTGTTCCAGATGAACGCCCCCCTCTTGTGGTATTCACGACCCCGTAAGTGGAAATTTTCTGAAAGCTCAGAGTTCACGAGTTGTGACGTGTTTGCTGACGTACTCAGAAATGTCATGGAAGTTCATTTTTCGGTGCATAATAAGTAGGGTTGTCAATGGAAATATTTAATCGCGATTAATCGCATGATTGTCCATAGTTAATCGCAAATTAATCCCACATTTTTCAAAATGTACCTTAAAGGGAGTCAAGTATTTAATACTCTTATCAACATGGGAGTGGACAAATCTGCTGCTTTATGCAAATGTATGTCTATATTTATTACACAAACACAAAACAATGACAGATATTGTCCAGAAACCCTCACAAGTACTGCATTTAGCATAAAACATATGCTCAGATCATAACATGGCAAACTGCAGCCCAACAGGCAACAACAGCTGTCAGTGTGTCAGTGTGCTGACTTGACTATGACTTGCCCCAAACTGCATGTGATTATCATAAAGTGGGCATGTCTGTAAAGGGGAGACTCGTGGGTACCCATAGAACCCATTTACATTCACTGATCTGGTCAAGGGACCTCTGACCTCCAGTTTATTATTGGAAATCAATTAACAACACAAAACAATGACAGATATTGTCCAGAAACCCTCACAGGTACTGCATCTATGCCTTTGAAAATGGCCAAGCCAGTTTCTCCTCGACAAAATGTAGCGTAAGTTTGGAGTGTTATTTGAGCCCGCTACAACCTCAAATTCACAAGTTGCGTTAATGCGTAAAGGAAATTAGTGGTGTTACAACGATTTTGAGTTAACACATTATTATCACGTTAACTTTGACAGCCCTAATAATAAGTTCATACATTGTTATTTTAGTCATAGCTTTTCTTCATAATTGTATATGTCTGAGGAAAATGTTGACATTCCCAACGGCCTCATCTTTTTCCTCTGTCATTATGCCTTTGCATTTCCTGCATTACGTTACCCGCTCGCTAGCTTGCTAAATTGTAGCGTAATGTGTAATCGCTGTTTGATCGAAAGCTCCAGCTACTAAATGAACCTTGAGACGAAGTATTTCACTTTGACCGAACGAGTTTCCGCTAACTCTTTGACAAATACATTTACCTGTAACGACTTCACAATAAAAGCCTCCTGCTAGTTTGAAGGTGGAAAGCTTTTAAAGGGATAGTTTGGGTGTTTTGAAGGGGGAGGAGGGGGAGGGTGGGGTGTGGGGGGTATGAGGACGGGAGCAAAGCAATGTACTGCTGTGAACGGGGGCAGCAGCAAAACAGATTTTAGACACCTGAAAGAAGGCCCACCTAAAAATATCTATATCAGTACGCTATATTTAGAATATTTTCAGCGCTTTCCTTTGCCGTCAGGCAGCCCTTTCCGACGGGGAACTGAAGCTGTTGAATCATCTATGTTCTTTCAAAGCCACCAGACTTCATTGGAAAAAAACAGTAATTTGACCTGGCAGAATACGGGGGTTGCTGTTCTACCGCTGCATCGATTGGTTAGTTTGTTTGTATTCATGTGTGATTTTGGTTAGTTTGGATTTACCAAAGTCACACAATAGCACAAACTAACGATCGAGGCAGCGGTAGACCAGCAACCCCCGTGTTCTGCAAAGTCAAATTACTGTTTTTTTCAATGGAGTCTGGTAGCTTTGCCGAAAGCATAGATAACAGCTTCAGTTCACCGTCAGAAACATAGCTGTCTGACGGCAAGGTAAACCAGTGAAAATATTCTAAATATAGCGTACACCTAAAATGATATACATTTTTTTAGGTGGGCCTTTCTTTAAGTGGCTAAACTACATTTTGCTGTAGGCCCCATTCACAGCCCTGTATTGCTTTGCTCCCGTGTCGGTACTCTGTGTACACTGTGTTTCTCCAAACTGGGGGCGTGCCGACTGTCATCTACAGCAGGTAATACACTGATTATTGATAAGTACCTCATACAACTCTTCAAAACACCAAACTATCCTTTTAATGTAAAGCAACAGCTGCAAGAAATGTCCTACAATGTACACAATTTGTGTCCCCAAATGCTGTATATACATGCTGGTTTATTGTACTGGCACCAATTCATGCATTGAACATGGGAATGGGATGAGTCTCTGGGTAGCTCACTAAAGGAACGCTGAAGTATGTCTTCATCAGAGTTGAAGGGGTTGACTCTGATGATGCAGTCATGTTAAATTGTAAGTCATAGAACTGATTAAATCAGTTAGAAGATGTCCGTGTGCCAGTCAGAAATGTGTGATGTGATGATCTGTTGCAGTCTGAGAGTACTGAGTTTGCCTAAAACCTAACCAGCCTAGAAACAGATGGATGTTGGAGTTGTTTAAGTGTGATATAAACGTGAAATGAACACATAAGCACTGGTTGGTGTGACATGTGCCTTAATCTGAGTCCTCAGTGGCCCTGAGGACATAAGAGGGCCGGGAAGCACTTAGCCAAGAGGAAAATAGGCTGTCGCTCCTCTCTGGGTCTGTCCACTCCCACCATTTTTATTTCTCTTGCTTTCTCTTTCTTTTTTAAATTCACCAATGCACCGCTTCAGTTTAAAGCTGAGAGCGTGAAGGGAGGAATCTGCTGAGCAGAACCCACCTTTGAAAGGAGAGAAAGAGCAGCAGTGGACGAAGTGGATGGAGAAGAGGAGAGAGAGAATGAAGGATTAAATGAACAGGGAGAGAACAGAGAGACGAGAGGGTTTTTTCAGCAACAGAGAAGGGTTGAGGATATCAGAATAGTTGTCCTGTAAAATTACAGCCTCCATTACAGGAGCTAATTGTTGTAAAACACAAGCAAAGGAAAAGTGTGAAAGAACCTTTATTCTACAGAAATCTCAATGACATCGGAGAAAAGGCGAATGCAGCACAAGAATTAGGGCTGTCAATCGATTGAAATATTTATTCCCAATTAAATCACACATTTTTTTATCTGTTCAAAATGTACCTTAAAGGGAGATTTGTCAAGTATTTAAAACTCTTATCAGCATGGTAGTGGACAAATGGGCTGCTTTATGCAAATGTATGTATATATTTATTATTATAAATCAATTAACAACACAAAACAATGACAGATATTGTCCAGAAACCCTCACAGGTACTGCATTTAGCATAAGAAATATGCTCAAATCATAACATGGCAAACTGCAGCCCAACAGGCCATTTTCATTCACATATCTGGAGGTCAGAGGTCAAACCTCCGGAAGATCGACTGCGTTAATGCGTTAACGTAAATTAGTGGCGTTAAACGAATTTGCGTTATTGCGTTAACTCTGACAGCCCTAACAAGAATATAAAGAGTTATACACAGTTCTATACACTATACTACATATCATACTTCCTTCATGTTGACTTTCTTCCATACAGTATCTACCTTGCAGCCATAAAAGGCTCTTGCAGCCGTGATGTTCGTGTGTTTGAATAACTTTTCTTGCATAATTTTTTTGTTGATCCTCAGCTGTTACTTTAGATTGTTATTTCAACCGAGACACTGGACCCTTTGTTGCACTAACCTTGTGCATATTGACGTATTAACACGTCAGTATTAATCCCAATCAGCTTCCCCTGAGCGCTAAAGAAACCTTCAGCTCTCCATCCACTCTGAATGATCATCAGCAGCAGCACAGAGATGAATGACATGTTCTGCTTCCTCTCTCCCTCTCTGTCTTTCCTCCTCTTTCCTCTGTTGTCAGTCGGAGGACCTCGGAGCCTGTGCCCAGTTTGAGGCCAGTCGAAATGCCAGGAATATGATGCCGAGCGCCAGCTGTGGCATTTTCCCAGAATTCACCCTGAGAAAGCCTTCCTCAGAGACCGACATCGAGAACTGGGCGTCCAAGCACTTCAACAAACACACACAGGTAGTCAAGAGGACGTGTGTATCTGACTCTTGTTGGTATTTCTGTCCTAACTGTTTATAAGAGTGTCCAGAATGATGTGGGATATCTAGAAATAGTTTATTCTCATGTGTAAGCTTCCTGCAGTGAAAGACATGGTCATGTCATTTCACCCTTATCGGAGCACTTTCTTTATCAAGTTTCAACATTTCATACCGTATATTCATCTTTGTCAGATCAAAATATTACTGTATATATATATATACAGTATTACACTGTTTGTGGAAAACCCTTCAAATATATTGTTTCAGTTATCAGCTGATCACTAATCAGATTTAGCTACTCAGGAAATAACACATGAGTTGAGCTTGAAGGCTCTTTCTGGAACTTGGAAACAGCAGCTTGACATAAACCTCACAACAATAGGTCCATGTTGTTTCTGGTCTCAAGATCTGGTTGAAAGCTTCAGCAACATTGAAGTTGGACCATGTGTTGAGATTATTTTTGTTCTCAAAATACACAAGTTGATCTGATGTTTTGATTGAGGTTTGTATTAACAAGTTAGCCCGTTCAAACCGAAATTCATACAGAGCAAAAATGATCATTCCATTCAATATAACAAAACATTTTGACATGACTACAATAGAAATACTACACAGACAGGTCATAGTATGTTCTGTGAATGTTAATTATATCCAGTCATATTGATCACCTCATCCTTCACTCATCATGTTTGTCTGTTTCAAAACATACGTGCATGTGCACTCATTTCTGTAATGCATTTAATAGAGTGCTCCAGGGATGACGTATTGTTGTAGGCCAACCAGGAAGTTAGCATCGGCCTGGGTTCCCTCGTCAAAAAGCCAATGGGGTTTTTCCATTGGGTTTTGGATTATTGCAGAAAATAAGCTCTGTGGCAAAAACACACATTTATGATGCCGACACGTTTTGTTCAGGAAGATAATCTTCACAAATGAACACCACTTTTATGATTTTTGAAGCGTAACTGCAATCTCCAGAAGTAAAAAGCTAACGTTAGGCTATAAACAAACTACATCACGGTGATGACGTTTAGTCGTCTCATTTAGCCACTTGTTAGCAATCGTCTTTTTTAAGACGCATAAAAGCTTCAAAATTCACAAGTGGGATATTTATTGACGTATTTTATATCTCGTAGAACAAAACGTTAGAATCTCTTCAGCTTGTGTGAACCACATATCTTATTTCAGGCATCAAACTACTAAATACCCTCTGGCTTCCAGACGAGGGAACCGGAAGTGCTGAAATGCTGACTCATTTCCGTGTTTGAGGACTCATTCCTGTAGCACTCTATTGAAGAATAGAATTTTGAATAGCATCTTGCTATTAGTATTACAGCTAAGAATAATGATCATGCTGTTTATTTGTTTGGTGTGTTTGAAAGAATTTGAAAGCTTGAAAATGAATTATTTAAAAACAAAAAAAAAAAGGATAGTGAATGTGTTTCACTCATCTATTTGCTTATGTATAATGTCCTATATCTGTAACTGTATATCTGTCTTTGATCTCTGATTTCAATGTTAGGCCCCATAAAATCCAGAAGACACTTTCATTCGCACTTAGGCCAAATACAGTATATACGTCTCTGTTGACTAGATCACAAATCTGATCGCAGTTCTTCTTTGTTTTCCCGGCTACAATGTAAATCAGGAGCCGCGTTAGGAGGGAGATCAGATGGTATCTCTCCCTGTTTCTCTGCTACTCCTCTAACCCTTTTGTTTCTCTCCATCCCTTGCTTGTTTCCTCAGGGTCTGTTTAGAAGAAAGGTGTCCATTGCCAACATGCTGGCCTGGAGCAGCGAACCCATCAAGAAGCCCATGATTGTGACTTCAGACCGCAGTGTGAAGAGGGAAGCGGTGGACATCTTTAAGCTCATTCAGACCTTCATGGGAGACCGTCGCTCCAAGGCCGACGCCCTCCAAGTGGCTCTGGAGGTCTGTGGACAAGCCTGAACCCCTCCTCTGGTCTCCCCTCCCCTCCTCACACTCATTTACACATCATCTCGCTAACTCCTTCATCTCTCACCTTGGCATCCCACTGTAGTGATCTGACTTTGGTCTGAACCTGACACTTTTTCTTCAGGCATAGATACATTAGAACTCCAAGCCTAGATGTTAGCAACACCTTCACTGTGAAATGATAACTGGTCTGGGATCTGTACACAAGTGTTCTGCAGTGTCTGCAGATGACAAACTGAGCCGGGATCACTTGCCTGTCCTCTCTGTGGTACTGCTGAAGAGTGCCGGTTTGCAGGTCTGATTTAGAAAACTGCACACAGGCATGCTTACAAATTTCCTTTTATAAATCACAATCAAGTTGAAAATGTGCACATGTAGACAAGCCTCATATTCGGCCCACCACACTCCCACAGTTATCCATAAATGGTCAATGCAAATCCCCTCATGAATATTAAAAGCGGCAGCAGTGTTTGAAAGGCTGATGGCTGCGGCAGCTGTTAATGCAGTTAGTGTAACTAACAGAGCAGCTCCTGAAATGGTTCTCAGACGTGGAAGTGGCAGCAAACTTTGCATTCATTGAGTTTTTTTAGCCATTTGGGGCTGCAGAGCAAATTGTAAACACTATATTGATATGTTATTACCCAGTTGATATGATAATATGTGTTAGCAGTGGCCTGTTGACATATACGGCAGACAGAGAAACATGATCATTCATTTGGAGTCTTTGTGTTTGTGTCCATCTGGGGCCGTATTACAGAAACGTCCTATCTTAGAGCTTCAGTAGGGAGAATATTTTTGACATCAAAAATCCCATAATAACCTTTCAGCATATTGTAATTCAAGTATTCTGAGAGAAAACTAGACTTCTGCACCTCCTCATGGCTCTGTTTTCAGGCTTTAGAACATCCAGCCCGTGACGGGAGACTTTGACCAATCACAGGTCATTTCAGAGAGAGAGAGCGTTCCTATTGGCTGTGCTCCAGCTGGTGGGCAGTGCTTGATATTTCCTCAACAGATCTCAACATGGCTGCCGGGTCACAAACTTTCGCATTTTATAGCTAAACAGTGCACTACAAGATGATTCTGAGAACATCTGAGGAGAGAAATAGGCATTACAGTAACAGAATATTGATTCCTATTTGATCAGCGCTGCCTAGTTTGACCGTTTGGTCGGAGTTCCCGAGTGATTGACAGCTGCTCAGAGACGGCAAGGCTCCAGCTCGGCTCTGATTGGTTGTTTTCCTCCAGTCAGTGAAATCTTGCAGATGTCATTAGGAGCACCGGAGGACACAGAGACACATGATTTTTTTTTTTCAGATTACCTGTCTCATGCTCTACTGTCAGGATATAGTGATATAAAAATCACTTTTTTAATCATATTTGCTCCGATTCTACCCACTGCTGCTTTAAGTCTTAAGATAGGAAGAGTCAAAGACGAGAAGTATGACAGAAGCAAATCCTAACTAACTTTAAGAATCCTATCTTATCTCACGTCATCTTATCTTATCTCAGGTTAGGAAATCCTAAATACTCAATCAAACATCACTTATCAACCTCTATGTCTGTTACCTGGCAACCGACGCAACTTTTCTCATCTCGCTGAGCTAAACAACTTTGTAACCGTTGTTTTTCTCGTCGACACATACTGAAACATACATTGAAACATACAAAAAATGGAGCAAAAACAACAGCGAGCACTTAACTTCAAGACAGATGAGTTAGAGGTGTCGTTAACATCTGGAGAGAAGTCCAAAGATGTTCCTTTTGGGAAATTTACAACAACGCTAACTCAGGAGATAAAAGAAAGAGAGTGGACTAAGATAGCAGACTCAGTCTCCGCCGTATCAACAGAGCGTTGATGCTATCAGAAAGAAAAGAAGTGCACTGACAAAGTGATAGGAAGAGGAAGGCAGCTCTTACGTCCAAAGAGCAGAAGAAAAGTGGTGGAAAAGTGAAAGTGAGGACAGCTTAACGGTTATCCTAAAGTTAGGAGAGGTTATTGAAGATTTGGGGGAGTTAGGATCCTTGTGTAATACACTTTTCCTGTCCTAAGTTAGGACAGGAACATTGACTTAGGAACTGTTCATCTGTAATGGCTTTTTCCATCCATCCATCCATCCATCCATCCATCCATCCATCACGTGTATATAGTGTGAGTCATTACGCAGCCTGTGTAGACAGCTGGACTCATTAAAGTAGATCTGTTGTATCAGATGCTCTTGAGACAGACGAGTGAAGCAGCTCCCGTGTAAACAGGAGCCTCAGCAAGGTTTCTGAACGATCACTGATGAGAAGTACGCGTATCTAATATTTATCCTTCCCTCATTGATATGAATGAGTTTCACCAAATATTCGAAACAGCTCTCAGAATAACACAATATAGTTCAACAGCAGCCCCAAACCACAGCCACCACCATAACCTACCACCATAATGAACTTTCATTCACAAAGAGAAGAGCTCACCCTGCTGCTCTGTGCCTGTCTCCGTCAGGTGGTGGTGCGCGGGTGGAGTAACCAGGGTCTGCGTGATGAGCTCTACATCCAGCTGTGTCGCCAAACCACGGAGAACTTCCGCTACGACAGCCTGGAGCGAGGCTGGGAGCTGATGGCCATCTGCCTGGCCTTCTTCCCCCCAACACCCCGCTTCCACACCTACCTGGAGGGCTACATCTGCCGACACATGGACCCTCTCAACGACACCAAGGGTGAGGGAGCAACACACACTACATGATTACTAATTATACAGAGATGTTTGGATTATGTATTAAAGGGAACTTCTAAGTTCTCCTAAGGTTTGATGATGGTGGTGATCTCCGTACAGATGTCTGTCCATCCACTGTTGTTGTGTTAACTACTGGCTCAGGTTGCTATGAACTTTATTTTTGATATTCATGGTCTCCAGAGGATGGCTCTGAACCAAATTTCCCCGTTGACCAGTAATTTGGTCCGTGACGTTATGTCAAAAAAAATATGAAAATGGTTTTGGAGAAAACCTAATGACATGACATGTGGAGGGATGGTGAGCACACAAAGCTCAGGACTGTGACACCAGTTGCATCCCATGTCCCACGTGAGGTTAGTTTAAGCTGCTAAACTTTGGTTGATGTTAGGAAATAACGGTGGATTTGGTTAAATATTATATAATGGTTATTTATTATTAGGGCTGTCAATCGATTCAAATATTTAATCGCGATTAATTGCATGATTGTCCATAGTTAATTGGGATTAATCACACATTTTTTTATCTGTTCAAAATGTACCTTAAATGGAGATCTGTCAAGTATTTAATACTCTTAACAACATGGTAGTGGAAAAAATCTGCGTGCTTTATGCAAATGTATGTATATATTTATTATTGGAAATCAATTAACAACACAAAACAATGACAGATATTGATCCAGAAACCCTCACAGGTACTGCATTTAGCATAAAACAATATGCTCAGATCATAACATGGCAAACTGCAACCCAACAGACAACAACAGCTGTCAGTGTGTCAGTGTGCTGACTTGACTATGACTTGCCCCAAACTGCATGTGATTATCATAAAGTGGGCATGTCTGTAAAGGGGAGACTCGTGGGTACCCATAGAACCCATTTACATTCACTGATCTGGAGGTCAGAGGTCACCAAACAGTCCCTTTAACCCTGTAATGTTCCAGCTGGAATATTATAGTAGTATTATAGGCCTACTAAAGGAGATCCATAGCCTCAAGTATAATAATAACAGCAATAAAACCATAGCTGATTATGACTGACACAGTATAACATGCTTAAAGAAATAATAAATAAAAAGGAAGTCGACAGAGATTGCTGATACCGGCCAATACACACACCAACATATGAATAAGAGAGTACTAGCACTTATTTTTTCCACTTCAAGCACTTCAAGAACTGTTCAAGACCCTTTGTCATTTAAAGGTCCCATATCCTGCTCATTGTCAGGTTCATACTTGTATTTTGTGTTTCTACTAGAACATGTTTACATGCTGTAATGTTCAAAAAACACTTTATTTTCCTCGTACTGTCTGCCTGAATATACCTGTATTCACCCTCTGTCTGAAACGCTCTGTTTTAGTGCATTTCAATGGAATTGCAACGGAATTTGCGTTGCTAGGCAACAGCTTGGGTCCATGTTTACTTCCTGTCAGCTGATGTAATTTACATACACTGCAACAGGAAATAAACTGGGACACATTTAGAATGTTTACGTTTAAAACCGTGTAATGATCTAAATATTGCATATTTGTGACATCACAAATGGACAGAAATCCTAACAGCTTGTTTCAAACGCACAATTTCTGAATACGGGCTGTGTGTATTTCTCCGTATATTGAGTGTTTTGATAGTTTAACAGTATTTATAAAGCACTTAAACCTGCTTTATAATATAAAAGACATGACAATCTTTTATCGTTTACAATATGGGACCTTTAAGACAAACTCAAGGACTTTCTAGTAGCTGTTCTGGAGCTTTCCATCATATCACATGATCTTCATCAGCAGATGGACTTTCCCCGGCTGTCATGGAATTGTAGATATTCAAACCTCTGAGCACTACAAAAGACTTCTTGTCCACTTTGGCTTAAAAGTTCAGGTTCAAAGTTCATTCTTGACCAAACAAGGTCAATTTAGTAGCTGTTCTGGACGTCACTTTTCTTCTTCAATTCCTCTTGTATGGTAAAAATTTTCTAAATCAGGCCATGACTGTAGGTAATTTAACAGACAGAAGTTAAATTATTCCTTATTTCAATAAAAATTCTCAGTGTCGAATGATCTCAATGCAGATGTTGTGGCTTTTCAGAGATACATTTCCATGGAAACAGCTGAATGCTGCTTATTTTTTGGCATTACAAGCTCATCGATACAATTACTCAGATTCTGGATTTTGAAATCGTTTAGAGGAGAAAAGACTGGTGGATTTTTTTGTTATAATGGGGGGGATATTGATCCGACCTGCACTGAGGTCAGTCTTTGGGGAACTCCAGGATGAAATATCAGATAAGAGGGAAACTGATACAGATATACAATCCAACAAACCCCACGTAGAATATCAGCTGCTGTAGAAAGCTCTATAGTGACAAACATGAAGGCCGACAAGCAACATGTCAAGTTACTAAATAACATCCCACAACCACTGTCCATGAGCAGGAGTCTTAAATCAGCTTCTCTCCAGTACATCTGGTCTGCGTCAGCTGTACTGGTGCTCTGCCCCCCCCTACAGGTGAACAGAGTGAATAACACAGTACTGTCGTCATCTCCCACAGGTGGCTCAGTGCTGATGTAGGACAAACATGCTTTTAGCTTGTGTTTGATGGACACTGACGGGAGCTGACCAGTCCCCTTTGTTTTCCTGATGTAATGGTTATGAGCTTAAATGAACTCAGTACTGGTTATTGTGAGGTTTACTCACTGGAAACAGCACTGTAGGTAAACAGCCTTTCAGCTACAGAAAAAAAGCGTAATAGAGACAATTTGATCAGAAATATTGAAGTATTGTCGATATGTCAGTTTCATTTAATTTCAAAATGTATTTCCAACATGTAAAATAAAAAAATAAAAAGAGAATGATCATACAAACAAGTGGACGGCCAGAAAAAAGTACTATTTACATACAATGAAAAGCATAAGAAAAATAAATTGTCAATCACTTGATGCCTTGGTTTACATATTCGAAAAGGATTGAAAAGAAGTACAAACTTA
The DNA here is from genome assembly GCF_043250625.1 of Sebastes fasciatus. Taxonomy (NCBI): domain Eukaryota; kingdom Metazoa; phylum Chordata; class Actinopteri; order Perciformes; family Sebastidae; genus Sebastes; species Sebastes fasciatus. Next base: position 36,516,047 of record NC_133799.1, read on the forward strand.
TTTATCCCCCCCCTTCTCCATCAGTCATTCATTGATAATTAACCAGCTTCCTTATCAGCTAAACATATACTTTAATTCATTTTACTAAACTTGTCTAAATATCATAATTATCACCTTTTATCTCTGTCATACAAACATATAAATTAATTACTGATATAATTATCCAAAATATGAATTCATCATCAATCAAGAATACCAATTCATTACTTATAAATGTTTCATAATCAAAATAAAAATTCATTACTTACATATTTCTATCTGAATCTTTCAGGTTCTTAGCTGTATTTGGGTTTCTACTAAAACATGTTTACATGCTTGAATTTTCAAACACATTCTTTTTCTTATCCTGTCAGTCTGATTATACCTGTATTCACCCTCAGTCTAAATCGCTCCGTTTTAGCACCTGTGTCTTTAAAGAGGACCTATTGTGCTTTTGTGCTTTGTCCCTTTCCTTTAGTGTGTTATTATATTTTTCATGCATGGTCTTCAAAGTTACAAAGCCCAAAGTCCAAGCCAAAGGGAGTTCCTATCCCCCACAGAAACACTGCTCATGAACTGCCTGAAACGCCACGCTTGAAGTCCCGCCTTTTCTTCTGTAACGTGGTGATGTCACCAAGTAACACATTTGCATACCGGCTAGTTTGGCACGCCCTCAAACAAAACTAGTTAGAGCAGAGCTGGAGCAGAGTGCAAAGAGTTTGGTTTGATTGACCAATCACAACAGAGTGGGCAAGCTGACCAATCAGAGCAGGCTGGGCTTTTTGAGAGGGCAGGGCTAGAGCTCAAACAGAGCGTCTCAGACAGAGGGTGAAAAGAGGTGCGGCAGCACAGCCGGTATGAGAAAAAGAATGTGTTTTTTGAACATTAAATCATGTAACTACACCGATCAGCCATAACATTCAGACCACTGACAGGTGAAGTGAATAACATTGACTATCTGGTTACCATGGCACCTGGCAGTGGGGGGGATATATTAGACAGCAAGTGAACATTTTCAACTTTGAACTTTGTGTTGGAAGCAGAAGAAATGGGCCAGCGTAAGGATGTGAGCGACTTTGACGAGGGCCAGATAGTGCTGGCTAGACGACCGGGTCAGAGCATCTCCAGAACTGCAACTCTTGTGGGATGTTCCCGGTCTGCAGTGGTCAGGACCTACCAAAAGTGGTCCAAGGAAGGAAAACTGGTGAACCGGCGACAGGATCAGACCCGAGGCTCTTTGATGCATGTGGGGAGAGAAGGTTGGCCCGTGTTGTCTGATCCAATAGAAGAGCTACTGGAGCTCAAACTGATGAAAAAGTTAATGCTGGTTCTGATAGAAAGGTGTCAGAACACACAGTGAGGAGCAGTTTGTTGCGTATGGGGACCGGTCAGGGTGCCCGTGCTGACCTAATGTTATGGTTGATTGGTGTATGTTCTAATAGAAACCCAAAATACAAGTATGAACCTGGAAATAAGCACAATAGCTCCTCTTTAAGACCCCCTCCTGAAAAAGCCCAGTCTGCTCCGATTGGCTTGAGAGGAAAATATGGTGCACCTTTGCAAAGGTAGTTGTCAAACTGTGGGATGTATATTCTAATGAGCCTGCATGTGACATAGGAAGGGGAGCCAGTTCTGAATGGCTTGTTGAATCACATGTTTTCTGATCCAGGCAGCCCACAAACAACTGACTGGGTTGACTCATTTTACAGTTTGTGGGTTGGTAGACAATCCAGATACCCAGATGGATGAGCACACACTGAAAAAGTTTTTCATGATATGTCCCCTTTAAATGAGAGCAAAATATCAAATTGCTAGTTTGATAAAATAATCTTAACCCAAGGTCCACTTGGAAAAAGAGAGAGGTCGACTTTATTACTATTTTGTCAGTCCCAAGTTTAAGAATGGACTTGAACTGACGCTCATGAAAACATATTTATTCCTATTTTCACAATGAGGCTGGAGCTCTCAAAATGATGTATTAGTTTTGATATATTTAATATACTCAAGTAAGACAATAGCATGTGTTTTTTATATAGATACAGTCGGAGCTCTACATTTGAAATTGTCAATAATTACAGCCTGATGTGAGTGTGAACTAGAATCATAAGAGTTTGATTAACCTATAACCTAACTCTGAGTGCAAGTGTGCAGGCTGCTTCACCTTTGACCCCGTGCTTATTAACAAATTCTAACTTCCTGAGGTGAATGAAATTGTTTCTCTTGAACCAGTATGTGGATGCAAACATGACAAAATAGGAAATCTTCTAATGGTGTAAATGTGTCTTATTTTCTCTGTTTCCTCAGGAGTGGCCATTAGCAGCTACGCTAAATACTGCTACAGGAAACTGACAAAAGCTGCTCTGACTGGTGCCAAGAAGGTAAGCAGCTTTGTGTCTTTTCTGTCTTTGTGTTGTTGTCACAACACGAGGCATCCAGTAGCTTAAACAACAACCCCCCCTCCCCCTCCAAACAATTTCATTCAAATCCATTGCGGACTTTTGGAGTAATCCTACTAACAGACAAACCAACAAACAAACAAACCGACAAACCGACAAACTGACAAACTGACAAACCAACAAACCAAGCAACCAACGCCGGTGAAAACATAACCTCCCTCCTAGGCCTTCGGCCTTGGCGGAGGTAATAAGAGAACATAAGTAGAGCAGTGAAGTGACAGTGTGCCAGTGGTAGTGCAAGAGTACTGAATATAGTATTGTATACATAGTGTATGATACAGTAGTGTAATGTAATAGTATAATAGTAGTATAGCTGTATAATATGATAATACAAGAAGATGTAAGAAATGATATGAGAAGATATAATAATATATAGGCTTAGTATAGGTTAATACAACAACAATAATAATAATAGTAATACTAATGATGGTAGTATATATATATATATATATATAATGAATGAAAGATACAGTTTCCACCAGTCAAATACTCAGGTGAGTATGTGAACAATGTAAACTACTAAAACAATAACAAATATGAATATATATATATGTATATATTTTTCATATATATATATGATGTGTTTTTAATAGTTTTTGGACAACAATGGATGTCAATTCATGAAGTTTTATTGACTTTGGAAGACATATCAGGTTTAAAATGTATTTGTATACTGGGACACAGTGTCACACCCCCAACAACTAACAACTAAGCAATGATGGACATCTGAGCAGGTTTTCCTTCTTTAAAAGGAAAAGTCTGGTGATATTCTATATTTTCAAAGTAAACCCAAACCAGCAATGACTGTATAATACTGTATATCTATATCTATATATATATATATATATATACTAACAAGTATTGTTTGTTATGAGTCTATTGTATGTGTGAAATAGCAGGCAGCAGAGTAGCTATGTCAACATGCTCTCTTGTTTCTTGTCATAAAAAGTTCAATATTTAAAATTGAATATGCTACATGGTACTTTGTAGCCATTTTTTAAGGCCACTTTAACCCTCTGAGACTGACTTTACTGTCTTTTAGAGGCTGTAGCAGTTTTAAAGCTGGAATGAAAGTACAGATATCATATGAAACTAGAAAAACCTAAAGAATCCGTTGGTAAAGAACATGTCAGGCTAGCTTGTCGGGAAGGAGGCTAAATAACGCTCCAAACTTAGGCTAAATTTTGGCGAGGAAAAACTTGCATGGCCATTTTCAAAAGGGGTAACTTGACCTCTGACCTCATCCCAAATCACAGCATGGCTTTTTCTATGGCGTTCCTCAAGGTCTTGGTGTCTTAATGTGGTATTCTGGAGGGATTATTGATCATTTCTATCAATTCTCAATGTGTAAAAAATGGTTCAATTTAGCACCAAATCTGTGTAACAAATGATATCAACCCCAAAATTACTGCAACAACTTATGAGACATAATAGAGCATGGGCATGACCATCATGTACTTCTATCACGATGTTCTAAACCCTTGTACACTCTCACAATGTATTTTCATTCATTCATTCATTCATTCATGTTTATTTCTGATTAATGACTGGAACAACTTGACCCACAGTGCTGAGCTGCATCTCAAATGAATCTTCAGGTTCCAGCTTTCAGATGATGTACACCACTTAGGTTGTTGAATGGAAAAGATTTGAAATCTGTCAAGCTACCTCTTGTAAAGCAGCTATGATCGTCTATTAGTAGTGAGAAATAATGAAGTTACTTTGGTACCATATTTTTTAACAATTTTATAAGTGAGCAGCAGCTTTTTTTTCCAACATCAGCCTTTTTAAAATGTGCAGGGTGAAGAAGTGCACGTGGCTGAACTTTGAATATACCTCTTATCAGTTTATTTGGAGCATTTTGTGGTTTTGCTTTGGAAGTGTTGTGATAATGCGGTCTACCAGGAGATGGCAGCGTACTCACAGTGACTGTGAACTGGAGCTCCAGCTGGTGAGTGAAGATTGGGCCTGTCCAGAGACGAAGCTTTTCTGGCTAGAAACGTAATTCTTAGATTTATCTCAGTGAGGGCTTTTAAGGCCGTATTTTCACCTGATAAAAACCTGTCTAAATGCAGCCAAGATCATTTACACTTTGTTCAGCAGGCAGGCGGGCAGCAGCTTGGCTCAGAGCCTGTGTAGCATGTAGCGCCAGAATCTCAGCAGGTCACTGACAGAGATCATTTGTCACTTTCAGGCCTCCACAGTGTTTGACTGGTGTTAACCTGCTAACCTCAGTGTGTCCTGTGGATGGACCAATGTTTTACTCTCTGACATCTGAATATCTGACTGTCCCCTCCTCCCACTGCTTTCTGACCCACATCCTTCAGTTACCCAAGCTGACCTTCATCTGCCCTGCTGTGTTAACATCAACTCATCTCTCTCTCTCTCTCCCCTCAGGGCGTGCAGAAGCCCTGTATCGAGGAGATCATGCACGCCAGGAACGCCATCTTCAGTCCCTCCATGTTTGGCTCCTCCCTGGACGAGGTGATGGCTCTCCAGAAGGAGCGGTATCCAGACAGCCAGCTGCCCTGGGTACAGACCCGCCTATCTGAAGAGGTTCTGGGTCTCAATGGAGACCAGACGGAAGGCATCTTCAGGTGAGTTTAAGTAGCAGAAGGGACAGAGTATGAAGACAACACAGGTCTTTAATTGGAAATCAGATGTCAGTGTTCACAGTTGGAGAGTAATATGAAGAGTTTCTTTCTGGTTTCTCACAGGAACTTATTTTGCATTTAATTTATGACCATCATGAGTTGATTTTAACTATTGAATCCACGAGGGCTGTCAATCGATTGAAATATTTAATCGTGATTAATAGCAAATTAATTGCACATGTTTTATCTGTTCTAAATGTACCTTAAAGGGAGATTAGTCAAGTATTTAATACTCTTATCAACATGGGAGTGGGCAAATATGCTGCTTTATGCAAATGTATGTATATATTTATTATTGTAAATCAATGAACAACACAAAACAATGACAGATATTGTCCAGAAACCCTCACAGGTACTGCATTTAGCATAAAACAATATGCTCCAATCATAACATGACAAACTGCAGCCCAACAGGCAACAACAGCTGTCAGTGTGTCAGTGTGCTGACTTGACTATGACTTGCCCCAAACTGCATGTGATTATCATAAAGTGGGCATGTCTGTAAAGGGGAGACTCGTGGGTACCCATAGTACCCATTTACATTCACATATCTGGAGGTCAGAGGTCAAGGGACCCCTTTGGAAATGGCCATGCCAGTTTTTCCTCGCCAAAATTGAGCGTAAGTTTGGAGCGCTATTTAACCTTTTTCGTGACAAGCTAGTACGACATGGTGGTCTTTAGGTTTTCTAGTTTCATATGATGCCAGTATCTTCACTCTAGCTTTAAAACTGAGCCCACTAGAACTTAAAAATGGTAAGTTAATATTAAATGCGTTAAAGAAGTTAGTGGCATTAAAACTAATTTGCGTTAACGCGTTATTATCACATTAACTTTAACAGTCCTAATACATTTTACAATTTACACAACTATGTAGACACCAGGGTATACAGACATACAGAGAAGACCAGACTGAGACTGGAAAGATCAGGGGCTGAAGTGTAACCAACTTGTGACCTTTGACCTCCAGGGTACCAGGGGACATAGATGAAGTCAATGCCCTCAAGCTGCAAGTGGATCAATGGAAAATCCCCACGGGACTGGAAGACCCGCACATCCCAGGTAAACACAGACACACACACACACACACACACACACACACACACACTGTTGGGGACACTGAGATCACTGCTGGTCTTCTGTGGACCTGGTTCTGGTTCCACACTGCTGTCATGTACTGAGAGTTGGTGAATAACTTGAGCAGATTGTGGCTGAAGAGGTTTTCAACGTGCCCTCATGCTGTCTGTGTGTCCCCAGCGTCTCTGCTGAAGCTCTGGTACAGGGAGCTGGAGGAGCCACTGATCCCTCATGAGTTTTATGAGGAGTGTATCACACACTATGACAACCCAGAGGCAGCTGTCAATGTGGTGCTGGGCCTGCCGCACATCAACAAACTGGTGCTCTGCTACCTCATCCGCTTCCTACAGGTAACAAGTTACAGCCCTACACTAATATCATCCATCCATCCACCTACGGGACATTTAGAGTCAACAATGAACCTGCATGTCTTTGGACTTTGGGAGGAGGCCAAAGAACCTGGAGAAATTAGAGGTCAATTAGAGGTCAACGGTCAAATTCTCTTGACCTCAGTGTCATGAATATGTGACCGATAGATAGATTAAAGTCTAAGCTTTACAACAATATATGACTTCATGATATTCTGTGTAGGTTACCCTCTTTTATACTGGATCTATGTGTAAAATGTTGAAAAAACATTGAAGAATTTCAATGATGGAGGGATGAAAAAAGAAGTGATAGCACATAGAGAGCTACCATTGCTGCAATGCTATCATACATTTTCCAACACTAGGGACATAGACCTTTAAAAAAATCACTATGAGACCTGGTCCCTCCAAATTGGCACGATGGACATTCAGTATTTTGGGGGATCATGCTAATGAACTAAAAGAGACAAATCTATGTTAGCCACTGATCAGATCTTTAGTGTTCACAGAATGTGTGCAAAACCAGGTTTGTTTGTTTGGTTTTTGGGGACTTTTTCCAACACTGGAATACTGTGCCAAATAAATGCTAACCAAATATCTCAGGGTCAGATCCAAATGGCTGAGTAGTAGCTTTAAACATTACCCCAGAAAGCACTGAAAATGTCCATAAAATGTCTCTGAAATCTGTTTTGAGGCAACCTTTAGAATCCTCCGCTGTACGTTGTGTGTGTGTTCAGGTATTTGGCCAGCCTGCCAACGTGACCATCACCAAGATGGATGTGAACAACCTGGCCATGGTCATGGCTCCCAACTGTCTGCGCTGCCAGTCCGACGACCCCCGGGTGATCTTTGAGAACACCCGCAAGGAGATGTCCTTCATCCGGGTGCTCATCCAGCGGCTGGACACCAGCTTCATGGATGGAATCCTATAGCCCCCCCACCACACCCACACACACACACACACACACACACACACACACACACACACACACACACACACGCAGATACACAACCATCCATACTTCACCCCCAGCCTCCCCTACGCTCCCTTTAACCCCCTCCATGACACTCCCCCAGCTAAAGGAACACCATACACACACATTGTCGCCGCTGGGTGAACACCTTGCCTCTCCGACATGTTTACTTTTCTGGAACTAACAAAACTGCCTTGTTTGGAGTTTGACCGCTGTACATTTTGAGTTGAACCAGCTGTTTTTTCTATCGCTGTAGATGTAGTCCTTTAACTGACATTTACATAAGAAAAACACCAGTATTGGCGTTCCAAGCTTTTCATATGCTAACAGTACTGTGTGTGCCTTCACATACATTAATACAGTATACACACATACAGTATGAAGGAATTAGCAGGGATCTCATCATTTCATTGGCCACATGTTAGTGTCACCGGCACGCTCACAGTTCAGGACCGCCACGGTTCATTTTCAATCCAACTTATTTGTTTTATATGAACTGATTTTTCTCTTTCCCCTGCTTTAACACACAGACACTGTCACGCACAGATTGACACACACACACACACATATCAGTACATGCACATATTGAAAGTCTTGCCCCCAGGATTCCACCTTTTGCAGTGTACAATACCATCTAACACAAAGCAAGAATTATCAACGAGATGAATGATGCATTAATTCAGACATACAGTACACCACACACACACACACACGTCCTGCCACAGGTGTTAAAGTCTCACACACACACACACACACACACACACACACGGGCTGAGCAATGCATTCGGAGGGTTCAGCACCAGATTTCCACAAGATGTAAAGCCGAACTGCACCGTTCCATCAGTGTGTTGTTAGGTCAGCTTGATCGTGCTGGAGTTGTGCCTCAGACACCAGGTGCAGAGGTGAAGCTGTGTCCATGTTTGACACTTTGCCACGACTAAGTAGGAGCTGAGAAGTCAACACGGAGGCTCCTCTGTTTGGGATCCTGCCTCAAGATGGCAAACCTGTGCTGTCTCAACGGGATGCAAACCATAAGACTAAACATTTGGGCAAAACTGTAACTTAATTCTGTTAGTCAGATGTTGCCTGCCAATGCCTGACGTTAAACAGCTGTAAAGGAAGATAATGATTAGGTGATAGCTCTGTTAGCCACTTAGCCATCAGGTGAGGAGAACATGGACACTAAATCACCCCTGTTGTGTTTGGACTTGTGTTACATACTGCTCATCAAAGCTGGCTGTTGCGTACAAGCCAGCTTTCTGTAGTGGCCAAACGGCAGTACGACAACTTCCGTGTCCGTCACGTGATGCCATTGGGCCAAAAAAGACTTTTTCCCATAGACTTAAATTGGGAAAGAGACGTCTTTTACTCAGCAGATTACTTGAATAGCCCCTTATTTAAACCATTATGTCCTAAAAGTTGTAAAATGCACTAATAGCTGAATCCAGAGTTATTTCCCTTCCTCCGTTCATGTGAATGAGACCCAGACCGAGGGCTGGGTGGAGGAGTTAAAGGAAACGCTATGGCGCCTGCTCTATGGGCCCGATGGACGCGGAAGATCGCCGGATGATCCGGGTATTTTATCACTCGGCAGTCGAGCCATTTTGGCTTCATGCGCCGCTGAGCAACTCTCATAGTTCTCTTTATACATCCATGGTTGCATCCAAAAAAATCTAATATTAACACAGTACAATCAGTACAGCTAATGAAAAATGAACTAGCTATATGCTGCTTATTTGTATCAGGCTTACTTGTTAACAAGCTGCTACAGGAATTGTGGCTACAGGGCCAGCAATGTTGGAATAACGTATGAACGCTTCTAAATTGGATTCGCGGAAAGGTTTTCCTGTGTTCTTCACATTGGGACTACCGGTATGCTAACACTTGAAGTAAGCCAATTTAACTTTTGCTGAACAACAGGCACTGCAGTCAGCCACAAGTGATAATTCTGGAGTAATGGTGGATGCTAAAGGCCCACAGAGTAAAGGCTTTTACACACCGGGAACGTGACGAATAAATGACAGGAAAATGCGAAATACTCGCCTGTGAATATTATATGTCTAAGGCTTTTATTGTGAAAGGTAAGAACAGAAGGATTGGATCTGGTCTGCGCTGCCTTTGTCAAGGTTGAAAGAAGTGATACAGTAGAAGGTAACCCACAAGTTGCAAACTCTCGCGATATGGTTGAGGTTAGGCATTGACCTCGATTGGTTAAGGTTAGGACAGGTCGTTGGACAGTGAGTCTCACAAGACTTTTCACACGTTTTCGTTGCTATAGTGATCTAGTATGCAACACTGGAGAGAGTAGTTATGGTACAGGTGCATTTGCGTGTCCATGTTCTAATCACTTAAGGGGGAACAACGGCCATTTAAAAAAAAAAAGTTATATTATTCTGGTTGCTATATAACATATTGGAAAAAATACTGCAACTTAATGATGAACGTGCATATTGCGAGGGAGCGTCATACCTTTCTGACTTCTTTTGTCTATCAGTAGTTCTAGTTTATGCAAGTGCTGTCCATTGGAACAGAGGAATCCACTGGAGTAGAGTATTCCATGACAGGATGTCAGCGCATGTTGTGACGGTCATCCCGCGGCTAGCTACAGGCACAGTGTATTGGTAGCTAGCTTGTTAGATAGTAAAATAACGTTAGCTATAGCTAGTTCCATAAATACAGGACTAGACATGTGTTGAACAAGTAGAGCGCGGAGAGGAACAGGGAATAGGAATGAAGAGTGCCATCCGCTGGCTGTTTACTGCAAGTGTCAAAAGATAACATAAAACACTGCACAGTGAATAAGATTTAAAAGCCGAATTGTAGTATATATAGTATACAGTCAGATATAAAGGTAGGTTGACGTTATGGGTTTCATTTTACAAGTACCGGTAGATTCATTATGCAGTCTTAACGGACGTTTTGTTAGTATTCCGTTAGCATAACATTAGCTAGCTTCTCTTTGTCCGGATGGTTGTGTAGTTGGCTTTTGGTTTGTAGATCTTAATGTCATATACCTGACATTGGCGAGTAGATTTATTGAACTGCTGACAGGTGTTCACTGACACCAAACAACAAGGTCCTCCTGGTTAGAGGATCAATATCATAAACTAACTTCAATTTTGTAATATATGGCCCCTTTGCCTCTGTCAGCTTCTCTTTGTATGGGCATTTGTCTTTCACACGTACTTTATACATTTCTGATGATGAAGGATTGACAGATGACGGATGAATAGACCGGTGACAGATAATGACCGTAGCTCTGTACGCTACCATCCAAAAATGGCGGCGCGCCTCAGAATGCTCCGTGATTCCCGTTCCCTATAGTCCGAGATGCCTTCCTGGTGTGCTCTTTCTCACTGTGTAAACTAAGAGTGGCTACAAGCTAGCTGCTGCCCAGATCCTGTCATGGATCTCTCCGCTCCAGTGGATTTCTCTGTTCCAATGGACAACACTTGCATAATCTATAACTACTGGAAGATGAAAGAAGCCAGAATGGTGTTTTTTGTTTAAGATTCAGAAAGTGACAGCATGCTTATTTATATTGCAAATGTTGAAATTCTATATTCCATTCATATCGCCAATGACAGGAAGTTGCTGTTTACCGTGATGTTTACCGCTGCCACCTCGCGGTTTCCCGGTGTACCCTCGCAATAAGCTCATACATGAGCAAGTTGCAGTATTTTCTCCATCATGTTATATAGCCTCCAGAATAATATCAATGTTTTAAAAATGGCCTTTGTTCCCCTTTAACACATGGAAGGCTAGTTTAGTTTCTCCTTACCGGCTGAATGTGTGCTAACAAGGGAAATCAGCCAGTGACTCTTGCCTCGGCTCTGACAGATGATTGACCATCCTTGGTAGTAGCATGTAAACTGACACGACAATCGTGTATTCTTTAGCATTAGGTCATCTTGAGGAATTCTGGTCCCGTCCGTCCACTCTGCCACAGTGTTTGGTGCTGTCCAGTCGACCACAGCCCTCCTGAATCCATGAACAACACATACAGTAGTAGGATGATAGCAGCACTGCCAATAAGGCCCCATCCATAATGTTTAAACACAGCACAGCAAGCTCGTACTTCCTGGGAGAGATTTGAGAAGTGCCAGCTCTCCCACAACACCTCCCCTACCCCCCCCCAGGCCTATCCTCCCACCCCACCTGACCCCACAGAGCAAGTCCACCACCAACACCACTGAGCCCCAACAGGCCTTTCTGCTCACTAATGATTTGTGAATGTGTCTACCTGCTTGTCCGTCCGTCATTGTTTACAAAATGTACCCGTCTCTTGCATCCATATGGTCTTTGTCTACGAGCAAGTACTGTTGTTTATTGTATTCATTTGAGAGTTTTGTTGTATTTAACAGAATTTCTATGTTTTTTAACCCATTCTTTTTATATGATTTAATTTATTTATATTTATTTGAGGAGATTTTCCTTAATGCCTTCTCAAGATATTGTATCGTAGGCTCCAGTGTGTGTGTTTTTGTTACGGCATGAGTGTGTGTATGTGTACGACTGTGTGGATGTGCGATCGACTGTAGTTTTCAATATGGTAGGGCACATACGTGTTGATGTATGACTGTGTGAATCTTGCTGTAACAGTTTGATTCAGTTTTTGTTTTTTTTGTGATACAACTGAAAGGATGATTGTGAAAGCTCCATGGAGACACACACACACAAGGACCATCCTAAAAAACACTGACTTCCACCTTAAAGGGGACATAGCATGGAAAAACTCACTTTCAGATGATTGTGCTCATCCATCTGGGTATCTGGAGTGTCTTCCAACCCACAACTGTGAAATAAGACAACCCAGTTGTTTTTTTTGGGCTGCCTGGATCAGATAACGTGATTCAACAAGCCATTCACATCTGGCTCCCCTTCCTATGTCACATGCAGGCTCATTTCCCAGGTCACCTTCCCAATATGGAGGTGACATTGAAATACAATCCAAAGGCCAATGCGTCTACATCTACCTTTGCAAATATACACTGTGTTTTTCTCGCAAGCCAATCAGAGCAGACTGAGCTTTTTCAGAAGCGCCTTAAAGAGACAGGCGCTAAAACGGAGCGTTTCAGACAGAGGGTGAATACAGGTATGTTCAGACACACAGGATGAGAAAAATAATGTGTTTTTTGAACATTAAACATGTTCTAGTAGAAACCCAAAATACAAGTATGAACCTGGAAATGAGCATGATATGTCCCCTTTAAAAGGTCCAGATGACACTTAATCTCACGGTTAAACTTAAACTAAAAAGGCTAAATTAAATGAGCCTTTATTCTTTGTGACTGTGATGAGTGTCGGTGTGTGCGATGTGCAGCTCACTCACTCTGACATACACCTGACTCCACATAGACAACATGATGTACATTGACACTGTACAGACTATGTAAAAATAAGTATATACAGAAACGAGAAGAAAAGGCACCATATGTAACTGGAAATTGCTGTGGACGTTAATGTAACAGGGTGGGGGGTTGTTTCATTTTTCTTCTTTTCTTGTCTTGTTAGTGTAAATTTTCCTCACATTGGTAGAGGTCTTAAAGTGGCAATTTAAACCTTATCTCCGAATAGTCTGTGGACTACACAGGTTTCCACCCATAATCCATTCAAGTACCACGTAGTGTTTTAAGCCCCGATATCTGTAACTGTAGGTCGGATTCATACTGCAAAAAGAAGTGATTTGTCTGGAGGAATAGTCTGATTTACGCAAACCAGACATTTGCAGAGAAAGATTCCTTGATGTGTCATTGAGGTTATGGGTTGCACAAGTTAGCCATAAATCTACAGTATCTATGGCTGAACTATGCAAAGCGGTACAGCTTCCTCCCGATTGGGATATATGACCACCTGAGATCAACCACCGTTTTCTTATAATCAAATTAGCTGCTAAATGCAAGAAGAACATTGTGCCAACGTCCTGTCCTCATAGTGGGGTTGCCAGGTTTAAACACTGTCCTAACGCTACACAGAACGCAGGGGACCCTTAGATGAATTGGTGACTAGCTTTAGCTTACTAACAAGATAAAGCCGGGTTTCCACCAAAAGTTCCAGAGACTTTTAGTCCCTGGAACTACTTTTCCTAGGAACCAAAAGGTTCCTTCAGCCCACTGTTGTCTGCGTTTCCACCGTGGTCTAAAGACCTGCGAAGATTAGGCTAATTAGTCTGCTGACGTATGAAAAAGCAACATGACGTGACGAGGACTGCTGGTGATCTCCCTCGTGATCTCTCTCTGTTTTTTCTCTTTCTTTTTTTTTATGAGTCAGGAAGCCGACAGCAGAGCCTAACTTTATTTTCAATGTTATCAAACAAAGAGAAATGTTCTCCTCTCGTCCTAAAATGGTCCTAAATCGATACTAGAGTACTTCCTTTTTTATGAACGAAGCGGTACACAAGTTGAAGCAGCGGCGCTGTGTGTGTGTTTCACCAATCAGCGACGGTCATCCCTGCAAACTCCATCCTGTGGAACACCGTGGAACCCTGTGGAAAACGTTTCCGGTACTTTCCGAAAGCACTACCCCCCGACCAGGGCCTTTTGGGGGGGGTAAAAAGGTCCCGTAAAATGTCCCCGGAACATAATTTAGACCCTGGTCCCTGCGGTGGAAACGCAATGAGTTCCTCAAAAGGTTCTTCGTTCCAGGCAAAAGTTCCTGCGGTGGAAATGGGCCTTAAGTAAACCACATAGCTTCCCGTCCTCTGAGACATTGAACAGGCGATCCTGTGCCATCTGCAGCTGTCAACGTGCTACGGCAGTTTTAAATCGTAAAATGTTTTCACATTATGATTATTAGAACATTTGTTTTTGACACGAGGGTGAGCTCATCTTTTCGAACAGCCAATCGGGGGCACAACTTTAAGTTAGTCACTCACATAATAAAAAGCAAATCCTCAGAACAAACTTGTCCCTCATTTGACAACTGACTTCTTTATGAGGTATGAATAGGCCAAATGTTTTCGTTTTATTTCCTGTAAAGTCACAGTAAAGGAGAAGCCTGGCCAGGCTGAAACGTTGCGGCAGTGTGTATGAGTGTGCAAGTGGTGCGTGTTTGTGTGAGTGTCTTTGTTTTATGTCAGAGATGGTTGTAGATAGACCCAGCAAATCAACCGATTAGCATGCAGACATAGGGTCTTCACTCTCTTCGACTTGAATTTACTAAAATATGAGAATATACAAGGAAAACAAACTGAATTTACAGAAAATAAGTGTTACAGTATTTAGCTTTAAAAAAATCCACTAAGAAAAAGATTAAGCTCTTTTAATCCGTTTTTCTGATTGTTTTTTCTACTTGGTTCCTACTAATGATGATTTAGTAGTCGGTGTCGATGCTGTTTGTCTAATGTAAAGAAAATGACAATGAAGAGAAGGTGTGAGATAGCTGCTGTGAAACTGCTCTTCACCTCGACGTCAATCCTCCAGGTTTTTTCAGTTGTATATTAATGTCCACTGTCACTCACACTCTGTCCGAGCGAAGACTCTGGAAGCGTACCGGACGTTGGTTTAATAAATGATTCAAATGTCAAACTAACGGGATGCTCTTTTATTTTCCAACTGATACAAGAGACCGTATGTTACATTTAATAATGTAACATACGTACAACCAATTCAATGTGTCGCACAACTAATTACAAAGCAAAATGATGTATGCTCTACCATAACTGTAATTATGGTAGAAAAATAAAATGTCAATAAATGTCTTAATACCATGGTCTGGGTGAATACTCGATTCTGATTGGCTGCAGGGTGTCCATTAATTCCTGATAATGGACTGTCAATTATATTTACTGTTTTTCAACCGTACGCATCTTATTGACTTTGAATCTTGCTAGGATAACGTTAGCTTTATGCTAGCGTTATGCTAATCAAGATTTCGTGAAAATCTTGATATTGAATTGGGGACAAAGACATGGCTGAATAGCTAGCTGGTCTTGTTGTTAAACATACTGTCAAATTATATTTACTGTTTTTCAACCGTACGCAATCTTATTGTCTTCGAATCTTGCTAGCATAACGTTAGCTTTCTGGCTCATAGCTGAGCCAAAGAGATACCTCCCTTTGCCAAGTTGTAGCTGAGGTTTGTCCTATTTACTGAAGCAGTGAACATTTCAATTACACAAGAACCTTATGGGATGGGAATATCTTTGGCAAGTGACCATGGTATAAGCGGGATGATGCCTTTGTCCATAATCAGGAATTAATGGACTTTGCGGAGGCAACCGTCGTCCATTAATTCCTGATAACGGTCACCTCGTCTGGCATTATCCCTTATATAAGAACTTGAAAAACCATTACTACAACTTCATCCACTTCTCTGCTTTCCATCCCAATGCTCAGTACAGGACGTACACACACATACTTTGCACTATAGATCGCAATTTAGACAGAATGGAAGTTGTGTGTTTAGACATGATGAAAATATGACTGAACATTGTTGCATCAAATGTGTGACAGTGAAGAAGTGTCTCATGCTGCAGGTGTGGTTTGATAAGTAACTGTCTGAACTGAACTCAAACTGACCACAGTCACTCTGCTGTCAAAGAGAAAATTACAAACTTTACATAAGGTGCTAACTTTTTACAGTCACTCCAACAGGGAGTGTTTGACACTCGTAGCTTTGTTCACATATTGCTGATGTGGTCTGCCATTGTGTCAGTGGAATTCCATCCTTCGATCAGTAGAACGCAGAACGGACGAAGCCTCTTCAGTGCAGCGTTCCACGTGTCGGGGTCTCGATCCCCTGGGTTTTTCCTGAGGTCAAGGGTCAGTCGGTGTGGTGGATGATGTGTCCTCAATCTCTCAGCGAACTCCATCAGATCAGCAGGCTGAATGAAGTTGGAGCTGTTCAGGACAAAAGGGAGCACATTGAAATAAAGTTATAATGTTTTAAAAAATAACCAACTCACTACACACTGAATACCAGTAGAGGAAGTTACAAGTAAAAGTCCTGCATTCAAAATGTCACTTAAGTGAAATACAGAAGCATCATCAACCAAATATGTTTAAAGTATCAAAATCTGTTCAAAATGTACCTTAAAGGGAGATTTGTCAAGTATTTAATACTTTTATCAACATGGGAGTGGACAAATGTGCTGCACTCGTTAACGTTAGTAGCTCCGCTGTTTAACCAGTCAGGACTGTGCTGCTAACGGCTGCTAACAGCTAACGTTACTAACTCTCCTCCAGCTGATTTCAACACAGATTTTTCAGGGAAAAATAAGGTGCCTCCCTCAGGTTTAGTAGCGCCACGCTGTTGAGCACTTTTTTTCTCTCCACCGTGTCTCTGGTCCCAAACAAACTAAAACATGATACAGCGTGCGTACGCGTCATTGTGCAGCGTAACTGTCAGAAAGAGGAATCGATAGTCACGGAGGCATGAGATGCCAAGAAAGCGGACAACTACGGTTCTCTATTCCCATCTCTAGCGTTTTCCCTGCCTGCCAAAGTGGCAGGTGTCCTGATGATTTCTCCCGCCACTAATTTCAGACCCTGGTTGGTACCAATTGATTCCTTAAGATTTTTAGTTTCATATGATGTCAGTATCTTCACTCCAGCTTTAAAACTGAGCCCACTGCAACCACGAAAGACTGTTATTGCAAGTTGCGTTAAAGAAATTAGTGGCTTCAAAACGAATTTGCTTTAACACGTTATTATCGCGTTAACTTTGACAGCCCTATTATATTTTATATTACAGGCTTATTATTACAGATACTGTAACATGTAAGCAACATCTTAATGTTGTACGTAACCTAGGTGGAGCTACGTTTAACTACTTTTACTGTTTGGTAGTTAAATCTATAACAATGCATCATATTATAGAAGTTAATCATATGATGTTTAAAAGCTTGAATCTGCAAAGTAACAACTGTCAAATAACTGTAGTGAAGTAAACACTGCAATATTTCCCTCTCAAATGTAGTGGACACTATCAAGTAGCAGAAAACTGAAATACTCAAGAAGTACACGTACCTTCCAAATTGTACTTATGTACAGTATTCAAGTAAATGTAGTTACTTTCCACTAACATGGACAAACGTGTAGTTTACATAAAAGATGTATAAATTCAGTAAGAAGAGATTAGATTGTTTTATTGTATTTGAAATAACAGGAAATATTTTAGATGGAAGTACTAGCTTTCTCTCACAGAAGTTAAAAACACAAAAGGTCAACCCTTGTCCACATCGCTCAGCCATCTGGGAGACAGAGAACCGAGTTGGTTGATATGAATAATCAGGGAAACTGTACTTGATAGAACTAAACTGCAGCTGAACATGCAAGGCGTCTATCGGTATCCACGGAGACGGGTTGAGCTCTGCTATGCACCGAAGGCTTTCAGAATTAAAAGTCAATAATGTGGAAAGTTTTTTAAATAGTTTTAAAGTACTTTTGTATTACTAACTGAAAGTACTGATTACTAAAATACTAAAATAAAATAAGTCTTCAACAGTATAGGCGATAAATAAATATTTTATTTGTCACATACACAAATGAACTAGTGAAATGCAGCGTGGCATTCTCCTTAAGAATGTGCTAAAAGACGCGTGAAAAGAAGGATTTTCAAATTTTATCCTTAATATTTATTTTTTATGAGCTAAAAAAACAAATATATGTAAACAAATATGTATAATACAATTTTTATAATTGTAAGCAAACTACATTTTGTACACATTCGAGTGCAAATATGCAACGTGCAGTGAAATGCACACAGCTTTCTCTTTTGTGAGTACGAGGTGATTGCAGACAATTGATGATTGCAAACACCTGATCAAGAGGCCGATAAACTCTCAGGTGACAAGTGTAAAATGTGGTCACTAGATGGCTCTACAGGATGTCAAGAAAGCAGAGAAAATAATTAAAACAAAATAAGAAAACATAAATATACAGATAACAAGACAGAAAAAAGAAAATAAGTAGCAATATATAACCATTCATGGCAACAGTACCAGACCACAAGCATAAGAGCCACTACAAAAATGGACTAAAATCAATTTCTTCATTCAGTCCTGGATATACTGTGGCCTTCATTTGGGGTTATTTTGTGTTCATTATTTTTCTGCTTTCTTGACATCCTTTAGAGCCATCTAGTGACCACATTTTGCACTTGTCACCTGAGAGTTTACTGGTCTGTGGCTCAGGTGTTTGCAATCATCAATTGTCTGCCATCACCTCGTACTCACAGAAAGGGAAAGCTGTGTGCTGAGGGTTCCACCCTGAACAAGGCTGTTTGTGCCGCTACGCTTGGGCTGTTACCCATTCTGAACATGTACAAGCATTGTCTTTAGCATTTCATCATGAAATAGCCATTTGAATAAAGGCTTCTTATTTTTTGCCAGAAGAGTGTCTTGGACTCCTCCTTTTTTTTAACCTTTGTGTAGCCCACCAAAGAGCACCTTCATCACACTGATTTGAACTTCCGAGCACTTTGGACTTTTTCCCTTTGATAAGAGATTTAAATGTTTTGTTCTACAATATATAATACATCAATAAATATCCCACTCGTGAATTTTGAAGTTTTTATATATCTTTAAAAAGGCGGTTGCTTTCAAGTGGCTAAACGAGACTATAAACGTCATCACCTTTGCAGCCTCGTTGTGTATACTCGCGTTCATGCGACTGTTGTGGAGGTCGTATGTAGCCTAATGTTAGCTTTTTACTTCTTTATTTTCTGCAATAATCCAAAACAAAAAGAAATCCCACTGGCTTTTCGTCGAGGGAACCGGGGCGATGCTAACTTCCTGGTTGGGCTACAAAAATACATCATCCCCGTAGCACTCTATGGGCTCTGCTCCTTCTGGTTGATGCTTTTATTTGTGGTGCGAAAGCTCCGAAAATCAACCTCGTTCTGAAAAAATAATCCCATCACCTTTTCGGCGCTTAATATTTGCGTTCTGTGTCAAAGTACTCACAGCAAAAACAACAGTTAAAAATATATTCAATTGCGAAATAATGTGTGTAAAGGCCTTTAATGAGGTGCTGCAAGCGGGACGCAGGCTAAATCTAGAATAGGTTGTGTCCATCAATATATAACCTTTTTTCCCTCCATGCTTCATACAATTCTGTGTGTTGTTTATTGAACAATATTTGGAAATTAAATCTACAACGGATGAAACATGTTATTATGGGGCAAATGATGCATTCATCATTGGAAATGTAATGCTTTTTAGGTATACTTTAGTGGCACTGAGTGACAGTAAATACAATAAACACCTGCTAACGTCTTTAGTCTCAACAACATACCGAGTATTTAAACTTTGAGGAGCCCACGTGCAGGCTTTTTTTACTTCATCTCAGCTGACCTGGAAATGACTTGCTGATGTTGAAAAGTGAAACACTGTATTGACCCAGTGGTACATCAGCTAATAACTAATTCAGACCAGCAGGGAAGTGTTGAAGCCCGAGGCAGCATCCTGCAGCTCTTACCTGATGTCCAGTCGTTTCACTGAGCTCGGTGAGGATCCTGAGAACAGCTCTGCCAGCACACACACGTTCTTGACTGTGGACGCAGATGGTTGTTTTAATTCACACAGTTGAAACTATTCATGATTTAGAGACACACCAAGAGCACATACACAAGTCCCCTTTCTGTTGAGAGGGAGTGAAATTGAGACTGTGGAAGCAAAAAGGTTTTCTTCTAGCCTGCTAATCCCTGTCCACACTAGAATGTTTACACCTGCAGGAATTGATATTTTGGCAGAGAAACAAGCTGTGAACACCGGAGGCGATTTTAGACTCTTTTTAGGGGTGATCAAGCACAACTTAAAAATAATGATCAAACCCTCTGAGACCGCCGACATTACTGTCTTTAAGAGGCTGTAGCGGACTCAGTCTTATACTACTAATATACTGGTATCATATGAAACTAGAAAACCCAAGGAATCCATTGGTACCATGTCATGCTATCTTGTTGAGAGGGATGCTAAATAACACTCCAAAGTTAGGCTAAATTTTGGCGAGGGAAAATTGGCATGGGGATTTGGGGTCCCTTGACCTCTAACCTCCAGATCAGTGAATGTAAATGGGTTATATGGGTACCCACGAGTCTCCCCTTTACAGACATGCCCACTTTATGATGATCACATGTAGTTTGGGGCAATAACCATGCCGTTTTTTTCATGCGATATAAATGTTATGTTGTTATTTTCGCCTATTTGAAAATGGTGTATTTGAATACTTCTGCATACTGGGGTCCATAAACAGTTCTGGTCTGTTCTGTTCTGGGCTACTGTAGAAACATGGCAGCTGGCTCCATGAAGAGGACCCGCTCCGCATGTAGATATAAAGGGCTCATTCTAAGGTAACGAAAACACAATTCCTTAGTTTGGGTTCATGTTTACTTCCTGTCAGCTGATGTCATTCACATACACTGCAACAGGAAATAAACTGGGACACGGTATAATACATCGTTTTTCATCTGATGATCATCAGTTTCCAGCTCAGGACCATAGTCACTGATAAACATGAGTAAAGATAAGCAAAATGAGAACATAAGAAACAAGTTTGCTATCACAATCTCAATATAAAGAGCCCAACAAAATGTTTACATTCTATTTTGTACATTTGTGCACAAAAAGTTACTCAAGGGCACTTTACATGGTCATAAAGACAGAAACAGTCAAATCATTAACATATTGTAGCAACCACAGCTGCCTTGACATATTATATATAAGATGTGTCCCTGAATTAAATAGTGTTAGTGAAAAGAAGTGACGGATGTGCTTACCTAGCCGATTCTGAGACAGGCTGAGCGTGTGGAGAGAAGGCAGCGTCTTCAGAGCAGCCACCAGCTGCTGCAAACTCTCCTCCTTGTCGCTCCACTTCTCAAGAAGGCGGCAGTCATTGAGCCTCAGCTCTGAGGCAGAGAGACGGAAGGATCAGATGAGAAAACATGGTGAAGTCAGCGCAAGACGTCCCAATGTGAAAAGAAACGCTGACGGAGATTAATAAAGTCACTTAAAGGGACACTTTGCTGATTTTCCACCAGCTTTGTATCATAACAGTGTGGGTAGTAGAAGCAAAGGAACAATATTGCCAGCACCCAAAGGCCCCCCCGCTCATTTAACAGAAAAAAAGACGCAGTAAGAGCCTGTCATGTCGTCTGCAGCTTTTAATTTAACACTTCAAGTTTTGTTCATGCTTTAATACAGACACAGAGCTGCAGACTTGCATGTGCACAGTGCATGTGCTTGCCAACCTGACAGCAAGAATAGCTGCTCTGTTTGTTGTATCTGGCTGAACAACACGGAACACTTTCTCCAGGAGTTTAAACGCCATTTGTGTGTCTTTATAGATAGATAGTAACTTTATTGATCTGGAGGGAAATTCAAGTTTCCAGCATCACAGTTCCATAGTGCAAAACATGTTAGTAAAAAGGTAGTAAAAAAGTTAGTAGTGCAAAGTACAAAAAAATATACCAGATATAAAAATACAAGGAGATGAAGAAAACTGTTAAAAATGAATATAGTGCAGGGTAACAGCTGTGATACACCACTATTAAAAAAGTGAATATAGTGCAGAAGAGACTGTTAAAAGTGAGTATAGTACATCATTATCTGTCCTGCAGACCGTCCTCCTTTGCCCCTCCCCCTCCCCCTCCCCCCTCCCTAGAGAGGTGTTGTACAGTTTGATGGCTCGGGGGACAAAGGATTTCTTGAGTCTGTCTGTGGAGCACTTGGGGAGCAGCAGCCTGCTGCTAAATCAGCTCCTCTGTTTGGTGATGTAAGGAGCCCCCTTAGACCCCTAGGAGAAGATTTTTATTAAGTCTTGCCCTCAAGTTAGTAACTCATTCCCTAGAGTTAGGTATCTCGTTCCCTCGAGTTAGGTATCTTGTTCCCTCGAGTTACTTCATAGAGCACTTCTTCCAATCATTCCTGACAGTCCACGCATTGCTGATGTACGGAGCCCCCCTAGATGATGTACTTCGGTAAAGTGTGAAAGATATTGACAGATTCAAACTTCCTGGATCAATAACTCAGAACCTGTTGTTAAAACACCAACGTGGGCTCGAGGGAACGAGTTAATACAAATGTTCTCCTAGGGGTGTAGGGGGGCTCCGTATCTTTACACTCCCTTAATGGCAAATTCTAAAGATATGGATAGCGACAGATCTCCTCACAAAGACACAGCTGAAACCAACCACACTACGAAACATTTCACAAGTACTGTTTTATTTTGAGGAAGAAAAACTCTTTTTACTTTGCTCTTATGTTCCATGTAGCTGTTTGGATCAAGTTTATATTAAGGAAAAGACTAAAAACATTGATGTCTCTCCTGCAGTCATGAGTCATTCTCCTTTTCTTACCTTCCAACTTGCAGTTTCTCAGTAGATTTAGGATCTCAGGGAGACAATCAGACAGCTGCATGTCCTCCAAGGTGAGACTCCTCAAGAGGGCATTTGACTCTAAAAGTTGACCATCAGTCGTTAGTGACAGCACTTCAGATTCGATTTTGTATAGAGTGAGACAGATAAATCAACCAGGCTGATATTAGGGCAGGCAGATATTAGCTTATTGTTGATATATATATACTATATATACACTGTATATATACAGTATATTATCCTATGGAGTACCTCAAGGCACAGTCCTTGGCCCGTTATTATTCTCCATTTATATGCTACCTGGAGTTCAAATCTTTCATAAGCACAACATTAGTTTCCATTATTTTGCAGATGACTCCCAGATGTATTTCTCGTTTCACTCCAATGACACAACACAGCTGGTCAAAATACAATCCTTACAGTCTTTCTGATGTTAAAAATTGGCTTTCACAAAATTTTCTTCAGCCTAACTCTGATAAATCTGAAGCCATGATCATAGGTCCAGACTCTTCTAGCGAGCACTTCTTCACTCACTTAGATTCTCTGTCCTGCTGCATCAAAACCCAGTGCAGAGATCTTGGCGTTATCTTTGACAACAAACTTTGACCAACAGGTGAAGTCCGTCATTCAATCATGCTTTTTGCAACTTCGCAATATCTTGAAAATTAGATATTTCTTTATCTCGTTAGAATCTTGAAACAGTCATCTAGGCTTTCATTACATCCCCTCTAGACCACTGCTGGTTTAAAAGTGTGTTCTGTGTTCCTGAGCTGACACCCGACCGCCCGCCTGTTCTCTGTCCTCCCCGGCTCTCTGGAGCGCTGTACCCCGCTGTTGTCTGGCAAAAGCATGTAATATTACGTCACAACGTCTGCTGTATTAGCCGTGTGTTTACTACGTGTTTATTTGCATATAGAGCGGGGAAGTGAGATCGGATCACAAGTGGTCACTGGAGACGCATTCTGATGCCATGTGTGAACAGACGTACTTAAAGCTGTCCACTTGTGATCCGATCACTGAGGACGCATGTTAATACCAGGTCTGAAAAGGGCCTTAGTCATTCCTAGGTCCAGGCTAAAGACCAGAGGAGACGGAGCCTTTAGAGTCAGAGCCCCACCACACTGGAACGACCTGCCGGAGGAGATCAGGCAGGCTAGCTCTGGTTTGTCTTTTAAGTCTCTTTTAAAAACACGCTTTTTCAGAATTGCTTTCTCTTAGTCGGTTATTCTTCTGCTATTATTCTACTTGTTGTTATTGTGTTTTAGTACTTCATACCTTGCTTGTCATTTTTACTGTCATTTTTATTTATTACTACCTATTAATTTGTGTTGCTATTTATGTCTTTGTAAAACACTTTGTAACTTGTTTTTGAAAAGTGCTATATCATTTAAGTTATTATTATTATTATTATTATTATTATTATTATATATCTGTAACTGTGTTTAAGACGACTGATGAGTAACAACAAACTGCAGTACAGAAATGCTTAGCTTGTCTACCAGAGAGAATAGGGAAATGTGTCGCTTAGTATACGTCAGGGTCACAAAAACAAAATCTGTATCAAGATTGTTTTTGTTTTGCGTTTATGTTAAACAAAATACAATTGGCTGATGTATCGTTTTAAGATTTGTTTAAACACCCAAATATCGCCATCAGTCTCGCCCTCAGTGACACGACATTACCTGAGAGAGTGGTGAGGAGCTGGCTCTGAGAAGAGCCGGTTGGTAATCTCATCCCTGCGAGGTGGAGTGAGGTGAGACGCGGGGAGCGTGTCAGCACAGATGTGACGTAGCTCAGATCCGTCTGGAGCTCGGCTACTTTCACCACCAGCTTCTCCAGGGGCAGCTCTGCTGAAGGTTAGCAGACAGTCAAAATAAGTTGGACTTATTTTCAGTGATGTCACCGTGTCCCAGCTCTCAGGTAGGAACTTGGTGAGCACAAAGTTATTTAGAGCTGAAACAATGAAATCAGTGAAACTTTTAGTTGATGGACAACTATTTTGATCCAGACATCCTCTGGGTCCAGCTTCTCCAGTCTGAGAACACTTGAGGAGAGAAACAGACATTACAGTAACAGAATCTTGATGCATATTTGATCAGCGTTGCCTAGTTTGACCGCTTGATCGGAGTTTGTGAGTTTCACGAGCAGTGATTGACAGCTGCTTAGAGACTCCTTGGCTCTGATTGGTTGTTTTCCTTCGGCGCTGTGAAATCTTGCAAATACCATTATGAGCACTAGGAGGTCAGAGGAACATGGTTTTTTTCACAGATAATCTGTCGCAGGCACTACTGTCAGGATATAGTGACAGTTTTATGAAAATAACTATCATATTTGCTTAAAGTTACCAACTGCAGCTTTAAATCTGAAAACAAAACATCTGGTTTAAACCATTGATAGGGTGACCATATTTTCAAACCCCCAAACCGGGACACTTAAGTGTACCGCAGGTTCATGCGCTAATATGTACGCATCTTAGGTGTTTTCATCAAGATGGCTAACTTGGCGCATTTGAGCACAGGGTGGGATCAGGAAGAAGGCATTATTATGGGGGTGGGGAGGGCATTAGAGGCTGTGACATCAGGACTCATCACATTCACTACTTTCACCCCCTTTAATCACAGGACCATCACACACATGACGCACTGACAGTTTGAGAGTCCTGTAGAGAGTTTCCCTCAGAGGAAACGTATTGTTGTCTGGGACTACGTACATTATTTTTCAACTTGTTTCGTCTCAGGCTGTTATAATTAAATTGTGGAGTTCAGACGTCATTTTGTCCAGGATGGAGACACCGTCCGGATGAAAGACGGAACGGCTGGTCCTGAGGGAGTTATAAGAGGAGGGAAATGCCTGTTGATGGGCAGAAGGAACTGTGTAGAATAATTAATCAAAATGACAAGTTTGATGTGCACATAAGCACGGAGGGTTCTGTGGTTCAAAACTACACATAATGTTACCAGCGGATATCTGTTGTGTCCGTGCGTAATTGTGACTTGACCGCGCGCAACACCACTCTCTATAGAGACTGCAACGGTGCTCTGTGCTGGCTCTCTGTATACTTATCTCATGCACACAAATGAATTAATGAGTGGAACATGATAAACGTGACTGTTGAAAACCGGGACATTTGAGTGTTTTACAGATATGTGTCGGGACTCGGGACACCCAGGTTGAAACCGGGACGCCTGGTCACCGTATGCTGCCCTCAACTTTGACCCAAACCAAAACGAAGATGTTATACAGAATGTCTGACTAGCTAATTCAGCTGACAAACACAAATACCATCTTACAAACGAACACATAACGCTAGCTAACGTTAGTGTTTCGTGTTAGCCAACGTTAGCCCTTAGTGTTAGCCAACATTAGCTAGCGTTAGCTAATAATAGGCCTACAGGCTGGTGATGTCTCCTCTGACAAACTAGTTAATTAGAACATGGACACGGCGAGCCAACACTGCTGTATCTCTTTGTTTGGATTCTTTTGGGGATCTTTACAGATTTATCTGTCCCCATTTAATTGTTTCAACACTTAGCTGGAGTACACAAGTCAAGTGTTTTGGACCACTTCACCATCGCTACATAGCAGTCTGACTAGTTTGCGGAGATCCTTCCCACCCTGAGCGTGACGTAAGAGCAAAATGGCCACCATGTGAACTTTGTAACACCGAGGTTACTCTCCTCCTAACCACTACAGGATTTGTTGCTTAGCACTGGACTGGTTCAGCACTTGTGTTTCAACAGGTCTAATAATGCACTTTCCATCCTGCTCACTCTAAAGTGTTACTTCACTTTGGTAGAAGCTTCACGGCACCTTTTTTTTCGGACATGTCGTGTGACTCAGCAGTCCTGAGATGATGCGGTGAGAAGAGCGGTCCCCACGTCACGGTCTCGATATCCACGTGCAGGGACGTCACGTTGGGGCTCGCGTCCAGCAGGACCTCCACGAGCCTGATGTACGGCAGGACGCTGATGCTCAGTTCGGTGAGAGAGCTGCAGGTGCTCTCAGACAGCTGCTTCAGGGCTCTGGCCAGGCGCAACACCATCTTGTCCAGGAGGATCGCTGCAGAAACAAACAGAAAAACAAATCATTCCTGCACGCCACAACAAATGTGTCGCCGGGTGTTTTAACTATTCTCTGAAGGTGAAATAATCCTCTATTTCAGTTCTGTCAGCTGATTAAATGGATTCAATACAGCACTGCTGTCTACAGATCCATGTATTCATCCCCCCCCCCCCCACTTAAATTTAGCTGCAGTTCAACGGCAAAATTCAGACTTCAACACCGCCTCCCCCGATCCCTTCATTCCCCCCTTGACTGTTCCAATTTGCATTTCATTCTTTGTTAAGATGATTTCAGCATACAGAAAAAAAATATTAAATGTTAATGAAATCCATGATGTAGTTGTGTGTCCTACAGGGTATTTGAATTAGTGTTCAGAGTATAGAGTGCTCCAGGGGTGACGTGTTTTTGTAGGCCAACCAGGAAGTTAGCATCGCCATGGTTCCCTCGTCAAAAAGCCAATGGGATTGTTCCATCAGGTTTTGGATTATTGCAGAAAATAAACTCTGTGGCAACAAACGTTTACGATACCATAACGTTTTGGTCAGCAAGATGATCTCCACAAATGAACACCACTATTATGATTTTTGAAGTGTGAATGCAATCGCGTGAATTAAAAAGCTAACATTAGGCTAGAAACAAACTACACCACGGTCACATGAGCGCGAGTATAAACAACGAAGCTGTAAAGGAGGACGAGTTGGCGTGATGACGTTTAGTCGTCTCATTTAGCCACTTGTTAGCAACCTCCTTTTTTAAGACACGTAAAGTTTCATGAGTGGGACATTTATTGACGTATTTTATATCGTAGAACAAAACGTTAAAATCTCCTCAGCTTGTGTTAACCACAGACCTGATTTCAGGCATCTAACTAAATACCCACTGACTTCCAGACGAGGGAACTGGAGGTGCTAGAATGCGAACTCATTTCCGGGTTATAGGACTCATTCCTGTAGCACTCTATTCATGACCAAGCAAGCGTTGATTGTGATTTCGCTATTCAAAGTCACACTCACACTGCTGTAAAATGTAAAGAAAATCTAAATTTCATTATTTAACACAAACATAGCACACTCGTAATACAAATTCTCACATTTTCTCAGCCCACAGTGGTATCCGTCCATGGAGATAGTTTTGGTTTCATTTGTCCAGATTTTGAAAGACAGTTCTCTAAGAATTCTGCCTCCACCCCAACACAATGGAGCTGAATGACTTTAGTTTGTGTCAATACAAAATTTAAATTCATCAATGTGTGGGCACAACAGATACATTTCCAGTCACCTTATTGAATTGGGATAAATCTCAGTTGGAATTTAGGCAAACTGATCTTTAAAAACTGACTTTGGTTAGTGTGAGAGACTTCTGTTTCCAAGTAGCCCACCATTAACAAGAAAAATATGCATTTAATTATGCATTTCAAAATATTTTTAATATTTAAAATAAATAAATATATCAATAAATGTAGCAAAAATTATACTAAAAATAAAAGTAGCCATTACTTAATTGATAGAATGTGACGTAAATTGATATTTCTGTTTTAATTTGCTTCTTTATTTATCTAAGATTAAATGTAAAATGAAAAGAATTCAGAAATAAATAAGTTTGGGGAAATAAATAAGGTGTGAAATGCAAAGGGAAAATCGTGCACAAATAAATAAATGCATAAATACATACATTTAAAAACAAATATAAAAATAAATGCAAAAATAAATAAATTAATAAAAAATAAATTGATTAATTTAAAAATGTATTAAGAAATACATAAATAAATAAAAGGGAAAATTAAACAGAAGAGTAAATAAATAAGGGAATTAATACAAAGACAAATAGATAAAGAAGCAAATTAAAACTGCAATATCAATTTATGTCACATTTTATCCATTAATTAATGGCTACATTTATTTTTTATATTATTTTTGCAACATTTAAGGACATGTTTATTTTTTTATCGAGTCATTTATTGATTTAGTTTTGATTTTGAGAGGTTCCGTCCTCCATATCCACCTCAATGATACACAGAGTACACCTTTAATTGTGAACTGTCACCAGTGCTAGAGGAAATTCATAGAATTTGTCAATGTTGCTAACAGTGTGAAAGCAAAGATACATGGCACCAATACCATAACTACCCCTGGACTTACTGGCACATGAATTAGCAAACTTACAGAAGCTGTGAAGAGTTAGAGAGCGAAGGCAGAAAAATGTGGGCAGGGCAGCGGTCAGCACACTGAAGGAGTTGGGCCGACATTGCCTGATCTCCAGACTCTCGATCTGCCCCGATGGACAAGACCCCGCTGAGGGACCATCACATGGAGTGAAGGTTTGACAGAGAACCTGCGGGTCCACAGTGGAGTTTGCTTTTCCAGATGCCTCCTCCTCCACAGACACAGAATCCAACTTTGAGCGTTTGCAGGGAGCGACTTCATCATCCAGATCTGAACTGCAACCGGCCCCGATTGCTGAAAACGCTTCTGAAATACAGCTGGCCTTTTTGCTGTGCAGTAGTTTCTTCAGCTCGGGGTTTTCATACTGGGATCCCCTGCCGTGTAGGATCCAGGACAACATTTTGGGACACTGCGCATGTACGACAAGTTTTTTAGCCACCCCGTGGTCCAGCAGGCGATGGAGGACATACAACGCAGTTCTCTTTGATGGATCAATGCGCTGCGTAACAGTGACACTCACAATACGCTTCTCTAAGAGGTTCAGAAGAGGCCGCCGCTCAGTTATTAAACTTTCAACTGGCATAGTGAGAAAAAACTGTTTGATACATTTAGCTGCAGCCCACAGGAAGGATGGGGTGTTTAAATTAGTGATGTTTCTGTTGACGAAGCTGTTTGAGAAGCCATAGAATACCAGAGTAAAAAGATTTCTCATAACTTCATTTTTGGCCTCTTCTTCTGTGTGGAAGTCTATTACCTGAAATGTAACACAGGACACATATTACATCTGGGTTCTAGATGTTACTATATGAGATTGCTCATTATTAAGACATTGCACCTACATGGTTAGGTCCACATATATCCTGTAGGACTCCAATCCACTCAGAGAGAGTTGATATCCCTGAGACAAGGAAAACAAAAAATGACAAATGGAAACTTAATCATGAATTCCTTGGATCAAAACAAAAGTACCATCTCTCTCTATGAACAAAGTAAAAATACAAAACACTTTCTTTTGCAACTACAGTTCTTACCTCTCTGGTTTAGGTTAGGCTGGAGCTCATCCAGCTGACATACAGTCAGATGAGGAAGAAGGTCCTTAATGAGAGGCGTTGGAAGATCTACGTTATGACAGATTGGTTAGTGTTAGGACATTCCAACAGTAAACACCAGCTCCCTCACCACAGGTCAGGTGAGCAGCAAAAACTAAACTAACTAGAAATACAGTTGCATTCCTCCGCCAGCCAGTCAAGTTGCAGTTTACATCCATGTCTGTCAAAAATATCATCACTTCATCATTTTATCCTATTAGACATTTGTATGATATGGTCATAATTAGCATATAAATTCTTGAGTTTTACGAGGTCACAGTGACCTTTGACCATCAAAATCTAATCAGTTCATCCTCGAGGCTAAGTGTTTGTTCCAAATCTGAAGAAATTCATTCAAGGCCTTCCAGAGATATCACTAGAATGGGACGGACATGAGATCACAGTGACCTTTGACCTTTGACCACCAGCATCTAAACATTTCATCCTTGAATCCAAGTGGAGGTTTGTGTCAAATTTGAAGAAATTCCTTCCAGGTTTCCTGAGATATTGCGATCACGAGAATGGTACGTACGTATGGACGGCCAACCCAAAAACATAATGCGTCTGGCCGCGGCTGTCGCCAGCGAGGCATAAAAATCACTATAGCTAAGAAATATCTTTCAAAGAGAACTGGAATTGACAATAATCTTAGGGCCCAATGAAATCTGTTTTATTTTTTTCCAGATTCCGTTTAATTTTTTCCCAAATTGGCTGTAGCTCCCTGACAGGTCAGACATTTAGCTGCTACGTGATGCATCAGCGCGCCTCTCGGCTTACGTCGTTAAGCAGCGAGCTGAGCCAACGCTAATTTGCCTCTGATGTGGGGCTTAGGTGCTGTGAAAAAACGCTTACAACGGCAGAGGAAACCCCCGATTTTTGGCAAATTCCACACTATTCTGTGTTTTACAGCTGATTCCATTTTTATCATCAGATTCTGCGATTACATCTGGGTTTTTCACATCGCGGAAATCTTAGGGCTCCACAATAATCCATATGAGAGACCAGTCAGTGGTCTGTGGACATTAAAATGTGGCCTGTGAAGTAACTTAAGCAAAGTTTACACTGAATAACTTTCAAAATCGTCCGATTGCTGTTCTGTTCACACTACACAACTTGTTGTCTTGTAATCGGGAGTCTTGAAGTCGTTGTGGTTTTCACACTAAATGACTGACCAGAGACAGGGGGTCACACACATGGACTGTCTATAAAGATGGACGACATGACAGCTCCCCAAAAGTGAAGCCAAAACATCTTTATCACCCCCTGGTGGCTGGTTGCAGTGTAGGTCATAAATCCCGCCTCCTCCATTACACATGAAGTACACATGACAACAATTTTTCCCAAAGATTGTTTCCGTTAAATTAAATTAAACTTATATAGCGCTTTTAAAGATCTCAAAGCGTTATATAAGTTTAATTTATTATTATTATTATTATTAGGAATCCCTGATGAGGTCTCCAAATTACATTTTGTCAGGAAGTGACGGACGTAGTTATGCTTGTTGTCGTAGGCACACGTGTTCACAAAACAGCCTGTTTTCACGCGTCTTTACTATTTCCCATATGTAGATCAGTCACTGTGTTATCTGTTGTGTTTACAAGTAAGTATGATGAGTTAACACGCTAAATGTTCATCGTTTTAATACCAAACCAGCTAGCTAGCTTCTACTAGCATAACGGTAACAGTTAGCATAACTCCCTATTCTGTGTTAGCTATTCGTGTTTTCCAAAGCTCAGTAAAAGGTGCTAAATACGGGATTATCAGCATTTACATTGTCTCTCAACAGCTGTCAACATGGCGACGGCTAGCCAGCGGCTCAAAGCTAACGGTGCTAGCGGTGCTAACAGTGCGGTGGAAGTGCTAAAAGAGGTTATTGTGTTTACGTGAAGGATGCTACGCTTCCACAACGACACCGTCGGTCGGGAAGGCTTTATCAGCTGTAACCGCCGTAGAGCAGGCAGCGAGCTAGCCTGTAGGGCAGGCCTATTCAAATGGCGGCCTGCGGGCCACATGCGGCCCAGAAGCAACCTCCAAGTGGCACAGCCCGTGGTCCCACAAGAAATGGAGAGAAAAAACGAGTAAAACTCATTTCGCGAGCATTCAGAAATTCCTACAGTAGTAGGATGCAACACAGGTCATGCACAGCCCAAGAGAGAGCTACAGCAGCTTCCCTTCCTGTTTCCTGGATCTTTGAAAAGAAGAAAAGGCCATCAGAATCTGAAGCCGTGAAGGCCATCGTGAATGAGGTTATAAATGACGACTAAATAAAAACGAGTGTGACCTCTGCTATTAAAAACGTACCCCTGTCGGACACTTCAAACAATCACAGGGTTGAAATTCTTGCTACAGATATGTTTGAAATGCTGTAAGAAGACCTGAAGAAAGCTGATGTCATGTCTATAGCAGTAGATGAGTCCACAGATAAAACCGCACAATTGTGCATATATGTCTGTTTTTCTTACAGCAAATGCTTCCGAGAGGAACTGCTCGGTTTGCTGCCGTTAGAAGGACACACAACTGGCGAGATAGTCTTTCCTAATACTGTGCACTATTTCGTTTTTTATGCACTTTGAGTTGTGCCTAGGTCAAAATGTTTCTTTTTTATTTCAAAAGTGGAATAAAGAATTGCTACTACCTCAGATTCTGTTCAGTTATAGCTTTTTTTTATTGCACTTTTTGATGTGCCTGTGTCAGATGTGACCACATTTTAAAGGGAAACAATGAAACAACATTACTTGTTTTTCAGTACATTCATTGTGTTGGTTTAAAATGTGTCATTCCCTGCTGTTTACCGGCTGCTGAAAATGTTTGGCTCATCTAAATTTCTTGGTTTGAAAATCTGGCCCAACTGAATTTGTAATTGAATAGCTGATGTAGGGCACGCTCACATACACAAGCACGCGTGGCCGTCCCGGTGATGTCAACAAAGCATGAAGAAGCTCTGAATACAACACACACAGAGGGAGACACTTCATGCTCTGCTCAGGTAGACATTACACTACATCTTTACACAGTCTGCAGCCACATTAATAATCTGGATATTGAATTTAGCCCTTAGAGGAACATAACTCACCAAGAACAGCCTCACTGCCCAGAGCAGCATGATGTCTACTGACAGCCTGGAAACAGATCTCCTTTAAACACAACTCCTTTGGAGTAGTTGTGCGTGTTCTGCGGGCAGCGCGCATTGTTGACCACTGATGAGTTCATCAAATGAACGGCGTTTATTAGATACTTGTGTCGGTCTGGATCTGAACAGTCTCTCTTTCCCTCTGATGGGTAATAATGCCTGGAGTGAGAGGCGCAGGATGGTGACGTCAGAGTTAGGGCGCAACACAACAACGTCGCCCTCACTGTGACGTCACCAGCCTGCGTCTCTCACTCCAGGCTTAACGAGGCTGTTCCATCCCTTTATCAAGAGCTGTTGATCCCGCTTCTTCATTAGACATTTCGGGCAAAGTGACTCGATTAATAAACAATATGAATTTCAATTTTATGTGGAAGAATAAATGTTATTACATTAGGAGAGCTGATATGGGTTAAGAGTGTGGAAGAAAATAGATATATGTTATGAATGTTGTTCTCAAATTGAAATTATTTTGCTCTGCATGAAGACTCCTCTTGGTTTAGCATCCCTGGTGCAATATATATATATAAAAAATCAATTAGGAGGAATTTATGTTTTATTGCGATGTGATTATGAATTATGGAAATTGCATGGAAATCCGATTTCCACCAGCATGTTCTCCTTTATTCAAATGTATTAGGCAAACTAAATTTGGCACCACACAATACAGTGTGGAACAACAGGTCTATTCTGACTGATCGGAAATCATTGAGTTTGGGAACTTGGATGGAAAAAGGAATATGCTGTTGCTGTATCCCATTTGATGGATGAATTCAGTAAACACAGCATATCATTTCAAGGTTTTATTGAGACACTGATGATGATGATGTTAAATGGAGCTGCACTTATATAGCAGTTTTCTACCTTAATGGACAAAATGCTTTACAATTTTGCCTCTCACACACTCACACTCACACACAGAAGCAACTTGGGGTGTCAAGGGCACTTCGACATGCGGACAGGAGGAGGACACAAACCCTGCAATTAATGCACGACCTGTTACCTGTGACAGCTGCTGCCCATCAGTTATGGTACAATTGTTTTGTAGTACTTTCTATTGTTGAACAATCTGTGTTGGATGAGCTGATGCAGTAGCAATGAAAAATGAAAAATCCTACCAGGCTTTAACATTTACATCTGATTTTAAAAATCATATATCAGCATTAGAGAGTGTGAAGAGCCAGCATGTGAGCTTCTTCCTTACAATGGCGCAACCAGTCGCTACTATGACGTACTTGAATGTACTGCATTGTGCTGCTTTCAGATGGGCAAACTAAACCCTCAAACAGACGGATGAGAAGAAGACGACAGTTCCCCTCTACCTCCACACAACACAGTGAGCTGGGCACACTGCCCCACAGTTCGACATATACAGGTCACAACTGGCAAATCCAGTACCAGTGTCAACATGTTTTGCCCCAATCCTGTTAAATGCAATTATATTTATGTGACTGCATTCATGATGGATAGATAACCAATCATTCTCCTTTACCTTTTTTCAGTTTTAATAAAAAATACAACAAAAACACAGAATAACAAATAAATATCAGGATATACAGTATTTGTGTGATAGAAAGTCTGTTGAGTTCCTCCTGCTATACGACACCCTTCTGGTCCTCGTGAGAACGCTGGTGGAAGACGAAGGAGACGGCGGCGTCCCATGAGGCTTTCAACACTTGGTCCCTCAGGCCCTTCTTGTCGAAGCAGTGGTTCCACTGGGAAAGGTCACTGGTACAGTCAGAGTCATCTGCAGGAGGCCGAACCTCCCTGCCATTCACACAGCGGCGACAGCGAAACCTAACAACACAGAATACATTCCATACATTATGAGCAGGCTCTCTGTCAGCTCCAGCTTGCTTTTAATACTGTACAAAGCACCCTGTGTGACCTCAAACTTGTATTAAATGCTGACGAAACAAAACTCATGCAGTTTTCAAATGCTAAATCTAAGCCATTGAACCTCCCACCTGTCACCAGTTTTCAGGGCTCTGAGATTGAATCTGTATCTCATTACAAGTATTGGTAATTTTTAATTTACTTACTAAAATCAAATTAAACTATAAGAGTCAGTCAGGGTCATCCATCAGTAATATCAGTATACCAGCATACCAGTATATTAAATCACATATTTCGTATGATTCAGGGTTTCAGTACAGTTTACCTGTCATGTGTGTCGCTGGTGGTCTCCTCGTTGAGAATGAAGAGTTCTCGGAGTTCGCCCAGAGAGAAGTGGCGCTCCACGTCCTGTTCCTCATCCACCACACAGCTGCTCAGGGCTTTCTTGTGGGCCTGCCTCTGCAGGATCTTCTCCTCGATCGTCCCCGTCTGTCAGCACACAAACACAAAAGTCAAACGTGGAAACTAAGTACCAGCAGTCTGCAGCTTTCGACAGCTCCCTGCTGCTCTGACACATCGATTACGTGCTCTTGAACTTTGTTGAATAATTAAATCAGTAGAAAAAAAGTCATTTATCTACAGTATGTGAAAATACTGCTGCGTATTACTTAAAGGCCCAGTGTGTAGGATTTAGTGGCATCTAGTGGTGAGGTTGCAGATTGCAACAAACTGAATATCCATACGCTCACTCCTCCCTTTCCAAGTGTGTCGGAGAACTGGTAACAAATAAAATAAAGATGCAAAAGGCTCTTCTAGAGCCAGAGTTTGGTTTGTCCGTTCTGGGCTGCTGTCGAAACATGGAGGAGCAACATGGTGGACTGCGCGAAGAGGACCAGCTCCCTATGTAGATATGAAGGGCTCATTCTAAGCTAACGGAAACACAACCATTCTTAGTTTCAGGTGATTATACACTAATGAAAACAGATAATGAATATTATATTTCTGCTAATAGATTCCCTGAAATCCTACACAATGTTCCTTTAAAACCTAAAATAGACATTAAAGGTGCAATGTGTAATATCTGGCGTCGGCCTGTAGTTTATGTTAGCCATCTGTGTGTTTACTGTGACACTAACCGGCTGTACGCTCCATGTACGTTTTGACGTTTTGTTTGTTTATTGAATTAAATCCAAAGTGGCAGAAACGGAAAAAAAAGACTCGGATTTTCATTTCGTCCTCCTCGCCACCAGGAGACTACATCGCCGGGAGGAGACCGGGAGACCAACATTAAGTTAGCAGTTAGCTTGAATTCAGCCAGACTCCCAGCGGCTGGGGTTTGCACTCTCTCGGAGCCACCACCTCACTCTCCTCCGAGAGAAGTAGTCTGATGGTGACGGGGAGTTCGACACAAAAACACATTTTCTCGTTTCTGCCACTTTGGAGAAGAACGTACATGGACCCTGTACCTTCAACGTGATAGACAAGCCCTCGGGGCAGCTCTACTTCTTCATCCTCTCATGATGGACTGAGAGCAGACTGGACGCTACAGTGACTCACTATCGCCTCTCGACGTACAAGTGGTATTACAAGACAGGACGGGCCGAGGCTAGCTGGTTAGCAAGTTCAATTCAGTAGATATCTCTGAAACACGATATAGAGACATCTATGTCTGACAGACATAATGTCAACAGTGTATCCCATTGATAATATTAGCTAATTTTCTTACTGTTTTAAACTAGAATTCTGACCAGATCTCACACATATCTACGCAGCAGTGATGATCTGTTCTGTGTTATGTGTGCATCTTGTGAGCCGTGCTGAACTTACAGAGAGCAGTCTGTAGATGTAGCAGGTCTTCTTCTGGCCGTCTCTCCACACCCGTGCCATCGCCTGCTCGTCATTGGCTGGGTTCCAGTCAGGATCGAACATCACCAAGCGATTAGCACCAATCAGATTCAGGCCGCATCCACCTGCCTTGCTGCTCAGCATGAAGATGAACTCTGGACTCTGAGAAACAGATGGATTCAGATGTTGTTCAACTGCTTTTCAAATGTTCAAGTGTGGTTTAAAACAGAGTTTCTGACTCACAGATGGACTGTTGAATTTTTCTACGATCTTGGCCCTTTTCTTGATGGACATTGTGCCATCCAGTCGAACATAGAGGTATCTGTAAAAGACCAAGAGGAGGGTTGCTGCTCACTTTAACTGTCAAATCATATAACACAGACACTATAAAATGTTTCCCAAAAAGCACCTTCTAGATCTGCACAGCTTTTCAAAGAGGTCCAGTGTTTGAGTGTAGTTGGAGACGAGCACCACCTTGTCACTAGTTGTAGTCCTCGTCATTGCCAGAATGTAGTCAAGAACCAGCATTTTCCCTGGAACAAAGGAAACAAGTTCTCACCCATAAACAGAAAGATGAAACACTTTATTCACTTCATGTTAGAGAACTGAATAGCTCCCTTTTTGGTCTTTATCAACTCCTGAGAAACATATCTGTCTCTTTAGCTGCTGAATGCTCCACTACTGTATGTTTACCAGCTAGTCTCTAACAGCTGATTGGTGCTGGGCAGGTACTGTACAGTAGGGCTGGAACGATATACCTTTCACGATACTTGGGTGCCGATTCGATATGTATTGCCATTTTTCAGTATTGCAATTCGATATTACTTTTTTAACACTAGACCATGGGAAAAAGTTGAATCATACACTTCTTCTTTGGAAAATATCTAAATAAATCCAGTAAAAATGTTTGATTTTCAGCATGTATGTAGTCAGAGATGTCCTGAAGTCAAATATATCAGGATCATTGTCAGGCATTATTTAGTCCATTTTTTCATGCAACCCAAAAATCAAAGAATAAAGACATTTCCCTCACAAATTAGTGATATTTTCTTTTTAATTTATAAGAGACATGTAATGTTTTATAGTTCTGGTGAAT
Source organism: Sebastes fasciatus (assembly GCF_043250625.1). Lineage (NCBI taxonomy): Eukaryota > Metazoa > Chordata > Actinopteri > Perciformes > Sebastidae > Sebastes > Sebastes fasciatus. The sequence continues at coordinate 36,554,083 of NC_133799.1, forward strand.
ATAATCCATCAGTCTTATTTCCATAGATGTATTTTGTTTATACAGTTCCCTTTGTTAAAACCTTATTTTGAAAACCAGATGTAATCACACATGTCTACTTCCACTAACTTCGCCAAGTGCATCTCTAGCTCTCCCGTCAGCTCCGTTCTCTTTATCCATCCATGGTCAGCTCCATCGGGGCCGTTTGAATGCATTTAACAGAAATGTCAGTATATGGGTGCTCTACAGTTGTAGCGTTTGATCACAGAGATGAGAGTGACGGCCGGCTTGACCGCAACATTACCTCGATACGATAACGTTTCCTGTCCGTGACAGAGTTAGCATGCAGCTTTAGCTCTGCTCTGTCTAGCTCTGCTTTTCCTGCAATGTGTTAAACCCAAAGTGTTTCCATCCTTTACTGGATGTGTAGTGTTTACCACGCTGGATTTAACATGTGAGGGTGCAGGTCGTATCCACGCCGACCCTCCAACGTTTTCTGCTTTGTCGTTTCGGCTCGTTGTGGTTTGTTTTTGTTTAGACGGATACGGAACAGATATAGACGCATAGACTCAAATGAAGCAAATAATATCGATTCTGGCATTAAAAAATCTATTTCAAAATCGTAGAAAAAAATAATAATCGCGATACATAGGTGAATAGATTTTTTTCCCACCCCTAATGTACAATGGGTTTGTTAGAGCTTTTTCACTGTAAACATCTGCTGCTGCTGGGAACAAGACTGATGAGAGTGCTGAGACAGAACCAAAAGAGTAAAGTTTCCACGAGCTGAAAAACACTAAAAAGCTCCATAGAGCTGAGGGGAACTGCAGAGTTAGTAATAATTGTCACTATGGGCGACACCCTTCACATACAAGTAGTCATGTGATACGTCGTTATTATAAGAATATTGTTTATAGTTAAAGGGACTCTATGTAAGAATCAGAAATTGCTTGTTAACAGCACCACCTGTGGCCGTTAGGTCAACGAGTCCTGTCAGCGTCCTGTTGCTCGCACTCGCTCTACATAGACATGAACGAGCATCGCTCAAAACAGTGAGGCGACAAACAAAGGTTTCTCCATGAATCGATGCTGATACTGTGTTTCCTGCTTCAGCCTCCCGACCGCGGTCAGAAGGAACAGGGGAGACACCAGAGTTTTGGTCGGGGACGATAACGTTTCTCTCTGCGGAGCCCCGTCACTTCACAAGACACGGGAAACCTCTGTTGGTCTGGAGGAGCTGCAGCAGTTATTTCTGCACAAACGTCCACTGTACATTCACTAGATATTCTCAGAGCTAAACTAACTCTTCTGCAGTGTGTAGTGTGTACGCTTGCACGTGAGAGGTGGAGCGAGAGAGCGAGTGAGAACGAGAACGGTGTGTGAGTGAAGGCAGGCAGAGGAGCAGAGTACAGCAGAGACTCCGGCCTTGGAGACCAAAGCTACGGTCTCCTCTGTGTCTTCTGACCACGGTCCGAGGCTGAAGCAGGAAGAGTTAACACTGTTTAACAGACGGGCTTCACAAGATAGAACTTTGCGGTTTTGGTGCTTCCGTGTAGTTTGTGAACAGTAAAGCGATCTGACGACTCTGAAGGTCTTGTAGTGTGAACAAGCATTAGACCGAGTCAATTCAAACTTTGTTATGTAGAAAGTGAGTCAGCAGGAGCTATCAGGCTGTAGTATATCTGTATTACTTTAACACCATCAGAGGTGTACTGAGCTGTCTTTGACATGTTCTTACCTGAGAGCTGAGGCTCCACAGCTTTAGTGCAGTAGCCAGGTGGAAACAGATCCAGCGCCCCCTCAAAGCCCTCCGCTCTCTCCACACACTTCTCATGGATGAGAGCCGGGTCTGGGACACAGAACACTGGTTAGTATTTCTACTAAATAAGCATATGGATACTTTATGGCTTATGCCATAAAAGGACCACCTCGGTTTCCTCTGTTCTTACTTTTACATTCGGGCCTGTATTTGAGTGAACTTTACAACTGCTTCAAAGAGCGAGAAGACAGTCTTTCTGTGTGTGTCACTATAATGTTCACGGATGCAACATTTGACAGAGTGTGTTACATTTGGTTTAAGCACTTACGATTGCAGAGTTTCTTGAGTGATGTGATGGAAGACAGGGAGGAGACACCTATTTTGCCCTCTTGTAATGTCTCAATGGGTTTCGCCTGCCTCAGGAAGTGTTTATAGAGCTCCGACTGCAGAGGAGTCAGCCTACAGGGAAACAGCCATTATGGTTCTACCATAGAAATAGAATAGGAGCAGAACAGACATTCCCATTCAAATCAACGTAGCAGGATGTTCAGAGCGGCGGCCATTTTTATATTTACCGTTGCCATTGCGATCGTTGTAGCGGGCTAACTTCTGTATAAACTAAACAGACTTACAGAAGGTCGCAGACTCACTGAGGTTTTGTACTAACGACTAAAACGAGCAGTGGAGTGGTAACCTTACGAAGCATAGAGAGCCAGAGGACATGAGTTCAATTTAACAACTTAATGCTTCATCCACACACTCTTGTCACAGCGTAGGAAAGCACAGGGCTATCACCAGATGAGTGACAACTTTGTTTGGCCCATTTTCTGTAACCAGCATTAAAGCATGGTGGAATTAGCAAGCTAGCTAGCTAACTAGCGGACAGCTGGCTAGGTAGCTAGCTTGCTAATTCCACCATGCTTTAATGCTGGTTACAGAAAATGATTCTGAACAATGGGCCTCCACCTCACTCCCCGCCGCTCCGGAGAAGGACAAGCTACCGCCGAGTTGGGACCACACTTTACGGCCCCACTGATGTGTGTTGTCACCATAGCAACTAACAACAATTGCCATTTTCATTTGTACTAGTCAAATGACCACAGAAAACAGTTCAATGTCAGTTCTACTCCTATTCTATTTCTATGGTTTCTACATATTTAAATGAAATTCTTCAATATTATAGAAAAATATGACATAGTATTACATTGAGAGTAGAGTTGTATATAGATTAGGGCTGTCAAATGATTCAAATATTTAATCACGATTAATCGCAAATTATTTTATCTGTTCTAAATGTACCTTAAAGGGAGATTTTTCTAGTATTCAATACTCTTATCAACATGGGAGTGGACAAATATGCTCCTTTATGCAAATGTATGTATATATGTATTATTGGAAATCAATTAACAACACAAAACAATGACAGATATTGTCCAGAAACCCTCACAGGTACTACATTTAGCATAAAACAATATGCTCCAATCATAACATGGCAAACTGCAGCCCAACAGGCAACAACAGCTGTCAGTGTGTCAGTGTGCTGACTTGACTGACTTGGAGACTCGTGTGTACCCATAGAACCCATTTAGAGGTCTCTCTGACTCAGAGATTAAGGGACCCCTTTGAAAATGGCTATGCCAGTTTTTCCTCGCCAAAATTTACTGTAAGTTTGGAGCGTTATTTAACCTCCTTCGTGACAAGCCAGTATGACATGGTTGGTACCGATGGATTCTTTAGGTTTTATAGTTTCTATGGTGCCATTATCTTCACTATAGCTTTAAAACTGCAAGTTGCGTTAATGCGTTAAATAAATTAGTGGTGTTAAAACTAATTTGCGTTAACTCGTTATTGTCGCGTTAACTTTGACAGCCTCATTTAAAACATTATAACCTTCACTAAGCGAGGATTTCTTGCTGGGCTGTTGTATTAGACTGCATTAGTTTTAGCCAGGTGGTCATTGACTAAAAAAACATAAGTATTTACAGACGTAGGCAAAATTGTTGGTACTCTTCCGTTAAAGAAAGAAAAACCCACAAAGGTCACTGAAATAACTTGAAACTGAGAAAAGTAATAATAAATAAAAATGTATTGAAAATTAACTAATGAAAATGAGACATTGTTTTTGAATTTTGGTTCAACAGAATCATTTTAAAAAACAAACTAATGAAACTGGCCTGGACAAAAATGATGGTACTCTTAACTTAATATTTAGTTGCACAACCTTTTGAGGCAATCACTGCAAACAAGTGATTTCTGTAACTCTCAATGAGACTTCTGCACCTGTCGACAGGTATTTTGGCCCACTCCTTGTGAGCAAACTGCTCCAGCTGTCTCAGGTTTGAAGGGTGCCTTCTCCAGACTGCATGTTTCAGCTCCTTCCACAGATGTTCAATAGGATTTAGATCAGGGCTCATAGAAGGCCACTTCAGAATAGTCCAATGTTTAGTTCTTAGCCATTCTTGGGTGTTTTTAGCTGTGTTTTGGGTCATTATCCTGTTGGAGGACCCATGACCTGCAACTGAGACCAAACTTTCTGACACTGGGCAGCACATATCGCTCCAGAATGCCTTGATAGTCTTCAGATTTCATTGTACCCTGCACAGATTCAAGACACCCTGTGCCAGATGCAACAAAGCAGCCCCATAACATAACCGAGCCTCCTCCATGTTTCACATTAGGTACAGTGTTCTTTTCTTTGTATGCTTCATTTTTGCATCTGTGAACATAGAGCTGATGTGACTTGCCAAAAAGCTCCAGTTTTGTCTCATCTGTCCAAAGGACATTCTCCCAGAAGCTTTGTGGTTTGTCAATATGAATTTTGGCAAATTCCAGTCTCGCTTTTTTATGATTTGGTGTCCTCCTGGGTCGTCTTCCATTAAGTCCACTTTGGCTCAAACAGTGACGGATGGTGCGATCGGACACTGATGTACCTTGACCTTGGAGTTCACCTCTAATCTCTTTGGAAGTTGTTCTGGGCTCTTTGGTTACCATTCGTATTATCCGTCTCTTCGATTTGTCATCAATTTTCCTCTTGCGGCCACGTCCAGGGAGGTTGGCTACAGTCCCATGGACCTTAAACTTCTGAATAATATGAGCAGCTGTAGTCACAGGAACATCAGGCTGCTTGGAGATGGTCTTATAGCCTTTACCTTTAACATGAAGGTCTATAATGTTCTTTCTGATCTCCTGAGACAACTCTCTCCTTAGCTTTCTGTGGTCCATGTTCAGTGACACACCATGATACCAAACAGCACAGTGACTACTTTTCACCCTTTAAATAGGCAGACTGACTGATTACAAGTTTGAAGATACCTGTGATGCTATTTACAGGACACACCTTAGTTTAATATGTCCCTATGGTCAAATTATTTTCAATCTTTTCTAGGGCTACCATCATTTTTGTCTAGGCCAGTTTCATCAGTTTGTTTTTTAAAATGATTCTGTTGAACCACAATTCAAAAGCAATGTCTGATTTTCATTAGTTAATTTTCAGTAAATTTTTATTTATTATTACTTTTGTCAGTTTCAAGTTATTTCAGTGACCATTGTGGGGTTTTCTTTCTTTAACGGAAGAGTACCAACAATTTTGCCTACGTCTGTATAAAAAAAAAAAAAACACAATTACTTTTCAAATTCACTCTACCTTTAAAACTGAGCCCGCTACAACCTAAAAACCGCAAATTGCATAAATGCGTTAAAGAAATTAGTGGCGTTAAAATGAATTTGCGTTAACGCGTTATCATCGTGTTAACTGTGACAGCCCTAATATGGATGCGCTCAATACTTTTTGAGAACCGGCTGAGATGTGTGTGTAGCCATAGTTACTGATTTAGATCAAGCTTCATCTAAATTTAAAAAGGTCTTGTTAGCATGTTTGTCTTGAAACCGCATTATAAAACAAATGTATTTGAGAAATCTGGCTGAACTTGGTAAATAAACAAAAGGTTTTTGGTTTAAAAAACATTACTTTCTACTCAAAGTAAGGGATTGAAATAGTATATTCTTGGTATTGGTTCTGAAACTCAGACTTATGTATGAAATCTATTTTCATGCCAGCAACCAACAATTTAACAGGAGACAAACATCTGAAAAATTCATCTATTTTACATCAACCTCTTCTCAAACTTCTCTCACCAGAAACCAAATGAATCAACGTACCTGCAACACACAACCTGCTCGATTTTCACAGGAAGATATTTAGACAAGATATCCGATGTTCTCCTTATCAAGCACCTGTTGGGGCAGAACATGGTCAGTATTACACAGAAAGAAAGAAAAAAACATTTGATGATACGTTTTAGTGATATGTCAATGTATCAACCAATAATCTGTACCAGTCTAGAGTAGGAGCAGGTTCTATGATTAAAATCTTTTATCTGGAATATGGAATTTTATACTACATTGATATTTGACTCGGCGCGGCCAGAAGTGCCAATGGAAAAGCTCCACATTAGATTGATGCATAGTGGTAAGAGCTCGGGCCCAGATGGTTTTGGTATTGAGTTTGCAGGTCTGAGAACTCCAGTGGGCTAGGTTTGCTTTTTCGCTGGTGTTAGTAGGTCATGTCTACTTTGTTTGTTTGTTTCTTGTTTATGCAAAACATCCTATGAATAAAGTGATAGAAAAAGTAAAATATATTAATATGAAATATGAAAAAAAAATACAAAGAAAAAGGAAAGCAAAAAAAAGGAAAGCTTTTTTTTTTTTTTTAAGAAAATGAAATAAGAAATAAAAACACCCTGCATATGTGCTTTGAGGTCACCTGTTGACGATGCTGATCAGCTCCTTGAGTTTCCCCTCTCCAGTCTGTCGGTCTTTATCACTAGCATCGGCATCTCGACCCTTGAGGATGGGAAGCTCAAATCGCTTTTTAAACTCCTGGGCGGTACCTGCCATCGAGGTGCAAACAACAAACAAATAAAGGGAAATAACCCAAATGTGTTTTAGCCATTTGGTGCGTGTGGAGCTACTTACCAAGGATCCCAGCATTAACAAAATGGACCAGGCTGAAGTACTCCAGCAGGTCGTTCTGGATGGGAGTGCCTGATATCAGCACTCTCCTCTGGGCACTCATTGCATTTAGGGCCTGGTATGTCTGGTTGTCGGAGTTCTTCAGCCGATGACCCTACAGCACGCACGACTATTAATATTACATCATTGTGTCAACAATCCTCAACAACTCTGAAGTATAACGGATGAGGTGAAATACCTCATCACAGATAACCAGTCCAACTTTGCCCTTGTGCAGAACCCCGGCGTGCAGTCGAAATGTCTCATATGAAATGATGAGGATCGGGGTTGGTACTCTCAAACCGTGCTGAGACATGAAGTTCACTAGAAATCATAGAAAACAAACCGATTAATAAGCAGAGAATTAATAACCTCCAATATTTTCAAAAGGATATATTTTACATTGAGGTTAAAAAATTATTAATTAGTGCAGCTTTAAAAGACACGTGTGTGTCTGACCACATATACTGAAAGATTAGACAAAAACTATCCAAAAGGATATGATGATTCCTAATGGTTTTTCTGACCCTGACATTTAGACTATTTTCACTGAGCACACTGATAGGAGCACTCTTTACTGCAGTCATTTTTCATCCAAGACCACTGAGGATGGAACCTGCCAAAACAAAACATTAATTAATTCATTTGAAATTATTTATTTATTTTTGCATTTACCCCATGACACACGTTGAGTGACAGCCCCCTCATTTGTATAATGAGGTAGAAATGCATTAAGAAATGTATAAAAAAAATACAGAAATAAAGAAGTTTGGGGAAATAAATAAGGGCTGAAACGCAAAGGGAAAACAGTAATCAATAAATGAACTGCTCTGACAAAACAAATCTGTGGTATCTGTGGCTGTCACAGGACTGTAACGAGCCGCAGAAATAAATAAATAAGTGCATAAATACATACATTTAAAAATAAATATAAATAAATAAAAAATAAATGAAAAAATAAATAAATATATAAAAAAAGGTAAAAATAAGTTAATACATTTAAAAATTTAAAATAAATAAATAAAAATAAATGCAAAAATAGATAAATACTTTAAAAAATAAATACATAAAAAATAAAAAGGAAAATGTAAAAGAAGAGTAAATAAATAAGGATAAAGAAGCAAATTAAAACAGAAATATAAATTTATGTCACATTTTATCAAAAATCATAAATTTATTTTCAATAATATTTAGTAACATATTTATTTATTTATCAAGTCATTTATTTATTTATTTTGGCAGGTTCCATCCTCCATATGAAAGAAGGTCTTCTCCGAAAAGGAGTTCTATAGATTGCGAAGAATTTGCTCCTCTGATAAAGATTTTGAGATAATATCGGCTCATTACAGTCCTGTGAAAGCCACAGATACCAGATCTTTTTTCTTTTTTTTTGTCAGAGCATTTGATTCATTGATTGCTGTCGGGATGCAATGAGAATTTCAACAAATATAACAAAAATGTTATATACAATAGAACACAGTCACCTGAGTGGTTGTTAATGTGGCTTAATGCATGTGGGGACGATGAGGCATAATGAAGGTATTAGAGAAAGTGAATAGGAGAGGTTGCCATCTGGATCTATTGCTTTTGAAACGGGAAGCATTTGTGATATATAAATTAAACCCACTGCGTGGAGAGCTGAGGTATTTTCTTACAAGCTAAGTTGATAGAAAAGATATCCTCATACATACATGTATGCTCTGATGAAGGTCTGACAGACCGAAAAGCTTAGAATAAAGTGAAATACTGCATAGATCTAAGTGTGCGGATATCTTTTCTATCATCTTTAGGACTCATTGATTCTACCAGCACCTTAGCAAAGATTAGTACAGGTGGAGCGTTTGTCATCCTGCATTACTTACAAGCCAAGTTAAAATTTGATTATTTTCACTTGATATAATATGTTGGAAATGACACTGGAAATATAGTTTATTCTTTTGGCTGGTTTGATTTGTTTGGCTTTAACCACAAGATGGTGCCACAATGTGTAAAGCAAAGAAGGTGAACATGTGGCACAGACGATGGCCTGATTAGTGAATGATGCATTTACCTAGGATGTCTGTATGATGTTTGAAAATGTATATAAAGTGGTCTTCAACACATTATTCCAGTTTGGCTCCTCAGCAAATAGCAGAAGTGAATGAGAAGAGGAAGAGTCTGTGGCCCTCCTCCTTCCAGCTGACTCTGGTGTTTACTCTAGTGCAACAGTGAGGTTAAAGTTTCCTCTCGACCAACGAGAGGTATCAAATGACCAGATGTCCATGAACGTTGCTGTGGGTACTCATGATGAGATATAGAGGAAATGTAACCTACCTAATTTTCTATCGATCTCGTCCTTTGATCCTCCGTCGATGGCCGTCGGTGAGACGCGTCCTCCCAGCCACTTCCCTACTTCATTGTACCAGTTGCGAACCAGACTGGAAGGTGAAACCACAATGACCTTGTCTATCTCCGGCTTAGCATCGGGGCTTTGGCGTAGCAGGGTCCAGATGAGGGCGATACACTGCAAAGTCTTCCCCAGGCCCATCTCATCAGCCATGATGCAGCCGTACGATTCTGAGATGCGTCTTCCCGTCACACACTCCCACAGGAACTTCACACCCTGAAGAAATTAAAGACATCCATTTTTAATCAAAAATAAAAAATGATTTTTTACTTATGGTCTGCTAACTCGCTTTTTCTGGAGCTTTCAATTGCTTCTCATAGTCCACCTCACATCTCACAGATGAAGACTGCAAAAAGTGATTTAAAACTCCAGAAAAAGTTTTACTTAAAGGGATAGTTTGGGTGTTTTGAAGCGGGGTTGAACGAGATACTTATCCATAGTCGGTGTATTACCTACAGTAGATGACAGTTGGCACACCCCTAGTTTGGAGAACCAGACAGACGTTTGAACCGCATTGAACCAAAACAATGTGCTGTTGTGGAAAGGGGTAGCAGCAAAATGTTTTTAGACACCTAAAAAAAATCTATATCAGTGTACGCTATATTTAGAATATTTTCGCCGGTCTAACTTGACGTGAGACAGCTACACAGTCTATTTTTCCAACGGGGAACTGTGCGATTTTGGTTAATTTGGATTTACCAAAGTCACACAATAGCACAAACAAACTGATCAATGCAGCAGTAGAACAGCAACCCTGTGTTCTGTTAGGTCAAATTACAGGTTTGAGAGGTCTGGTGGTTTCGGCAAGAGCGTAGATGGATACAACGGCTTAAGTTTCCCCTCGGAAAGAGCTGTCTGACAAGGTAAACCGGCAATATATTCTAAATATAGAGTACACTTGAACATTTTGCTGCTGCCCCCGTCCACAGCAGTACATTGCTTTGTTCCCGTGCTGGTACTCCTGTCTGTTTCTCCAAGCTGGGGTGTGCCGACTGTCATCTACTGTAGGTAATACACTGACTATGGATAAGTTCCTGATACAACCCCACTGAGAAACACCTGAATTATTCCTTTAACTTTGTTTTGTCAGTCCACTGTTTCCAAGGTCAAGAATGAACTTACTTCTCAATACAATACAAAGGAAAAAAGAATATTGGGTTTACCTCTCTCTGATGGGGTCGGAGCACTTTTCCTAAAACTGGATCCACAACAACATGGACTGGTAGTTTCTCTCTGGACAGAACAAAGAACACATCACACGTTTCTTTTTATTACAAGAACTGATATAGCAATAACAGTACATTTTATTAAAGAAACAATTGTTAAGCAATATGTAGGACTGAGAGCTAGCGTTTAAAATAGGTAACAGCAGCCCAAACTAGGAACATTGGAGCTGTGGCCCGTCCACTCCTCCAGTGTGACTAATAGCAGTTAGCGTGTGTTAGCATCAAGGTGTTAGCCTCTAACCACCAGCAGTAGTCAGAATCACTTCATCAGCTGTGTGTCTCAAATACTCTCTGCCTTGATAACCAGCTGCACACGGACCACAGAGAGATGTGCCGAGGCTTTTCAGATCGGGTAGAATCTAACGTTAACGTTATCTCTGTTGATCCAGTTTGTTAGCTTGCTTCCATGGCTGCAGAACGCTGTGTTTGATTGCCAATTTGTTTCATATGTGGCAACGGGTGTTAAAACGGTCAGTGGCAAAACGGCCAAAACAAAAACAGACGTTCCGGACCGGAATGGAAATTTCAAAGTAGAACATACTGGCTGTAGCATTGTTGTTGGAGAAGCCAGTATTTCAATTCAGCATGTTTCCTTAACCTCTGATGACATATCATGGTCATTTTATCATTTATTACAGTAAATATATCACATATTGGTCCTTTAAAGCTGCACAAGGCACAGTTTATGTCTACACATCCATATATTTGATCAGAATTAATAATTCAAGAAGACTGCACTGCACAAACCCTTTTTCAAACTATACTGCAATTTCTGCATACTTAATTGTGGAACTGTCTCCTTACCAGTGTCTGGAGAGAACTGGACTTAAAAAGCTCCTATTTGGAGTACATGACGTACAAACTTGGCTCGTGCAGCTTTAACTAACAATCAGGCCTCTCCACTGGAGATCAAGTAACAGATTATTTAACAGAGGAAGAGTCCTGTGTGTTTTCAACCTACTTGTCAGCTTTGATCAGGTCATGAGCGCTCAGAGTTGGGGGCTCATAAAGAACCAAAGCATCTTCTGCAAAGGGATCGTGAAGTGCTTTCCTTACTCCTGCACGCTTTAGACCAAGTGCCCTGATTCCCAGCGGGCCTGTGGGTAATTCATCAAGAGAGCAGTTTCAGTAATTCTTTACCTACTGTACTAGACATGAAAGAGAAGCCATAGTGACAGAAAATAGTTACCTGTGTAGTTAGGAATAGGAATTTTAAATGGCTTGGAGAGGATACTTCGAATAAATGCCTCCTGTAGGAAGGATTTTAAACAAGCCAGCCTGGTTATGGCATCAAATTGGAACCATCGCTGTATTCACACACCAAATGTACCCAAAGATTAAGTACACAAGCTTACATGTTTGTCACCATCCATACACGCAGGCCGATGGTTCAGCTGTGTCAGAGGCTTTCTGAAGGGGGAAATATGGCTTTCTTTCGTCTCATTATCACGTTTTCTTCTTTTCTCCTGAGAAAAAGCATTATGCACTTTTTAACTCCAAGCACACCAATGCTCACTGACATGATACTCAGCATTATGGTTTTTCACTCACTCTAAATGTACCATTTCCCTTATAGCTTGATATTATGTAGAAAACATCTAGTACCATTCTCCAGCAAATTGTCTATTTGATTGTGTCTTGCTTTTCCAGAAATGACACATATCACACATGTTAGACTATTATGTAAAAGCTTTGTAATGTAGAAAATAATGGCACATATGTTGAGTGATTTCAATCTTCAGCTCTAAAAGTAACTCTTTCTAGAAATAAACACAAGTGACTCAGATGATGCCGAATCGGAGAGTGGTGGCTTACTGTTCAGAAGATCTGGAAGACATGTCATAAAAAGGTCTGTGCATGTGCCAATAAGCAAGAAAGCACCTAATGGCCACATTTATACACAGAGTCTGGCGTGCGGGTCTCTCCATACAGAGGACGCAACAATAGGCTTGTTTTGCAGTCAACTCTGAATTTAAGTGAAGCTTTTAATCATCTTTTAATGTATAACGTTAGTAGTCATGCTAATGTACTTACAGATCTACATGTCCAGTCCTCATCTTCACAGGAATCTCCTCCTTTCCGTTTAGCGACCTGACTGGGAGCCAGACTCCTCCTCTGGGATCATCATTTTATATGAAGAGGATCAGCAGATTGGTAATCAACACCTGAATACAGTCTGAAGCATGATGGAAATACAGAACAATAATTCGGCTTGCTTACCATTTTCCTTATTTCCTCGGTGTGGCTGTGAGTTGAGACTCCTCACCTGCAGTGTTGATACATTAGCATGTAACTCTAACTCACTGCTAGTTACCCAGAGACAGCTGGCGGCTCCAACTGCTTCATCTCTGTGCTCCTGTTGTGCTCTTACTTTATAAAGCACTACCTGTAGGCCACTGAGTTAACTGAGAAGTATTGCCAGCGAGTTATTATAGTAAATATAGTGATGTTAGTGCCATAGAAGAGTTATAATAGCAGTTTAACATGCAACTGCTGCTCCAGTCTCCCGTCGGTGCAGCTTCCGGTTGGTATTAAACTTCGCGCTAAATGTTGGACAACAACACTACGGCAAGCCTGAAGGGTAAAACAGACCCAATGTCATTTAATTTATTCAAGAGTCAAGATTCAAGATGTTTATTGTCACGCCGGTTATAGAGGGTACAATCGTGTGAAAATGCTTTTTGCTGGGAAGCTCCATTAAAATAATAAGTTATATTACAATTATAAAAGGAAATACTTTGTACAAGGGCATATTAAGAACATATACATTAAGAACATATACAGTATATACAGTATAAGATATATTTGTATGTTTCCTGTATCTTCTACCAGAGGGCAGGAGGGAGAACAGGCTGTTGTGGGGGTGTGTTGTCCTTATTAACCCTCAGGGACTTCCTGAGGCACCGCTGGGTGTACAGCTCCTGCAGGCTGGGCAGCTCGCACCCGGTGATGTGTTGGGCCGAGCGCACCACCCTTCCCAGCGCCTTACGGTCCACGTTGGTGCAGATGCTGTACCAGGTGGTGAAGCAGCCTGTCAGGAGGCTCTCTATGGTGCCCCGGTAGAAGTCCCTGAGCATTTGTGGTTTCAGTCTAAAAGTCCTTTAGTGCCTCAGAGCGTACAGTCTGAGTTATAACTTAACTTATAATTAATTAATATATATATTATACAGTATATATAATATAGTATATACAGTATATACCACCTTGAAACTGTCTTCTGTCATACATGTCTAACACGGCTCTAACAAAGGTAGTAAAATCCCTGCACTGCCATAAAATGAAACACACTATTTTAATACTGATTGACTCCTATTCTCTACTGCTTTTAATTCATCCAACAATATAGAACTTATTGTTGATCATCCGATTCACACCAGAGGCCAACCTCAAATACCTTACCTCAAATCAGTTAATAGTGGAATCAAAACTGAATGTTATTTAATTCTATCTTATACAAGCAAGCAAGTAGTTTTCCGTTTTTTTTTTGTCTCAGCACATATGTAATAATTGATCTATTCCTTATTTTATCCACACACGATTTTCTATTTTCCTCAATGCATTTTACCGTATGCTTATATACATTGAGATTGGTGTAATGCCAGGGCCATGTCCCATACTTCATTATGGAGCCCTGAAACCGACAAAAAAAATAGTTAAAACTGAGTTTGTAGTGTGTTCGCACTAGAAATTGATGAACAATTAAGTATAATCAAAGATCAAACTATATGAATTCTTTTTTTTTTTTTTGAGAAATCATGTGAATTCAGTGGACCTGTTCATAGTTTTTCTCTCCCAGTGAGAACACACTAATCAAAGCCCAGTTAGAATACTGTCAGTTTAATGTGTGGCAAACTCTTTCTACCAACAGGTGGCAGCTTCCCCTTCTGAGTTTGGTGTTATTACCAGCAGTGGTGGAAAGTACATTTACTCAATTAATGTACTTAAGTACAATTTTGAGGTACTTGTACTTTACTTGAGTTTTTTCCATTTTATGCTACTTTATGCTTCTACTCCACTACATCTGAGTCAAATAGTGTACTTTTTTCTTCATTACATTTACTTTACAGCTGTAGTTACTTTGATTTTACAAACAAAACATATGATCAATTTATGATACAATGTTCTATATTACAGGCCCACATCTCGGTGAAGTCCCCCCCAAAAAATTTTTTTCTTTTTTAATCTTGTAGCACACAATAATAAGTCATTATCTTGTGTATAAGAATAAAAAAGTAGAATTTTGAATGCAGGACTTTAACGTGTAACAGAGTATTTTTACAGTGTGGTATTGTTACTTTTAATTAAGTAAAGGGTCTGAGCACTTCTTCTACCGCTGATTACCATTAGTGCACTTTGTACTTCCATCTGTTCTTGAATGTGCATGTAGTGGTTCAGATCTCATGTCTTCTACCCTCCATCTGTCCACGCTGACTCCTTGACACTCTTGCTCTTTGAGTAGAGAAAGTGCCTTTGGCTGTTCTCCTCTAGCTACTAAATAAAACGGAAGAGTCAAATGCTATATCACAGTAAAACTGTGATGCTACATGTGTTAAATTCAATATATATTAAATTGGATTAAAATGTTAACTCTAATGACAATATAAGAAGAGTAACATAGATTATGTATCGTGTGATATGACAGTAATGGGGAGGTCACATTGTGTTTTTGTGATAAAGGCTCAAATTTAATTCTATGGTCTGTATTTTACAAATACAAATTTTGACATTGACAAGAACCAGAGTTTTTTTTTTTTTTATCACTGTGGTACTTGAGTATTATTGTCTTGTTATTCCATTATTATTATATGTATCATTAATCAGCTGACTGAGTATACCTCTGGCAGGGATCAGCCTTTAAGGGGAAGGGAGGTGTAACCTCTTCATAATGGGAGTTCATTTTGTAAATGTTTTAAACTAAAATTGTGGCCAGCATTTCGTAATTATATATATGCTATATATTGCACGCCTTAATGCAAATATTTGTATATATTTCATATTTTTTATATTCTCAATTTCTTATTTTGAATTTTAGTACTTAGATTTCTTAACATATATTTTGTTTATATTGTAGCATTATGTACATCATTCACATGTTACATACTGCTGTATTTCTATTTCCTTACATTTCTTATGAATAAAGTATTTCTGATTCTGAGATCTTAAACATTGCATCTTTTAAAGAGAAGTTTATCAAAGCCAGACAAAAGACTTTTTAGAATGTTTTATTATTTATAATGTACGAAAATAGTGTTCAGAAGGCATTTTAGAATACATTGTCAAAAAATTCGGAATATATTTAAGATAATACAGTACCACTACATATGAAGACTATTAACATTTCTTATATGAGGCTGTTTCATGAAAGTTTTCAACTACAGCCTGTTGGGTGACGACCTGACAGGCTCACGGAAGAATACGGTCTTATACAACGGGTGGTGACATACAGTACAGGTTAGAGTCCTAGTGTAAGAGCAGTGGAGTAGCCCTGGCTCAGAGTTGCACTGCAGACAGCAGTCTGTGGGTGCACAGCGTTGGCTCTCTGATAGCGAGGGGCGCCAGGCACAGGCACTACTCACTTGGCAGTGTTCCCTCTCAGGACATGGAGCAGGAGAGGCTGGGTCACACTCATCCAGACCCAGCTGTAGTCATTCCATGTGAGTGAACCCCTTCTCAGTATAAAGCCTTGCTCATTAAGGATTATAAGGCATCACAAGCACAATTTAGGCCGATACAAAGTTGTTGTAATTGCTGTAGTGGTAAAAGATATGGGTCAACTCTGACCTTTAGAGTGTAAACTGTTGGATAGAAGTAATGGGCTATGTTTCTCCTTATTACTATCACTGAAGTGTTTTGTGTATATTGTTGAATATTTTTGAAACTCAATAATTGTCCGTACATCAGTATATCACTCTTTACAACCCCTGCTTCATTTCTATGGAGTCTGGAGTGTGCTGACAGAATAATTATTGACTTTTACAAAGTTTAAGGGTAATTTAATTAATGAAATTGACATTTATTTAAATAGCTATTATAAACTGATTCCGTAAAATTTGTCATTGTACAATGAAAAATTTGCACTTCCAAATTTAGTGATTTTAAATTTTTCAGATAAACCTGAAGAATTCCACCAGATCTGACTGTTATCAGCTCATTAAATGTGCCATATCATTCGTTATAAGCCTCATAGATGTGGGTTAGTAGGGGTCTGCTACACCTCATTTTTACTTCGGTTGCTGTCGTCTTCTGTTATTCCTTCTTTCGGTGATTGCCCATGTGAATCGTTGATAGAACCTACTAGTGGGTGTAGCAGGCCCCTTCTGATCCACATCTAAGATAACCACTGATAACGCCCATTTACTGACCTGATAACAGTCTGAGTATTCAGTGTTGCTTTATAGGTAACACTTTAACACCATCATTTATAAATGGTAATTTGATTAAATTTAGTTAATAGTTGTTTCACTGATGACAAACAACAAACAGATAATTAATGATGTTTACTAATTATTAGCAATGCTAATAATTTAATTTATATAAGTATATGTTAATGATTAAGATATTATTTGTAAACTTTAAAGAAATTGTTTTTAAAACTTCTATAAACATTACATAGATAGATATTTGTAACACTTTGTTAATGGCTAATAATTGGTTTGTGAACCATCTATAAACATTATTTGGATGGCTATTATAAAGTTGCAACTGATGATTACAAATACCTTGTTAAATGTTTAATAAATACGTCGTAAAGCATCTATAAACATTACTAAGACAGATAGTTAATACCTTCTCAATGGTTAATAATTGGTTTCTGGTCCATCTATCTATGTAATTTAGTTTACTAATGTAATCAGAATTGTTATCGTCTCTTATCAGCTATGATACAATATCTAATTTAGAAACTAATAAATTCATCTTATGGCGGGCGGGTGGGCGGCTGTGGCTCAGAGGGTAGAGCAGGTTGTCTATCAATCGGAAGGTCGGTGGTTCGATCCCCGGCTGCTCCGGGTCACATGTCGATGTGTCCTTGAGCAAGACACTTAACCCCAAATTGCTCCCGGAGGCATAGCCATCGGTGTGTGAATGAGTATTTAGATTAAATCCTGATGGGCAAAATTGGCACCTTAGCAGCCTCTGCCATCAGTGTATGAATGTGTGTGTGAATGGGTGAATGATGACATGTAGTGTAAAGAGCTTTGAGTGGTCGGAAGACTAGAAAAGCGCTATATAAATGCAAGTCCATTTACCATTACCATCTTATGCAAACTACTGATAAAATGACGCATTACTAATAATTAGTAAACATTAATTATAATTTCAATGTTTGCAAACAGTAAAATAACTATCAACTAAGTTTAATTAACTATCAATTTATAAATGATGGTTATTATAAAGTGTTATCCACTTCTTAAGCTAAATCAACAGTGTCAAAATCAATTACATTATCTAGAATATGCACATTATTGGACAAAGCTGAAAACAGGGTTGCTTTTCTTAGATTTTGAAAAGTTGACATTTTGAAAACACACACAGGACGGTGGCATTTTGCATTTGAAAGATGTGTTAATCGACTCAATTCATAATTAATTCATAATTCCTTTTACATATTCTCTTTTAGTAGAACAAGTAAAATAGATTTTTAAAAGGTTTGAACTTTGTATGTTTTGTCATTCTATTTCCTCGTGTCTATCGTACTCTGTCTCACAGTTCATTTTAACATTTCCGGTTTAGTTTTGTGATTGCTTTAATTTGAATATGACTTTCTTTAATTTAAAGATGCATAAGCATTGTGGCACATAATACTAAACAACCCAGAGAGCAACAACAAGAGCCATTATTAGCCACCTGTTATGTGCTGGTGAGTAAAATCTTCACATTTATTAAATTATTAGAATTTAACCCCGTAAGTCTAATTATCATTCTAGTGGCACACTCCAGTCTTTCTTGCGCTTCATAATGAACATGCTTTGGGACTTGAAGATGAAATGTTCCTGACTGAATATGGACGGTTGTATATAAAAAGGAAAAACAAAACAAAAACATAAATATACATGGCTGCATTAATAATTCATTAATAATAAACATCCTTAAAACAGCTTTAATGCCAGTAAAGAATAAATAAAATAATTTAAACAATAAATACTTGTATGTACAGTAAGGCAACATGATGCATAGCATCTAACAGAGAAGTTAGCTACAGTGACAGAGGCCTCAGAAATGATGCTGCTATACTGCACTGTACCATATTCAGCTACTGTATACATACAACTTGAAAGCACAGTAAATATAAACTGAGTATACTTCTTCAGCACAGTATATCTATAATGAAGGGTCAGAGACACTCCACCATTTTAAGAAATATGCTTGTGTAATGTATTATCCATAGTCAGATGAGGAGATTGATAGCAATTTATTCTCTACATACAGTAGGGTGCTTCTCATTTGCATTATTTCACGTCTCCTCCTGAAAATGGATCTGGTCCATTATCACGGAGGTCGTCTCAATTCCATTATTTCTGTTGGGAAGAGCAAGGAGGCTTGAGCGTGGACACAAGAGACCGTCCTTGGCGGAAGTCTTTTATCGGGCAGACACACCCCTTTACTAGAAATCAGTACTCAGCTGCAGCCGATCAGACTGCTCTCATACTACATCGCTGCAGTCTGTGGATCTGTGGTAGCTGTACGTCTGATTAATAAAGGAAGCATAAAACATATTTCATCATACAGATTTCTAAGCCTGTATCATGGATAATCAGAGTCTGTTGTCTCTCAGCAGTAAAAACATTTGAATGAAATACCGGGTTCTATGAGGCTGAAAATCCCTGTGCTCAGGCATAAAGTGTATTTTGATGTGAGACATGTTAACATGTTTCCCTGAAACATAAACGCTACCTGTGTTATTGCATAATGAATTGTCAAACAGAATATCAATAAATGTAGACAAAAAATAAATCATAAATAATTAAAGTGTTGACAGATCTGTTCACAATATAAATACAGAATACTTCTTTTTAATGAACGTGCAGATGCTTGTCAAGCTGTTTATTTAAAGGGAAACATGCAGAGACACATGTAGTAACTTTGCGTCATTAATATTTGGACATTTCTTCACATTGTCTGTGGAAATCAACCTAA
Source organism: Sebastes fasciatus (assembly GCF_043250625.1). Taxonomy (NCBI): domain Eukaryota; kingdom Metazoa; phylum Chordata; class Actinopteri; order Perciformes; family Sebastidae; genus Sebastes; species Sebastes fasciatus. The sequence continues at coordinate 36,573,578 of NC_133799.1, forward strand.
TGGGAGGGCGTATAAATAGCACGACATTTTAAGAACATTCCACATGTCATGATAACGCATTTTAGGCTTTTTGGTATATCACTTAACGTCACATCGTTACCGTGAAATGGTCGCGGTTATATTTAGGCAGCAAAACCACTTAGGTTCAGGAAAAATATCATGGTTAAAATAAATATGTAAACAACATAACATAAGTATGGGAAACATGTCACAAACATCACTAACATAACTTCAAAATAACTCAGCAACACTTTGGGACATGAACACTGGTCTCCTGGTTGAAAGTCCTGTGTTTGTTGGACCCATCCACCTCCCACCCACAATAAGCAGTCTTTCTAACTTTTTATTCAACGTCACTAGCTCTGAGCGTAGCATATTCGCGTGGATGCGTTTACAATGCAGTTAGTACAGACTACATGCCGTATAAATGACATGCCAAAAGCAAGAAAGACGTTGTTATTGCACGCAACATGACTCACAAATCGGCGTGTTATTCATACGCCATTTGGTGAGATCCCTGAACTGCAAACTCCAAAGCATGCAAAGCTGTTAACACCTGCAGACTGACAGGTGAACCAGCTGTGCCGTCATCACCAGAAACCGATGTCACTCCAGATAGCGGTTCAGAAGAAAGGACGCTTCATTTCACTAAAAACACATTTCTTTGCAACAGTCTCACGGCAATTCATGAAATAGACAACATTTTATCTATTTGATTTGTGTACATAGACACAAATTTACCTTTTTTTTCATAACGCTCAGCACGACTTTCAACAACGTAATTTTAGTACGTTTTCCTACGAATGTCCGGAAACACGTGAGGCACGCGTAAATACCCGCACCAGCCTTTAAAAAAAAAAACCCGACTTAGTTAGGTTTAGGAAAAGTTTGTGGTTTGGGTTATAATAACACCGGAAGTGCTGTAACTTAAGTACGGAAATTACGTGACGAATAAATCAACTTTGACTCGTGGTTTCACTCGGGACACAAACACCGGTCTCCTGGGAGAAAGTCCTGTGGTTTTTGACCCACCCATCCACCCCGACCTCCTACCTATGCAGCGTTCCCGATACTTCCCGGTTCACAATTACGTGAATTACATCTGAATTGACCATTACGTAAAAAATTTACACAAATCAATACCTAAATCGTTGCTGTTCCTCGACACCCGCATCTTTTCCTTGCATCACTTCCTCGTCTCTGCGAGAATAAGATGCATGTGAGGAAAACGAGGAGACATTTGAGACAAATGAGAAGCACCCATCGTCTGTGTTCAACTAATGTTAGCACAAACAGTTAGTCTAGCTCTGTAAAATCTGAAACTATTCACCCTCCAGTAAGTCCAAAGATGTCTGTCTAGTGTATATGTTTCATCTTGCTAGCTAGCAAGCTTGCCATCAAAACATATAATGTCAAGCTGTCCGTTGCAACAACGACAGTTGGTTTAAATTTGACAACGCGAAAAAGGCGAAAATGCATACCTATGTCGTGGTATTTATACGCCTTCCCATGAGACCGGGTTGAAAATTCAGATATGAATGTCCTCTACCTCATGGTTTGATCAAAGAAAACAGTGTGTTTGTTTAATGCGAGAGATTGGTCACCCTTCACAGGCAAATATAGTAAGCTGATCCAAACTGTTTGTTTGTGATAATTTTGACTGCAAATGCTCTTGAGAGTTTTCCGTTTTGCCTCTAAAGAGTACAACCTCTATTTGCTGTCATAAAAGCAAGAGTTGGTGTAATTGAAAGCAAATGTGAGATTGTGTGCAAGCTCGGCTGAAAGCATTCTGCAGATGATCCTCAATAACAAAAAAACAACAAAAAAGTTGGAAGTCATTCAGGGAGCTGAATCGTGTGAGGCAGAACCAATTGTAGGAATAAAAAGATGTGGGGGTGCTTTGTTATCCTAGTGTTATCTGTGGAGACATGATTCCATAGTATTCTAATAACAAGCCAAAATAAGATAAATTCATTTGTTTTATGGATGCATGTTTTGATAAGCATTTTAACTGTGTGTGCAGCAAGGACAAACTCGAGCACAAACACCTAAAACTGTGTAATATCGATGTGGCCCACCACTGCAGAAACCTGGTAAGCATCACAACTGACAATGTTGGTGGGTGGGAAGCCAGTGAGGGATGAAATCCTATTTTTTGCACTCAAAATGCACTTATGTATTATATTATATTTTGGCTTGCTATTACAAGACACAGTACTATATGTTAATTTGTTGCACTAAAAATGTTATTATTACAATTTTATTAACCATTAATCATACCTTTATTGTAGTTTACTTATCATAACACAGCCCTGTCTCCTAAAAATTACATTCCGGAAACGTATTTCGTCGTAGAATACGTTTGTTTTTGACATATCACAAATCACACGTTTGTAATGATAGTCCGCATAGGGAGGAGGGGTGGATGGGTCAAACAAACACAGGACTTTCACCCAGAAGACCGCTGTTCGTGTCCAGTGTGAAACCAAAAGTCAACGTTACCGTCCGTAGCTTAATAACGTAACAAACATAGTCATTTGAAGCCAAACCATGATTTTTTTTTTTTTGTAGTTTTGTTGTTTTGTTTTGCTTCAATTTTGTAGTAATTTTAAGCTAAATCATGATGTTCTTTTACTAAACCTAACCACGTAGTGTTCTTGCATTTTTTGTTTTGTTTTGTTTTTTGATTCACAGGGTTAACCACCTGTTTAAAACGGTTTAAAACTTCAACAGTAATCCAGGAGAAAATTGTTTCCCTCAAAATGTAATTGAGAATGCAGTTTAGTCGTATGGGAACGTAATTTTGTAGGAGACAGGGTTGCAAAACAATGATCTCTCCCTAACCTTAGCCATACCGTGGTTACCATGCGTACATATTGTATTTAACATTTTTTTTTTTTTAAATGGTGACATTGTACATTAAAATATTTTCTGGGGTTTAACTAAATCAAATTTATAGCAATAACTGGTATAGCAGGCTTTTTAATCCAATTTAAAACAATACAGAATGTATAACATATTATCTTATTTACAGCCATTATCAATTTATGTTACATTGCACTTGTGTGAAGTTATGTTAGTGGTGATAAATGTCACAGTCTAAATGGCTTCTTTGCAAACCTGTTTCTGCAACTAATCTGTAGTCGTTCGATTAGATGAGACCATATTGCATGTAATTTGCTCCATAACGGTGATACACAAGCACTAGAAATACTGATTCTCCACTTATTTTGTGTAAACTACAGGTCTGGTTGTGAGTGGTATCATGTCACACCTGATCTGAAAATAGGCCACGTGGTGAAAAGCTGTCACTCTGAGTGATGGTTGGCTCATGACTATATTTGTGATGGCACCCTACAATAGACTGTTGACAGAGATGTAAACAGGCTGTGCTTAAACAAGTACTCCAGAGCTACTGTGGCATTTACAATTAGCATACCGGTAGGCTGGCTAGAGGACACTATGTAATGATCTGAGCTGCTTTGCTGAATTTAGAAAGCCACTGGGGTCATGTAAAGCATTATGAATGTCACCCACTAAAATAAACAAAGTAAAATACTTACGTATGTATTACTAAATTTAAAATGTGTGTGTGTGTGTGTGTGTATGTGTGTGTGTGTGTGCGAGAGACTGTTTAGGAGACTGAAAGACTACAGTAGCTTTCATAATGAGTTTTCCTTGACCAGATATTGTTATTGAGCTGCCCTAGAAGGAAAGGTAGAGTTGTATCACATGGTGAAAGCAAATTTTGGTCTTATGAAGACCATTGTATTTACAAAACAAAACAGAAAAACTTCTAGAAATTTGTAAGTTCTTATTAGTCTTCACACCATAATATTTGGTCTTTAAAGTGGTTAAACTGAGTTTTTGGTTGATTTGAAGCTGTTTATGTCATGCTGTCTTAACTTCGTCGGCTTTGCAGTTGATTTACAAATATCCAGAAATCACATTTGGCTCCATCATGGAGGTTTACTGGATAACTGGCTTTTGAGTATAATTGGCTATAAAACCAAAGATGTATACGTACAGTAGATACCGCATAGGCCGCTTCAGCCCGTTGCAACGAAATGTCAGCGTCGCCGCCATATTGGGGAGGTCAGGACTGGCCTGTAAACACATACAAGTGAACAGGGGAGCTGCCGCTTTTCTGGATAAAAAGCTCTATAACGTTCACATTTGTCAACTGAGTCATTTTTATATTCAAGTGTTTATAATCTATGAGGAGTAGAAAAATAAAGTTTTGTCTCCAGTTACTTAAAACCTCGATACCAGGCTGTAATCACTGCTAGACGCTCAAAATAGTGTGTATCAGTGTTAGCTTAGCTTAATGTTACATGAACTGAATTACTTAAGTGGTGGAAAATAATTCAACGCATATCATAAGTTATATTATTTCTTAAACACAATAATATGTTAGACACAAAGATCTATAAGCTAACATTAGCTTCGGTCGAGGATTAGCTAAGAATTACAAATGCTAGCTAGCTCTTATCTGATGACCTACGGAAACAAATGTTTTGTAAAGATGTAACTGAAACTGTAATGTTGATGATTTGAAAAATTCTTAAAGGAAGATGTGTTATGAGAGTAAGACTTTTTATCAACAAACAGACCGGTGAGCCATGAACCAGAAGCAGTAACGTAACATTACTGAACCGTTTCTCACCAAACGTTTTGTTGGGGGAGGGAATCTAACCTACAGTACTCCACATAGATTATAAACTCTTGAATATAAAAATGACTCATTGAAATCGGTTGAGAAATGTAAACGTCATAGTGCTTTTTATTCAGAAAAATAGCAGCTCCCCCGTTCACTCGTACAGTATATGTTTACTGGCCAGTCCTGACCTCCCCAATATGGCGGCAACGTTGACGTACGAAAGGAAAGGCTAATGCAGCATCTACGTATATATATCTATATATAAAACAACCATGTAAGAAAAAGAGAAATATTTCAACAATGCTGTGGTGTGGATGTAATGTTCAAACTAAAAGTGAATGGTCTGGTAAGGTTGACTTGTTTTTTTTAGATACAGTTACTTTGACCTGAGTTTTTGGCTTTATTAGCCCACTAACTAGTCAGGCCAACGGAACAAAATGCCAATATTAAAATGTCTTACCATGCTTATGTGCAGACTTTTGAAGTTGATGAATCGCATTTCAAACCATAAGTTAAACAACCAACCCTTTTCAAGTTAAAATGTATTTTAATATTAATTTAATTTAATTTAATATAATGGAAACCTTTTAAAGTTGCCATTTTATTTCAGGCTGGGCTGTCATTGGGTTGTTGCATTGCGTCAATGTAACACAAAAAAGACAAGAAAAAGTTTTTCCTCCAGCCACAAGCAGCAGTTCAAATAAAAGGGACTTAGTTTTGCCAAAATATGCTGCATGAAAAGCATGATTTCAATTGAAAAGTAATTCAATATTGTTGATACTGAATTCTGCATATATGAAGGGTAATGTTTTGAAATCTGTGGGCATAAAGTATTACCATTGCTTTGATAATTAATAAAGTTGAATTAATAATAACAAAGTAATTTGTCTGATCAAGTTCATATTTTGTTGCATTGAATGCTAAAGTTGCTGAATTTATGCTATTGGATGGTGCACTCCATGTTTACCCTAATGAACAGTAAATGGTCATAAACAATCTGAATTGGTGCCTGGCTTCCATTTTACCAGTTATATTTTGATTTTGGATTGAGATAAGCGGATAGCTTTTGCAGGATAATGAATAACAATGTTTCCTATCTGTTAATTAATTGGCATACATTAATCATTTGTGAACATAAATTAAGAAACATGTTACCTTTCATACCTGCTGGAGCATGTTTCAGCCACAAATGTCTGCATGCAGTTAGCCTCTTGCTACTTGAGGACCAGCTAACATATAAGCTAGATTGCTGATAAGGTACTATAATTTCTGCCTGACAGAAAACAGATTACTGGTGAAATCAACAGCTCCCAGTCAAAAAGAACACAGAAGTTATCAAGTAAGTAACCATCGGCCTACTGAACTCTGGTGAGATAGCCAAGCAGCACACTTAGAAATGTGATCGGTTACTCAGAGCATCTTTTGCCAAAGAGCTGAAGACCTCCAACATGGCTGCCGAAAGCCTTCAATAAGCTGACTGAAGGACACAAAATATAGTCCATTATGGACTGGAACAGTACTGATAGTTTCCTCCTCTGTGCTTATTGCTGGTGGCATTTAAACAAACCTTCCACTCCCCCAGGCTGGTGGCAACCATCCAGGTAGCCTGCTGGTGCCATATGGTTCTGAAGGTATCTGAACCTCCATTAACAACAGCCAAGCTATTAGCGGAGGGAAGGCCATGGCCACTGCGCTGAGGATCCTAGTCCAGGTCCACGCCTCAGACCACATGGACCAGGCCTTGCGGCATCCTGCTCTTTCACGCAGGAGCTTGTGTTTGTGTAATGCAGATAGACACTCTTCTTTGCAATCAGCCCACACAGCTGCAGTTGGCTGCCGAGAGCCACTTAATTGTCTGCCAGGTAGTCTGGGTGTCCATGAAGGACACGGTCTCATAACGGGTTGGCCGACAGCAGGGGTGACTGCTGATCTTCTTGCTGGAGATGCTCCCGTTGTCCATCAGAGCCTTTAGGGCCAGGTCATAGTTCCTGCGGGAGCTGTGGCATGTCCCAACACAGTACTTAAAGAGGATTATTTCATCCGAGTCGTAGCCGAGACCGAGATCCCGCACCCGCATCTCCTTCCTCTCCAAGTGGCAGTCGTGAGTGCTCTTGGTCTTCTTGCGGTTCCTCCTTGTCGTTCTGGGCGAGTTTGGGTCACGAGGGGAGCGCCGCCATCTGCCCTGCTGGATTTCCTCTTCCTGCATCAGTGACCACTCCTCTACAAGAGAAGGAAAACACAGGAGTCATTCTCTAAAGGGGGGACATTCCATGTCCATTGATGATAATGATATTTTTTCTAACTATGTTCTTCAAAAATATCATATTTTACAGATTAAGAAAGCATGTTATAAGATCGCATTTCCTTTAGCTTGAAATTGTCATGATGTTCCTAAATTGACAGTATTTGCAATGTCCATTTTTAGCCTCTGAATAATGATTTTAAACCATTAAAGTTAGCCTTATCTCTGTTAGTTCTTTAAAAAGTCTAAATACTAAATTGAGTTTGACATTTAAATTATATAAATATCTCAGTTTATTAATGTCCACCAAAGTTCTGTCAATTATGTTATTAACAGAATATCCCCCTGCAACTAAAAAATGGTTTGTCCTAAAAACCATGTGACCAGCATCACAGGATATCATTTCTTGCAATGTTGGCCATTTTGAATACATTCTGCTGACTCTCATTTTATTCTCATTAATTAACTGTCAACTATGTTGGGTACATTGTTATGGTTTATAATTCTTAAATGATTTTAATTTAAATATATGTTGAAATTTAAAATTTTACCCTACATTTTTGTAGCAAATCCTTATTCAAATACCATTTAAGAGTGCATCGATGGTCCAGTGCTGGTCATGTATAATGTTTTGTTCTTTTTCCCTGATAATGGACCTCGAGGCTAAATAATTATAGATTACGTAAATGAATGTAAAATTTATGAATGTTGGGAAAATTTGAATGAAAGGCAGTTAAAAGTGAATATGCGTTGAACATAGCTTAACAAAAATATGATGTTGTATAAAGTATGTATATGATAAATATGATGTACTGGATTTCGGAACCCCTGAAGACTAGCTGGTGCCATTGGCATCAGCTAATGGGGATCCTTTTTAAATAAATAAATAAACCTGATAAAGAAATTGACATGTTGTTAGCCATGCTAGGCCTACCATTGAAATTATGGGCATTTGTCAACCAAGCTACCCAGAGTAGGGTCAACTCATGAGTGACACAGTGACGTGACCCTATTGGGATCAATGGGAAAATATCCTTTTCCTTAAAATATCAAAAAAGTAGTTAATGTTTAAGCTTTGCAATAGTGGATATATTACACTAAAGGCATATTTGAATTTTAAACACTGATCTTTTGAGGAAGCACATTACCTTTTTACTTATTTGTTCATGAAACGTAGGCCTACCCTTAATTATAGAATGAACCACAGACGAGACACCTGGGTTGTCAGATATTTGGTTCCCAACTTGCAAATGTGGGAAAGTTCTGTGGTAGTAAAAATACATTGTAGCAGACAGTGCAGATTTTGGCCGCCAAAAGTTAGTAAGTAAGTTTTTATGTGAATTTAAGAGCAGTATCATTACTCTATTATGATGCAATTCCCGTTGAAACAGGCTGTTAAATAGCAAGAGATCAATCTTAAATCTAGGGTCGGTAATCTTAAGAAACTGATAAGAGTACGCTAGATATTAAAAATGATCCAACCAAAAAAAAAACAGCCCAGTGTTGCCAACTCTTTTCCAATGAAAGTAGCTAGCAGCACTAGTTCCAAAAGTCCCCAAATCTGGAGAGAAAGTCGCCAAGTCAGCAGCAATGACAGTCCGTCCCTTCTTAAAGCCACTCCCCCCAAATTATCATATGAACAACGAACATGGCTATTGTTAGTATTCAGCTGTCAAGCTAGCAGCTGGTGGAAGACTCTGGCGACTCCCTTCATTCAGGTCGAATGAAATGGTTGGACGGGCTTATTACAGTCCTGCGACAGCCACAGACACCAGATTTTTTCTTTTTTTTTTGGTCAGAGCATTTGATTTATTGATTGCTGTTGAGATGTAATGAGAATTTCAACAAATATAACAGAATATTACCAACCCTATAGCTTTAAGTGTTCACCAACCAAATGGTTATCAATCATGAAGTGATAGGCAGCTTGATTTAAAGGTCACCTATTATGCAAAATGCACTTTTCCATGTCTTTTAAACATCAATATCTGTCCCCAGTGTGTCTACAAGTCACCATAGTATCATAAAAGACCATCCTCTCTCTTTTTCTCCTGCTCCGTTTGTCCGGAAATGGGTGTCGAAACAACGCTGCGCAGCTTTTCTTTTCTTCTGACGTCGTTAGAGAATTAGCCATATAAGGGTTTCCTGGTCGAACCAGAGCAGAACCTTCAGACTTGTAAGCAACACAACACATTTCTGTTTCACAGTCAAACTTTATTTGAGTTGACAGATGACAATATTAATTATTCACAGCATTTGTAATCATCTCACCTGCAGTTATGTTAACATGGTACAGGAGAAAGTCTTCAGCTCTGGTAAACTATGGTAAGCTAAGCTCCGGTGGTCTGTAGTCATGGTAACACAGAGACAGCTACTACTGTAAATAATATACCATTACTCTGATCTTCCATACATTTATCTTTTAGCAGAAATAATGAACTGACTACTGTTTCACATCTTCTATTTTCCACCCTGATGGTCGCTGTGTTTACACACCGTGTCATAGCGGTAGCATGTAGCTAACCCGTTAGCATGTAGCTACATGCTAACGGGTTAGCTACATGCTACCGGGTTAGCTTTGTATCTCCATGTAAACAGAGCCATCTGCTCTCAGCTGTCTGCTCTCAGCTGTCTGCTCTCCTCTGGGATGATTCTGTCGGTCATTTCTCACAGATGGATCTGTAAAGACAGACGTAAAACAGAGTGTATGTTTACGGTTTACAGAGTTGATGCATAAGGTAAACACTGAGCTAACTAACAGAGATATAAATAGTATTATTTACCTGAGAGAAACCGTCAGGAAAACCTGGAATCTGGACCGCAGATGTTGATCATGTGTCGCCGGTTTCTGATCCGATTCCTCCGGTAACGTGCGCTGGGTGAAGTTTCTGGTTTATAAACTTTAAAGTGGTTTATAAACTTTATTCTAGCTGCTATCTCTCCACTCGTCTCTCTCTCTCTCTCTCTCTCTCTAGAGAGAGAGAGAGAGAGAGAGAGAGGTTCTCCGGGAGGGAGGGGGAGGGTGACGCTGTTGTTGAGGACGTTTGATTGACAGAAAACGCTGACCAATCAGAGCAGAGTGGGAGGAGACAGGCTGTGAATCAGGGGTTTTCAGACAGAGGCTGAATTAGGCTCTGAGGCAGGCAGACTCAGGCTGCAGTATGAGAAGAATAAAGGTTTTTTTGAACATTGCAGCATGTAAACATGTTCTAGTGCAACATTAAAATACATCTATGAACCTGGAAATGAGCATAATATGAGACCTACAGAGCTACAGACACAGAAATCAGTACTTTTGGAAATGGGCTGAAACAGAGGTTATAGAGACATGCTGGAATGCATGATCTGATTGTTTTTTTGAAAAAAAAACTTCAGAGACATGGTTTGGAGGTGTCTGAGACCTATAATAACTAGTTTAAATGGAGTATAATATGTGACCTTTAATAGAGCAGGCAGTAAGGCAGTATTGTCCAAAACATTTGCATGCTTTTCAGGAAGTAACACTTTTCCAGAAAGTTCATATACTCATTTCATGGGATATTTAAGGATACAGTTTTTTACCAAGACTACATGGCGCTGACCCACGTTTATAAAGCAGAAATATGTTTTGGCCCCTTTGGGGCCGCAGAACGAGCTGTAAACATATATATTGACACCGTATGAAGTTGATATGCCAAACGTGTTGGCAAACAGTTGCCTTTTTACAAAACAAAGCATTCATGTGAAGTCGGATCCTGTCCACATTATGGATGAAAGTCCAATATTCACTGTGCTTTTAGCTTTGCTTTGGTTTCCACCAACTCCTGAGAAACACATCTGTCTCTTCACCAGCGAGTCTTTAACTGTGTCTGTCTGCTGTAGTGTACAGTGGGTTTATCAGAGCTCTGAAAGCAGTGAGAGTGAACCATGTGGAAAGGTGCAAAAAACCTCCGGAGTTGGTCAGTGACGCATTCTGACTACATTAAACACAAGTCAAAGTCACTCTTTTTGATAATGTGATATTTTGTAGATGGAGTTTGGTGAAAATGTTAGAAGGATTACAAGTAATTAGTAATGTACATGGCTAGAAGGTAGAGGCATTTATTGTTTATATCGCTTTGCTACAGCTATACAGTCTTTCATCTAACTGAACATCACAGTACTATGATATCAATATAAAATCACAGGAAATATCTAGTCCCAAATTCATTTATTCATGGGAAGAGGGGAACTCACTCAAGTCCAGGGTATCAAAAGTTCACAAAGACATCTTGTATCACTTTTATTCACTAAGCCATATGTTAAAGAGCTCTGATTCGACCTCTACTCTACTCACGAGTGCCTGCTGTATGTTAACATATTTGGCATGTCAACTGTACTCTGGGTAGTTAATCTCCCTCATCTGACAGTCCGCTGGTCCAACTACATGATGGAAGGCTGTATCAGAGGAAGACGAAGAGGAGGAAGCTGAGTTTTATTTCTGCATGAGAGAAACAACCATCACAGACACTGACTGGAGCTTTAAGGATCAGTGACAGTATTTAAAACAAAATAGTTTCTAACTGGCTAAGTAAGGAGAAACTCAAAATGAGGTTTGTGTCTATAGAAATAGAATAGCATTAAAATGGACATTCCCATTCAAATCAACGTAGCAGGATGGTCAGAGCAGCCATTTGTATGTGTACTTTTGTCATTGCGACTGTTGCAGCGGGCTAACTTCTCTATAAACTAAACTGACTTATGTCAAGTTGCAGACTCATTGAGGTTTTGCAGTAACCACTAAAACGACTAGTAGCCTAACCTACAAAGCATAGATTGAGAGCCAGAGTTAACGAGTACAATTTAATAACTTAATGCTTCATGCACACACTCTTGTCAAAGCACATTGCTATCACCAGATGAGTGACAGCTTTGTTTGGCTTATTTTCTCTAACCAGTGTAGCATTAAAGCATGGTGGGAATAGCAAGCTAGCTAGCTAACTAGCAGACAGCTGGCTAGTTAGCTTGCTAATTCCACCATGCTTTAATGCTATACTGGTTACGTCCACAGAAAACGTTTCAATGTCTGTTCTACTTCTATTCAATTTTCTATGGTTTGTCAGTCCTAACTTTGTGACTCCTAAATTTTAAAGGGACAGTATCTAGGATATGGCGGCATCTAGTGGTGTGGTTGCAGATTGCAGCCAACTGAGTGCCCCGGCTCACAAAACCGCAGTTTCACAAGCGCGTCGGAGAACTACGGTGGTCTTCAGGTAACATAAAAACGGGAAAGGCTCTCTCTAGAGCCAGAGTTTGGTTTGTCTATTCTGGGCTACTGTAGAAACATGGCGGAGCAACATGGCGGACTCGGTGAAGAGGACCCACTCCCTATGTAGATATGAAGGGCTCATTCTAAGCTAACGGAAATTTATTATTATTTTCAGGTGATTATACACTAATGAAAACATACTTATGAATATTATATTCTATTTCTGCTAATAGATGCCTTCAAATAGATTTTGAAGGCATATTATTATAGTGGGTGAGTTTATAAGAATCAAATAGGCTCTCCAACGAAATGAACCAATCCGATCACACCAGAGATGACAGATTGCACTCTCTACTACTGCGACTCATGAACTTGGAACATCTCAGATGTCTGTGAGAACTATTCCTCGAACCAAAAATACTCTCTTCAGATCCACATTTGTTTCTATCTACCTAATTCATTTTTTAAATATTGATTTAATCAAATATGTTACTTTTAATTTGATTTATTATTTGTGATTTGATTTCATTTATTTTTTATTTTTAAGTTGAATTTTTAAAAGTGATGAATTCACTTAATTTGCTAAAAAGAAATTCCAATAGAATTTTCTGTTTAATTTAAAATTTTGATATAACTTAAATTAAGTTCAATTTTAATTTGATATAATGTTCAATTTAATCTAATTTTAAATTTAAAGTAATTTAATTAAATACAATTTTCTAATCTAATCTAATTTAATCTAGTTCCTTTTCACACTCCTGTGTACTGATGAATATTGTATTTTCCATTCCCTGGCACAGACTGGTCATGATGTCACCCCTAGTAACAGGGTAAAACGCCATCCTTCCTCTCAGCTCAGGAGTTCTCAGTATCTCTGTAAAAGTTGCTTTATGCAGCTTGATTAGCTCCAAAGACTAAAATGTTTGTTAGGAATTTTTAGCACCATTCAGGGAGACTCCTGCAGGTAAGATAAGACACTTTGGCCCCAGATGTCTGCTCTGGCCTTTAGAGACTGAAAGGTGAAACACTTCTCACACTTTAGTTTATGCGCTGGATTAGAACAGGGTTTTATGAGCTAGCAGAGCAGAGCATGTGTGATTAAATTAAAAGCAGACATGGGCGTTGAAACTGGGAGTGAAATTCCTCCGGTTGTCAGCTGGTGCAAACTGTACTGTCACTATGCGGGGTCATTACCAGTAGGGGAGTGGAGCTGCTGGCTGAACTCCAACAGGAGCTGGAGTTGTTTTCTCAGTTGCCAGGAACATTTCAATCAAACTCACCCACTCCGCTGGGCAGACCTGGCCCAGGTGTTTCACTCATTTCTACTTCCTGAACTGGGGATGGCGTTGCCCTGCACTTTCTCTAAATACCTCCATGCGGTATTGTCCTAAGGGAAAGGCTATTACCATCGTAGAATGCTCATTTACAGCAGCGTAAGTGCTTGTCAGTCTTGTCAGTTCATGCCTTGATGTTTACCAAAAGAAAACTTGTAATCACGAGGGGGAAAAAAAGAACAGAAAAATGCATAAAAATATTCCCCAGGCGAAGAGCACATGACTTTTCAGTCAAAAGCTGCTCAGGTACATATTCAGCCATGTCAAAACATGCCACATGGGTTTGCATTATTTCATGTAATTATACAACTATTCCATGTTACAATTGAATTGGGCAATGTTCAGGCAATCATGTACTAAACATTATTATTGTTTTTAGTGAGAGTGCAGTCACGGGACAATCTTAGTGTGATGATCCAGTGTGTCAGTGTAATATTTTCCATTCCATCGCTTTCATATATATAGCTTCAGAAGGAGGAACACAACTTAGATTTGCCCAACAGCACCACAAGAATAAAGTCAGTATCACCAGTGACTGACATGAAGTATCTGCTCCAAACACTACAATAATTGTACAGTAACCCTTCCTGTGCCTCTTTTCTTTCTGCTCATAGGCTTGGGGGAGAAGGCATGTCCCATCAGATACGGGAGGAAAACTAGAATTAGTGACTCACAGTTGTATTACTCAACCAGTCAAGTTGCAGTTTACATCCATGTTTGTCCAAAATGTCATCACTGCATCATCATATCCTGTTAGACATTTGTGTGAAATTGTCATAATTAGCATAGGAATTCTTGAGTTATGGTCAAAAATGTGTTGAGGTCACAGTGACCACCAAAATTTAATCGGTTCATCCTCGAGTCCAAGTGGACGTTTGTGCCAAATTTGAAGAAATCCCCTCCAGGCGTTTCTGAGATGTCACGTTCACGAGGATGGAACAGACGTCAGGTCACAGTGACCTTGACCTTTGACCACTGAAATCGAATCAGTACATCCTTGACTCCAGGTGGACGTTTTTTTGCCAAATTTGAAGAAATCCGCGTTCCTGAGATATCTAGTTCCAGATAATGGACCAGGCGGACGGATAACCCGAGAACATAATGCCTCTGCGCCAGTGCCGGCCGTGGCCGGAAGCATTAGGTATTCTATTTTTCCGTCCGAAAGCAACGCTCCTCAATAACGGTAAACATGGTGAAAAACAACATGACTTACAGATCTTCCTGTACTTTTTTTTTTTTTTTTTTTTACAGAATTTTAGAAACTATATTTTGATTGTCTCATCCAGGAGTGAATATCCTTTTTTTTTTACATCCTTGTAGTAGGCATTATTATTAAAGACAGGGTGGGCGATCTTGAGAAACTAGCATGAGTACACTAGATTTTTAAAAATGATCCAACCAATCATATTCTGCGACCGGAAGTTGTGTAAGAGTGCATATGAGGCATACATCCATGGTATGAGGACGGTGCTGCTGTGTAATTGAAGGTGATGGACATGGATCAGTATGTAGTTTTTAGAAACAATAAAAGAGTGTGTCTCAGGGAAGAAGACATAACTGCAGAAAAACTAACTTTGATAAAGTGTGAAAGATATTGACAGATTCAAACTTCCTGGATCAATAACTCATAACCGAAACGTTGTTAAAACACCGACGACGGCTCTTTCTAACCGTAGTAAGGTAGACGACGAGCTACATCCTCATTTTAATCACAATGAGCCGTCCTCCGAGCTGGACACATAACATTGGTCTCTATCTGCAGCCGGCTGTGAGACGAGTGGTAAGGGACCGTCTACAAAGTGCAACGCCGAAAAGAGATGCTATAAAAATATTCAATAACTTCAGTCATATGCAGTGTAGTACCGTCAAAATCACTTCACACATAAATGGCCTCTTCCTGATGATACTACAACACTTAGTTTGGAAAAATATCTTTTTGCATTATATTGGTGATTTTTAATCCGGAAAAATCTATGAATATTTTTATAGCATCTCTTTTCGGCTTCGCTTTTTTTTCTGTCGTACACATCACCGTCCTCATACCATGGATGTTTGCCTCATACGCGCTCTTACACAACTTCTGGTCGCAGAATATGAAGAAATGGGCGTTTTTCTGTTTCTGTCTTCTAGTGATTTTATTTTTTGTTTTTAGAAATAGAAAAGTTTAGTTTAGATCATCCCTTTTTGACCCTGATAAAGAAAAACGCCTTGTATTTCATTTTAATTTTTGTATTTTAAAATGAAAATCAAATAACCACTAATTTTTTGTATTTTAATATCCTTTTGTGAAAGGGAAATTGAATGACCAAAAGATACACTGACCCCAACTCTTTTCTGATGAAGATAGCTAGCAGCACTAGCTCCAAAAGTCCCTAAAAACTATAGAGGAAGTCGCCAAGTCGGCAACACTGACAGTCCGTCCCTTCAGGCCTCCCTCCAAAGCCACGCCCCCAAAATGATCATTATGAATGGAAAATACATGGCTATTGTAAGACTCAAAGCTGTCAAGCTCGCAGTGATGAGCAACGAGTGCACTGGCAGAGTGCACGCAGGTAGGTAGGGAGAGAGGCAGGTAGGGAGACAGGCAGGTAGCCAATTTAATCATTACATTCGGGCCGAATGAAATGATTAGATGGGCTTATTACAGTCCTGCGACAGCCACAGATACCAGATTTTTTTTTTTTCGTCAGAGCATTTGATTTATTGATTGGTGTTGGGATGTAATGAAAATGTCAACTAATATAACAAAAAAATGTTTCTAGAATTTTACCAACCCTGCCTTTAATTCTGGTCCATTATTACTTTGTACTTATTTTTGCCATTCAAACCCATTTCGGGGAAAGTAATGTAAAAGTAATTATTTTCTTTTTATAATAAATAATAGTAAAGACAAAGATAATTAATGATTAAAACAGCCAGATCAGACTGATGATGAAGTTTACACCTTTAAACTGGTTCAATAATAACTTAGTCAACGGGTCTCGGATGTGTCAGGGGATGGCTTACTTCAAACCTTCTTTTATTTCAGTTTTTTATTCATTATAGATATTATTAGTCAGGTATTATTTATCATAAAAGAGACTGAGTTCTGGTTTGGCTACTTACCAAACTGACTGGTAAAATAAACAGACATACAGTCCACAGTCAGGACTACGATGCATGACAGAAACCTGCACATTGGATTGATTATTTCTACCCTGTCGTACCAAGGGGCCCCTGCTCAGTTGACCAAGGCCACGCTCTGTGTTGAAAACTACCAGGCAAATTTCCAGAGGCTAGTCATGGAGAAGTGACACGCTGCCATTTTATGGCCTCCATCTCAGATTTATGAAGCTTTGTTCTCAGCGTCTTAGCTGCTCAAAAAATGAGTAATGTTACAGTGAAGGATGGAAATGAAGAGTTCCCTTCCCAAGGTTCTAAAGGCCAAGCAGTGTATGCCTGCAGGCAGCCCGGGTAACATGGCCCCTACGCAGAAATAGAAGACAATGTTTTATGTGCTCCCACTGGGCATGTCTTATAAAGTTTCCCAACAGACTAAATAATACTACATTTTTCTAAGTATTGCTGTAAGGGATAGTTTATATATCTCAAATTCTATAATCATTTCACAAAAAAGACACATAGAGTATTTGTTAGGTCATTAAGGTAGACAGCATCAGTCTTTTGTTCAATTCCCAAACAACAAATGCTCAGGTCTAGCTGCTGTAACAATGATGGCTCCTGTCTGTCAGCAGTAAAGGCAGAACTACTGTGACATTGTTATAGAGCAAAACTTCCCGGGTGGAATTTGGGGTGAAGGTCAACAAAGCCTGTAACTTTGACATGGTGGACCACCTTTACATTCCTGTGCCCTACCAACATTCAGCCTTGGTTTATTTTAACCACAAAGATTTCCTAACCTTCACACAACCGTACCGTAAGTTTGTGACCCAGCAGCCATGTTGAGATCAGTTGAGGAAATACCAAGCACCGCCCACCAGCCAGAACACACTTTCTCATATTACAGCTAAACCGTGCACTACAAGATGATTCTGAGAACATCTGAGGAGAGAAATAGGCATTACAGTAACAGAATATTGATTGATATTTGATCAGCGCTGCCTAGTTTGACCGTTTGGTCGGAGTTCGCGTGTGATTGACAGCTGCCGCGGTTGAATGAACAGCCAATAGGAACGCTCTCTCTCTGAAATGACCTGTGATTGGTCAAAGTCTCCCGTCACAGGCTTGATGTTCTAAAGGCTGAAAACAGAGCCATGAGGAGGAGCAGAAGTCTAGTTTTCTCTCAGAACACTTGAATTACAATATGCTGAAAGGTTATTATGGAATTTTTCAGTCCTTGACTGTCAGATTAATTTAATGAAATGTTAAATTTATTGTACTGTACCAAAGTAAAGCTGAATGATTGGCAGATAAAAATGTTGTGTGAGGACATGCAGTGACTCATATTAATTCCCTAAAGACTTACATTAATGATTTACATTGTGCACACCAGCTTTTTGTCTCCAAATGAGAGGTGATATTTAGGATATCTATGCTAATAATAACCTCAATATTAGCCTAAATATTAGGATATTTAACATTATTGGATTATAGTTTAATTTGATATATTTCTATATTCATTGTACTGACTCCAACGAGGCATCTAACCTCAAGATACAGATATGTGAACCAACTGAAAATCATAATGACTCACTGATGGAAGCGGAAAAGGAAACCAGCCTGTTTTGTGGACAATTTGCAGAGTGGGTGAGTGACCACAGGGGAAGGATGGTTCATTTCATAATAAAAGCCTAGCTAGAGTTTGGCTCTTTCCATCTCTAATAAAACGACTGACGTGTATAAGGTTTGCCCTCTTCAACACTGATGGGATGTTTTCCATCCATGAGCTGTCTTTACAGTATATGTATAGTCCAGTTTGAACTACCAGCATTTAAGTGTAATCATAAAAAGAAGTAAAAGAACAACAACAAATAGATTGTATCCATGCAATGAGGAAATTAAATACTTACCTAGGGCTTTATGCCAGGGTGTGTGGACCCTGCTGTCCTGTTCCAGATTCTCAGCAGGAGACACGGAGGGCTGGCTGAGGACACGCTGGAGGTCTGACTGAGCCTCTTTATTGTCCTCCTCAGAAAACACATCTTCCACTAGTGTCAGCAGCGATGCCACCACCCACAGCATCACCTGATAATATCAAGGAACACGGTGTTACTTTGGTCAGCAGGCTGGTTGGTTGGTAAGGGGTTGATGACTTCATCATAAAATCATCCAGCAGGAGAGAGTTTACGATCACAAAGACACATGCAGTCAGGGTTACACATTCTTCTGTTGGATAGGAGCTCAGTTCAACTGGGCAGGTGTTCCTCTGCTGCAGCACCACTGACCTGTGGGGTTTCTCAGGGCTCCATTTTGGACCCTATCCTTTTTTCTTTGTATATGCTGCCCTTGGGGTCCATTTTTAGGAAATATAATATTCCTTTTCATTGTTTTGCGGATGACATCCAATACATTTAATTGAATTGAATAGAGGCAGTAGGAATACTAGCAGTAACAGCAGTAGTAGTAGTAACAGTAACAGTAACAGTAGTAGTAGTAGTAGTAGTAGTAGTAATCGTAGCAGCAGCAGTAGTAGTATTAGTAGCAGCAACAGCAGCAGTAGTAGTATTAGTAGCAGCAGCAGCAGCAGTAGTAGTAATCGTAGTAGTAGTAGTAGTAGTATTAGTAGTAGCAGCAGCAGTAGTAGTAGTAATCGTAGTAGTAGTAGTATTAATAGTAGTAGTAGAAGTAGTAGCAGAAGGAGCAGTAGTAGTAGTAGTAGCAGCAGCAGCAGCAGCAGTAGTAGCAGTAGTAGTAGTAATCGTAGTAGTAGTAGTATTAGTATTACTAGTAGTATTAGTAGTAGCAGAAGGAGCAGCAGTAGTAGTAGTAGTAGTAGTAGTAGTAGTAGCAGAAGGAGCAGCAGTAGTAGCAGCAGTAGTAGTAGTATTAGTAGTAGCAGCAGCAGCAGCAGCAGTAGCAGCAGCAGTAGTAGTAGTATTAGTAGTAGCAGCAGCAGTAGTAGCAGCAGCAGCAGTAGTAGTAATAGTAGTAGTAGTAGTAGTAGTAGTAGTAGTAGTAGTAGCAGCAGCAGTAGTAGCAGCAGCACTAGTAGTAGTAGTAGTATTAGTAGTAGCAGCAGCAGTAGTAGCAGCAGTAGTAGCAGTAGTAGTAGTAGTAGTAGCAGTAGCAGTAGTAGCAGTAGTAGTAGTAGCAGTAGCAGTAGTAGCAGTAGCAGAATGCTGAATCAGCATTCCCACAATAAGACTGAGATCCTTATGTTTGGACACTCTGACCTACGAGACGACTCTGACCTATTAGACGACTCGGGGGGCATTCTTGGCTCTTTGGCCTCTCAGAAACAGACTAGTGTTAAAAATCTCAGCGTTACTTTGAAAGCAGCTTCAATTTTGAAAAACAAATTAGCTCCGTTTTAAAAACCAGCATTTTCCAGCTCAGGCTTTTGGCTGAGGTAAAGGCCAATCTGTCTCCAGGGATCTGGAGAGAGTTACCCATAATGCCTTTATTACCTCTCAGTTAGATTACTGTAATTCTTTGTGTGTGGGTTTACAACAGTCGTCTCCTCACCGGCTGCAGTTAGTACAGAATCCAGCTGCTCGCCTTCTGACTGGAAAAAAAAACTGTGATCAGATATCACCGGTTCTGGCCTCCCTCCACCGGCTTCCTCCGTTTCTGGATTGATTTTAAGGTTTTAAATGGGCTGGCACCACCTTATCTATCAGAACTATTGCACCTCCATACTCCGGTCAGAGCACTGAGGTCGACCAATCAGATGCTCCTGGATGTCCCCAGAACTAGACTCAAAAACAGAGGCGACCAAACCTTTGCGGTGGCGGCCCCTAATCTCTGTAACAGTTCACCTCTTCATATTAAAACTGCTCAGACCGTAGAATCGTTTAAGTCGCTGCTGAAGACTCACCTCTTCTCGCTGGCGTTTGATTAAGTTAATTTTCTGTTGTGCTACTACACTTCTACTGATGTCATGTGCACATTATGGTCATTGTTTTTGCTCTGTTCATATTGCTGTTTGCTTTGCATTAATTTTTATTATGTACACGTTCAGCACTTTGGTCAACTGCGTTTTCTTTTAAACATGCTAAACAAATAAAGTTTGACTTGACTTGACTTGACTTGACCTCACTGGAGCACCCAAAAGCACGAATCCATCGCCGCATGCATGGTATATATATATATATATATATATATATATAAATATATATATATATATATATATATATATATATATATATATAACAGTGAAGAAAAGGTAGCAATACCACAGTGTAGAAATCCTCTGTAACACGTAAAAGTGTTTCATTCAAACGTACAAAAGTATTACCACCCAAATATACTTGGTACCAAGTACCAAAACTAATAGTACTCATTATGCCGGATGGCCTATTTCAGAAAAATCTAAATGATATTATTGGGTTAAAATCATTGATGCATTTAATGTATACAGTATAACAGTATGTATACACCAGGGGCGGCTGGTGTCTCAAAAATTTGTGGAGGACAGGAGGAAAACCAACCCACGGTGTCATGTTATTTTATTAAGTTATTTCTTGTATTTTTTCTGTATGAGCTCAGTGCTGCTTGATATACTGTATGTGGTCTCATGTTCTTCATTGTATCATATGGTGGGGTTACATGGGATTTAGATTTAAAAAAAAACTTTTGACACTTATTTTTTTGACAATCTAGCTAGGAAAGCCATCCATCCTCTGAATGCTCTAGGTCTCTAGTCTGATCCATCCATCCTCTGAATGCTCTAGGTCTCTAGTCTGATCCATCCATCCTCTGAATGCTCTAGGTCTCTAGTCTGATCCATCCATCCTCTGAATGCTCTAGGTCTCTAGTTTGATCCATCCATCCTCTGAATGCTCTAGGTCTCTAGTCTGATCCATCCATCCTCTGAATGCTCTAGGTCTCTAGTTTGTGGCCCGAAAGTTTCATGAGGCTGTGATTATCCTAGAGATCACCACAGGTCATTTTATACAGTGAGGTCAAATTAAAAAAAAAATGGTCTCACTTCAATGAAATGTCTTCTATGGGGACTAACATCATCACACATGAATACAGTTGGGTTCATTGGGCCAATCTATGGAATCCAAGACTGTTTAGGGACCCCAGTTTGCAGAAATATTCAGATATACCATTTATACTGCATTCAAAAAAACTGCATGTTTTTTATTTGAATTATTTAGCCCCCTTCACAACAAGCTAGAATGACATGGTTGGTACCAATAGATTCCTTAAGTTTTCTAGTTTAATATGATACCAGTATCTTCATCTTCTTCTACCTTTAAAACCAAGACCGCTGCAACCTCTGAAAGACCAAATAGTGTGATAGCCGGATTTTGAAAACGTTAGCAGGGTGCAGTTTACATTCACCGTTTCTCACCACAGTCACAGATTGTCATGTCTTATTTGATTGGTTGTCAGTCACAAGAGTGCAGGTCTTGCATAATAAAAGCAGCCTGCCAGAGGACAGATGCCAATAGAGATGAATGCAAAGAGCGACTTCTTGTTGAGACCTCGATGGACAATGAATGATAACCCTCATCTCTGAAGATTTTTGGTATAGTTTATGTCTGCCATTTATTTGTTCACCTAAATGAGCTGAAACTTACATTAAGCTCCGTGCACAACTGTTCACATGAGAAGAGGACCAGAGTGGACCTGACCGAGGAGGCCTGACCACGGGGTGGAGTGTGTGACACCACAGGGGATGGGTGGATCGAGGACGGAAAGCTGGCCAAGCTTTCAGTTTCAGGTACGGTCTGCATCCCTGCAGGCAGGTGTGTTGTGGCCTGTTAGCAGCTGGTAGAGCCATGAGGCTCAGTTTTAATGAAATAAAACAGTAATACCTGAGCAGTGGCAGCATCACTGAGGCCTAACTAAAGTGTTCAATGCACTTCCTTCCTTTTTTTGTGATTAGTATTTTATTGATTTTTTATTTGTCACATTTTGGTCGACAAATCAAACTCCTCTATGCAAAACAATATTCATCCATCCATCTTCAACCGCTTATCCGGGATCGGGTCGCGGGGGCAACAGCTCCAGCAGGGGACCCCAAACTTCCCTTTCCCGGGCCACATTAACCAGCTCTGACTGGGGGATCCCGAGGCGTTCCCAGGCCAGAGTAGAGATATAATCTCTCCATCTAGTCCTGGGTCTTCCCCGTGGTCTCCTCCCAGCTGGTCGTGCCTGGAACACCTCCCAAGGGAGGCGCCCAGGAGGCATCCGTGCTAGATGCCCGAACCACCTCAACTGGCTCCTTTCGACGCAAAGGAGCAAGGACTCTACTCCGAGTCCCTCACGGATGACTGAGCTTCTTACCCTATCTCTAAGGGAGACGCCAGCCACCCTCCTGAGGAAACCCATTTCGGCCGCTTGCACCCGCGACCTCGTTCTTTCGGTCATGACCCAACCCTCATGACCATAGGTGAGAGTAGGAACGAAGATTGAACGGTAGATCGAGAGCTTTGCCTTCCGGCTCAGCTCTCTTTTCGTCACAACGGTGCGGTAAAGCGAATGCAATACCGCCCCTGCTGCTCCGATTCTCCGACCAATCTCACGTTCCATCGTCCCCTCACTCGCGAACAAGACCCCGAGATACTTAAACTCCTTCACTTGGGGTAAGGACTCATTCCCTACCCGGAGTAGGCAAACCACCGGTTTCCTGCTGAGAACCATGGCCTCAGATTTAGAGGTGCTGATTCTCATCCCGACTGCGTCACACTCGGCTGCGAACCGATCCAGTGAGTGCTGGAGGTCGCAGACCGATGATGCCAACAGGACCACATCATCTGCAAAAAGCAGCGATGAGATCCTCAGCACACCGATCTGCAAACCCTCCTCCACCCGACTACGCCTCGATATCCTGTCCATGAATATCACGAACAGGATTGGTGACAAAGCGCAGCCCTGGCGGAGGCCAACCCCCACCGGAAACGAGTCCGACTTATTGCCGAGGATCCGAACACAGCTCTCGCTTTGGGCGTACAGGGATTGGATGGCCCTGAGAAGTGCCCCCCTCACCCTATACTCCCGCAGCACCCCCCACAGTATCTCCCGGGGGACCCGGTCATATGCCTTCTCCAAGTCCACAAAACACATGTAGACTGGATGGGCATACTCCCAGGCCCCCTCCAGGATCCTTGCGAGAGTGAAAAGCTGGTCCGTTGTTCCACGGCCAGGACGGAATCCGCATTGTTCCTCTTCGATCTGAGGTTCGACTATCGGCCGAACCCTCCTTTCCAGCACCTTGGAGTAGACTTTACCAGGGAGGCTGAGCAGTGTGATACCCCTGTAATTGGCACACACTCTCTGGTCCCCCTTTTTGAAAAGGGGAACCACCACCCCGGTCTGCCACTCCTTAGGCACTGTCACCGACTTCCACGCGGTGTTGAAGAGACGTGTCATCCAAGACAGCCCCTCCCCACCCAGAGCCTTCAGCATTTCTGGGCGGATCTCATCAACCCCCGGGGCTTTGCCACTGTGGAGTTGTTTGACTACCTCAGTGACTTCCACCAGGGTAATTGATGATGGTCCCCCATCAGCTTCCAGCTCTGCCTCTACCATAGAGGGCGTATTGGTCGGATTCAGAAGTTCCTCAAAGTGCTCCTTCCACCGCCCGATTACCTCCTCAGTTGAGGTCAACAGTGTCCCATCCTTACTGTACACAGCTTGGATGGTTCCCCGTTTCCCCCTCCTAAGGTGCCGGATGGTTTTCCAGAAGCACTTTGGTGCCGACCGAAAGTCCTTCTCCATGGCTGCTCCGAACTCCTCCCACACCCGCTGCTTTGCCTCCGTCACGGCAGTGGCTGCTGCTCTTCGGGCCCGTCGGTACCCTGCAACTGCCTCCGGAGACCTCCGAGATAACATATCCCGGAAGGCCTCCTTCTTCAGTCGGACGGCTTCCCTGACCACCGGTGTCCACCACGGTGTTCGAGGGTTGCCGCCCCTTGAGGCACCTAAGACCTTAAAACCACAGCTCACCGCCGCAGCTTCAGCAATGGAAGCTTTGAACATCGTCCACTCGGGTTCAATGCCCCCAACCTCCACAGGGATGCCAGAAAAGCTCCGCCGGAGGTGTGAGTTGAAGATCTCTCGGACAGGGGCCTCCTCCAGACGTTCCCAGTTCACCCTCACTACGCGTTTGGGCTTACCAGGTCTGTCCAGAGTCTTCCCCCACCCTCTGACCCAACTCACCACCAGATGGTGATCAGTTGACAGCTCCGCCCCTCTCTTCACCCGAGTGTCCAAAACATGCGGCCTCAGATCAGATGATACGATTACAAAATCGATCATCGACCTTCGGCCTAGGGTGCTCTGGTACCACGTACACTTATGAGCATCCTTATGTTCGAACATGGTGTTCGTTATGGACAATCCATGACTAGCACAGAAGTCCAACAACAAACGACCACTCGGGTTTAGATCAGGGAGGCCGTTCCTCCCAATCACGCCACTCCAGGTGTCTCCATCGTTGCCCACGTGCGCGTTGAAGTCTCCCAGGAGAACTATGGAGTCCCCTACTGGAGCCCCATACAGGACTCCATTCAGGGTCTCCAAGAAGGCCGAATACTCCGAACTGCTGTTTGGTGCATACGCACAAACAACAGTCAGAGTTTTCCCCCCCATAACCCGAAGGCGTAGGGAGGCGACCCTCTCGTCCACCGGGGTAAACTCCCAAAACAATATTAATATAAAAATAATAATTAATAAATAAATGACATAAATGAATGTATTTAACAATAATATCTACAATATCCTAGTATACAAATAAAATGCAAAAAAAAATAAATAAATAAAAGAGACAAATCAAATATATATTCCTACATTCATCTGCACCATGGTCTAATCTAATTACAAGCATCCAATCAATTATCAGACACATAAAGATTGTGTGTGTGTGTGTGTGTGTGTGTGTGTGTGTGTGTGTGTGTGTGTGTGTGCTGTGTATACAAGTATTGTGTGATGGTGTGTGCTTTACTTCAAGGTCTGTCCACATGAGCAATGTATTCCAAGTAGTCTCCCCACTTCGCCACATATTTCTCAGTCCTGTCCTTTGAGCTGAATCTGTTCGTATGATGCCACTTCTGCCAAAAGAATGCATTTCCTTCCTAATAAAACCTTTTCACAGCAGTTTTGGAAAAATGTGTAACCTATATTGTATGTATTTATGTCCATATGTGCTTGCTAGAAGTCTTCATCCTTGCTTTTATTGGCCTATTACTACATTTCTTGGCACATTAACTATTCACCGACCAGTGAAATGGCCTGAAACCACCAACAGGACTGTACTTTTTAGCGTGCATTAGATACTAACAAACAACTACTACAAACAAGTTGGCTCACTCTTAAAACCTTTACTGCATAGTGCTACTAGAAGTCAAATCCTCTTTGTGCCAGTCCATTTGGTAAATAGGGAGATATT
Organism: Sebastes fasciatus; assembly: GCF_043250625.1. Lineage (NCBI taxonomy): Eukaryota > Metazoa > Chordata > Actinopteri > Perciformes > Sebastidae > Sebastes > Sebastes fasciatus. The sequence goes on from NC_133799.1 coordinate 36,599,543, forward strand.
TCACTAGATTGCTGAAAGCTTCAACCTGCTAGCTACCAGCTAGATGAAAACTCTTAAACTCCTGCGCAATCACCGAAAGCATTTGGATTCATCCAACCTCTAAACCTAACTCCATGGCAATTCATTCAATAGTCAAGATATCAGTGTGGACCACAGTGGTGACAGACTGATGACCAACGCTGCCATCCCTGGAACCATGCTGCCAGGACTTTATTTAGTATTTGCTTTTCATTTAGTGATATACGGTGTTACAATCATTGTGGAAACTGAAAGCTGATCCATCCTGTACCATGAGCTCTTTGACATGGAGATTGTGTCTGCGTTCTCTGTGTCTGGCTTTTAGCCTATAGAGGCCCCGTCTCCTCGGTCTTGTGGGATACCTGCAGCCAACACCTGCACCTCTTTAATTACTTAATTGACACGTGACACCTTCCCATTGTGCAGGTAAGGTTAATATTTTAACATCACTTATGAAATGAGTTTCTCTGCAGTGTCTGGCAGGAACATAAGGCCCAGATCAGATGGGCAATGTAGTGGAAACTGGCTGATGGTGAAACGTATATCCCAACAGTCTGCCAGACAAATCCTACTGGTCTACTCTTCTTTCTGATTCTCATACATTCTTTCATTCATGAGCACGAGGCTGAAAACCTCAGTATGCATCAAGCGAACAGCTTGTCAGATCGTCTTACAGCGTCTGAAACTTCCTTCCTGACAACGCAATCATAGGGTGGCTGCTGGGGGGCGAAGTAGTGATGGGAACAACATGAGTACTAACATGGGTAGAACATTTAGAAATTTTAGCATCATATGTAGCCTATTCCTGCTCCGTGGCTACCCGGCTGCATTTCCCGCTTGGCATTTGTAAGTTTATGGTGTTGGTTGTGTGGATGTCGTTGTTTTTTATCATCTTCGCGGGTTTCGCTTTATGGTGCGTGATTGGACTGTTTGCGGTGATCTAAATACTTTACCCAAGGACACAACCATGCCTATGTTGCTGGCGCCGTAGCGCCAGCATTCATACGAATCCGTACTGTTGTTATGCACATCACACAGCTCCTGATTACTCAAACCGTTATAGACTCAAACCGTTATAGACTCGATAGCGAACTGCATCAGATCAAATTCAAAGAGAGACTACACAGATGTAGCGGAAATGGGAATGTAAGGGCGCCATTCTTCCCCGACCAAAGAGGCTGAAAAACAAACTCCCTCTGCCTACCACCCAGAGGCCTGTACTACGAAGAGAGTTCAACATACCCAGGCTATCTTCTCGTTATCTGGCTTCACTAACCGTAACGAACGAGATCCCGCTTAGCGGTCCTACGAAGCTGGTTATCAACTCGGTAAGTCAACCCAGGGTTTCTCAGTCTGGCTACGAGCGCGTTCACATGAACGGGGCAGTGTCTGCAGCATCTGACCAATCACAGACATGGACCTGTCTACTGTCAGCAGACAGGCAGGCAGAGAGACACATTTTACACAGGAAGAGTAAACTATATTAGACAAATACGAAGAAGTTAGACATTTAATCAGACTAAAAATAACACAGTTGAAGCTGCCAAATGCAGGAAGGACAGCTGGTGAAAGAAAAAACTCCCGATGTGTGAATGTGTAAATTAACAGACTTATTAACACTCAACACTCAAAAGTCAGATATAGTCGTCGAGCTATAAATAGCTTTTAGTAGCGTAATGGATTAATAGACTACATTTCATTATGCTCATTTTGGAAAATATGTGTATGACTATTTCAACCTTCTTTCAGCTGCGTCCTTCTCTCCGGCGGTGAGAAACGGACTCAAGACCAAGTAAAAAAAAATATATAAAAACATAATTCAAACACCCACAGCATAAATCCAGCTGTCCTTCCTGCATTTGTCAGTTTAAACTATGTTGTTTTTAGTCTGATTAAGACTGTAACTTCTTCATATGTGTATAATATTATCAAACGATTACGAGCTCTGATTGGTCAGCAGGCGGTGCTTTTATACAAGTTGATCTCTTATCTGGAACATAACCTGCTGTGGAGCAGGTTAGCTGTTCAGCAGCAGTTACCATGGCGATCTACCTCGGTAAGAAGTGATCCACCTTCGTAGGACGGAAAACCCTGAAGGGTTAACCCTGAAGTTACCTCGCTAACAACCAAATCCTGCCTCGTCCAGGCCTCTGCTCATCAACACACAGTCTCTGAGAGTGATGACAGATGAGCTGTCAGCCAACCCCCGCTACCTGCATGAGTATCGGAGCTCCTGTGTCTTGGTGGTCATTGAGACTTGGCTGGACAGTAAGGAGGAGCATGGGCCAGTTCTTGACTCCTTCCTAAATTGGTGTGAGAAGTAAAACCTTTAAAACAAAGGAAATGTCCATTGATTTTATAAAACTGCTACTTTTATCAATGAGGAGCCAATACACTTTGTCACAGATTAAGGTATCATGACATTGTGCTCGACCACAAACTTAAATGGGAGCTGTGGACTGACCTCATAAGTACTAAGACACAACAAAAAATTTACTTTTTAAAGACATTGCTATTCTTTAATGTCCACAACACAATTCTCCAAAGGTTTCACTGTGCCTTTATGGAAAGTCTTTTTACCATGGGTATCATCTGCTGGTTTGGTAGTGCTACTGAGCCACAGAAAAACTGTAACAACGGCCAGCAAACTGCTAGGGATTACACTACCAAGTATGGAATGCATCTACAGAGACAGAACAATAAAGAAGGCAAACAATATTGTGTGTGACCAGAGGCACCCCCTTGCCACCCCACTATGCTCCTTCCTGGTCACAAAGGATGTTCACCTGGTCTGGTCTGTCCTAGCTGGTCTGGTCCATAACTATTTTAACGAACCATTTTATACATACATATAGTATACTGTACATACAGTATATGTATGTATGTATTTGGCCTGCCAAAGTTAATGCGAGAATAACACGTTAACGCAAATTTCTTTTAACGCAACTAATTCCTTTAACGCATTAACGCAACTTGCGATTTTTATGTTGAATTGGACTCTATTTTTAAAGCTAGAGTGAAGATACTGGTTTCATATAAAACTAGAAAAAACCTGAGGAATCCATGGTTCCCAACCATGTCATACTATCTTGTCGCGAAGGAGGTTAAAAGACGCCCAAAACTTATACGCAAATTTTTAGCGAGGAAAAACTGGCATGGCCATTTTCAAAGGGGTCCCTTGACCTCTGACCTCCAGATCAGTGAATGTAAATGGGTTCTATGGGTACCCACGAGTCTCCCCTTTACAGACATGCCCACTTTATGATAATCACATGCAGTTTGGGGCAAGTCATAGTCAAGTCAGCACACTGACACACTGACAGCTGTTGTTGCCTGTTGGGCTGCAGTTTGCCATGTTGTGATTTGGGCATATTGTTTTATGCTAAATGCAGTACCTGTGAGGGTTTCTGGACAATATCTGTCATTTTTTGGTGTTGTTCATTGATTTCAAATAATCCCTTCAAGATACAATTTGAAGAGATAAAAAATGTGCGATTAATCACGATTAGCTATGGACAATCATGCAATTAATCGTGATTAAATATTTTAATCGATTGACAGCCCTAGTATATACAGTATATATATATATATATATATATATATATATATATATATATATACGTGTGTGTGTATATATATATATATATTATTATTTTTTAGACACACACACACACATATATATATATATATATGTGTCCTGTCAAAGACCAGTCTTTTTATTTAGAATAGGTAGAAACTCTGCTCCATTTCATTCGCACATGTTGTACGACCTAGTTTGTTTAAAGCATACTGGGACCTTAAACTGTACTGGAAAGGTTCGTTTATGGATGGAAAACCTTTTAAAGTAATTTAGGACACAACTTTATGGTATATAATTATAAACATATATTGTAGAAAAAAGTATAATGTATGTATTGAATGAGTGTTTACGGCACTAGGGGTGGCATTAGTCTTTTTACTGACCACTGCATCTCAGGCCAGCTGACAACCAAACCGACTGCTTTGCTGTGAAACACACCCTGACCTTATGGGAACATGCTCACCTTCCAGTTCTTCAGGTGATGCTGGGGAGTCGACGCCTCCTGCCTCCACCAGGTTTTTCCATCTGAAAAAAAGGAAAATAATGATGACTATAATAAAGAAAAGCACTCCTCATTCAGTAGTCTATTAACTGTTCTTTTTAAATGCCCTGTGGAATCTTTCCAGGAGGAATTCCGGCTTTCCTTCACTGTAATAACAAGGTACGTTTGCTTTTGTTAAATCTTTATTAATCAAAAGAGTTCCACCGATGATTCATGCTCTGTTTACTACAGCGCCATGGGCCCTGAGAGCAAATTCAGTTCACTCAGACAGGATGACACATTTCACTTCCACAGCATTTCAGAGCAGCATGTTGCATAAATGCTGTCTGGTGTTTATAGAGACATAAATTTAGAGGTAATGTTTTTTCATAACCCATCTGATTAAGAAAAGGAAGTTAATGTTATTGTGAAAGCTTAATGTTCTCTTCACACCTTAGCTATGAAAACCTTACAACTACAGGTAACGCTACTGTGTAACACCGGGCAATATTTAGTTTGTGATTGGATGGCCACTACTGATTCTTTTATCTCTGTCTTGACTTGGTCTCAAGCCCATTTCGACTCTTCAATCAATCTCAAAACTTCTCAGATCTGAACTTAAGTCTCGGACTCAACTTAAGTGGTTGTGTCTTCAGTTCGGCATCAAGTTGCCTAATAGTAACTCGGTCTTCTGCCATTGGCCACTTAACAGCTCCACTAGAGAGGCTGGGCGGTCCAGGGCACGAGTATGTGAACTATCAGGTCCAAAATCAGAGCTTTTGGCCATGTTCAGAAATAAACATGCGTCTTGGGTGATCCGATCAAGTGGACAGCTCTAAGTACAGGTGTGAATGCACACAAGACGCATTGAGATATTAAAGGTAGGGTTGGTAAAAATCTCAGAAACAATTTTTGTTTTACAGTATTTGTTGAAATTCTCTTTACATCCTGACAGCAGACAATAAATCAAATGCTCTGACAAAAAAAGAGAAGTGGGGAGTGGCTTTGGGAGGTCTGAAGGGACGGACTGCCAGTGTTGCCGACCTGGCAACTTTCTCTCTAGATTTAGGGACTTTTGGCTAGTGCTGCTAGCTACTTTCATTGGAAAAAAAGTTGGCAACACTGGGGTAACTATTTTTTTTTAAATCTAGTGTACTCTTGCTAGTTTCTCAAGATCACCGACCCTGCCTTTAATGCTTATACCACATTCGGAGGGGCCTTAGTTGCAGAGGTGATTTAACAGGCCCCTTTAAAACAACAGCAGACTCCAGTCTGGCCCCTGTGTTTAAATGGGCTGGAACCTACCAGACCCGATGAGACTCAATATAGTCGGGTTTTGAATACTATGGGGCGAGTGGACCCATGAAGACCTCTGAACCTCTGATCATCACTCAAAACCCCGCTGTAATCTTTAAAAATGTCTTTCATTCATCTTTTTTTAAGCAACAAATGGTGACTGTGGTTTGAGAGGACCAGCAACACGTCCTCAAAGTAAACAACACCTCTTACCAAGCTATATATACTGTATAGGTGTGCATGAAGATTTGACTGAAGATTTCAATCCGGGCAATCATTTGACTACTTGGATTACACTGTCATTTTAAAATATAAATTAAAAAAAAAATCAACAAAGTCAACAGTTCAAGAACTGTTAAGAACAATCCATTGTATGGATGACTGTCCCAGTCCAAATGCAGCTGAGGAGTGCAGCCTTCTTTTGCCAGAATCTGACACAACCACTGTATTCCTTGTTGTTCTCAACACCCCCCAATCCATCCGTTTGGTTTGGGAAACATCATTGGACCAGGTGGCTGGCCACTGCATCGTGCCATCGTGATGAAGTGACACATCACAACTTGTGCTGTAAGCTTGCCTCGCTGTGCCACTGCTATTGACCATTATCTGTTGTTAAGAGGGCAACTTAACAACAGATAAGTTGTTAGTTGTTAAAGAGGGCCTATGTCAAAGAACGTATATCGCTAAGAAGCGAAAGTCAACTGTTAGTTCCATTGCAACATCAGCGCCCAGCAGCAAAGCTAAGCTTCTGCCATTTTGGACTAAAAGCGACTACCGGACGCCAGTCATATATTGTCATATTCTACTGAAATGGCCTGTGTTGAACAATAAAAATATTAGAAATATAATAAGTGTTTTCAGTCCAAAATGGCAGCCACGGCTCTTGTTAAAAAAACACCAGAGTTTCGTCACTTGGCTTCTATACTCTTTGCTATTATTCTTATTTCAGGTTCATACTTGCTTTAATGTTGGTACATGCTTTAATGTTCAAAAAACGCTTCATTTTTTTCACACTGACTGTGCTGCAGCACCTCTGAAACACTCTGTCTGAAACACTCTGTCTGAAACATTCTGTCTGAAACACTCTGTCTGAAACACTCGAAAAGCCCAGTCTGCTATGATTGGTCAGGTGGCCCACTGTAGTGATTGGTCATCGAACCAAGCTCTTCGGACTCCACTCCAGCTCCAATCTGACTAGCTTTGTTTTGAAGATGTGCCAAACTAGTCGTTTTGCAAATGTGTTACTTGGTGACATCACCATGTTACAGAAGAAAAGGCGAGACTTCAAGCAAGGTGTTTCAGGCAGTTCAGGAGCACTGTTTCTGTGGGGGAGAGGAACTCCTTTTGGCCTGGACTTATAACTTTGCAGAACTTTTACATGCACAAACAAATTATATATATATATATATATATATATATATATATATGTATATATATATATAATATATATATATATATATAATATATATTGATGAGCACCATGCAAATAAAGAAGTAGTTTGTCTTTGTGATCATCCTCTATAGACTTTCATTAGCTCTCAATGACCCATATTAATAGGCCGATTCAGCCAAAAATGTGTCACAGCAGTAGTTAGTTCATAGTAATAAGTAGGTTTGCTATGAGCCGCGAGGTCCCCTATATTGGGCTGAATTGGTTTGTCCAGTATGGAACCTAAAGGTGCAAGCAATATCGGTACATTCTTTGTGACATCTACTGCGGAAAATGACAAAATTATGAAGCTTCGTTATGTGTAGCATACGGTTAAACACGGACTCAGCTACATCAGCACTGACTGTCTTGTTAAACTCAAAGGTGCTTTGTTTCATGACTCAAATGTTGTCAAGATGCACTTCGGAAGAATGAAAGCTGAGATGATTACTATGAATGTTTCAGAACTAGAGACTGTGCTGGATATTTTGCATGAATTATTCCTAGCGAAGGTGAGCCTGTGTATTATTTTCATCAAATGTTTCCAGTGTGTGTGAGAGTGAACTACAAGTTATTTGACTTTTATGAAGATGGTGAAGAAACTGTAAATGGCATACATTAAGCTCTGATGAACTGTCTGGAAAAGCATGAACTGGACACAATGTCAACTTTGGAAAACACCACTCTGTTTATCAGTTATTGAGTGCCAACAACCGCATTCCGAAAGCTAATTGCCCAGCTCACATAGCTCATAACACCTGCAAGCACGCCTATGACCAGCTGTCAGCGGATGACTCACTTGTTTTAAAGATCTACATCATGTCAAGCAAGGGCTGTGCAACAATGGCGTAGCCACGGGTGTGCCAGGGTGTGCCTGTGCCACCCAAAGAGGCAGCTCGCACACCCAAAAATCAGATGCAGAATAAATTTGTAGTTATAGCCTTCCTAAAACGAGTTACTATTATTAAACACAAAAACCCGCCACTATTAATCTGCAGCCGTTCTATATTTCTACTAGAGGAAGTTGTCAACCCTACACACACATTTAGCAAGAAAAAAAGTCCTGAGCAGTCGTTGTGTGTGGCCTGTAGCGGGAGTGCACAGAAAGCTGCCAGCGCTGGTAGAAAACGGAGCGGTAGCGGGCAGCATCAGCTCTCGCTGCATTCACTTGCACTTGGACATCAGAGTTTCACTCTTGTGAATTTCCGACAAGCGTCAACTTTTCATATATATCCATCCATTATCTGTAACCACTTATCCTATTCTGGGGGGGGCTGGAGCCGATCCCAGCTGACATTGGGCGAAGGCGGGGTACACCCTGGACAGGTCTCCAGACTATCACAGGGCTGACACATAGAGACAGACAACCATTAACACTCACATTCACACCTACGGGACATTTAGAGTCAACAATGAACCTAACCTGCATGTCTTTGGACTGTGGGAGGAAACCGGAGAACCCGGAGAAAACCCAAGCTAACACGGGGAGAACATGCAGACTCCACACAGAAGGGCCCCAAGCCGGCTTTGAACATGGGACCCTCTAGCTGTGAGGCGACAGTGCTAACCACTGCATCACTGTGCAGCCTCCCATATACTGTATATACTGTATATATATATATATATATTCAGTATATATGAGTCACGTGACTAACGACTGTCGTGACAAAATAAGTCGTTTAACTTTTAGTTTCACACGGGACATGAATGGCGGTCTCCTGGTTGAAAGTCTTGTGATTGTTTGACCCATCCACCTTCGCTACTGCCCGCCTGAACGAACTCTCACGCTATTAATACTACGTCACTTGCTCCGACCATTGAATAAAGCCGCGGGTTCACATTGGAGTTAGTTGAAAGCCCGGTTCGTCACATACTGTCACTAAAGGGTGCCTCCATGCGTCGGTTTCCGATGCGGAGGGGCGCTGCGCAATCTGCGGTATTTGATGAGCTGGGAGTGAGACCGGGTTGACATGTCAGCATTCACTCATTCACACACACATTCATACACTGATGGCAGAGGCTGCCATGCAAAGTGCCAACCTGCCCATCAGGATCTAATCTAAATGCTCAGCCACACACATAACCATGTATTTATGTTGCTCGAGTAAACCTAAAAACTAAGTAAACCTACGTTGGAAGTTTATTTTGAAAAGACACTATGCATGTAATGAGCGGAAAGTGACCTGCCGTCTCTGACACCAGCTGGTCCATAGACTTTAGACTAGCTCCAGGAGTGAATACTGAAGGCAGAACAGGAGGCACATTGCTATGATGCAGCTCTTGTATTAAAAGAAAGATCACTCCAGTTTTTAAATAATGCAGGATCCACTGGAAAAGGATTCACTTGATCAACATTTTCTGAAACAGTAATGAACAGGTCCAATAAAAATGAGCAAAGCATACAACATCCTTGAAAGGATCTGAGCTCCAATCCAAAATATTTATACTACATTTTACAGCATGATAAAATAACACAGAGGCTTTTAAGTTCACTCCCCATAATAAAAAGAAATTACAACCAGAAGATCTCAGAGTTAAGAAAGAAATGCAGAGTCTCCGTATACTGTCAGTGGAACCTTTGAATAATGCAGATACAATGATTTTGTCCATAAAACACTAAAAGGTCAACCAAGATGTAAAAATAGCAAAATAAGACGGCAAAAGTAAAGTTGTTAAAGTTTGTTAGTTTTTTTTTCTTTTTTACAACTTGATGTTTCTAAAAATAGCTCAGCCTCTCTCTACTTCTGTCAGTGAAGCAGACATGGATGGAGAGTTGGGTACAGGAGGAGATCTGGATCACATTACACAACACCGACTGTGTGTGTGTAAATGATAGCCCGCAATGACACACTAATGTCAAGCCTGCATGCAGCTACTACAGTTCAGAATAGACCAGACTGAGGATACAGATGAGAAAGGTGAAGTGTATCTTAACTCTGTTTTCCTGTAGTAGAGGCTCAGCCCGGTCTCACCAAATGGCATATGAATGACACGGTAATTTGTAAGTCACTCTGCATGCAATAACAACTCCTTTGTTGCGTTTGGCGTGTCATGTGTACGCCATGTAGTCTGTACTGACTGCAATGCAAATGCATCAGCATGATTATGCCACCCTCACAGCTAGTGACGCAGAGGAAAGAGACTGCTGATGGTGGGAGGGAGGGGACGTGGATGGGTCCAACAAACACAGGACCGGTGTTTGTGTCCGAAAGTGTTGTTGAGTTACGTTACGTTAGTCACGTGTTTTCTGTACTTATGTTACGTAGTTATTTTAAGCCCAACCATGATGTTTTCTCTAAACCTAAGTAGGTGGTTTTGTTGCGTAAACATAACTGCGACAGTTTCAATGTAACGACGTGGCGTGTGAATGACACGTGAAGCCTAAAATGCATTATCACGACACGCAGAATGTCCTTAAAATATTGTGCTATTTATACCTCCTCCAATGAGATCAGAATGCGAGGCCTATTCTGTAATCAATCTATGGTAATGACAGCAAATATTTAAATGCTTAACAGTCCCACTTGTGGCTCCTCGAGACTGAAATGTTCATTGTACCCCACAATATGAAAGTGTTGGATGAAGTAAGATTGACATTTTTTTAGTGCAAATCCTGTCTCCCAACGTCAACCATGGTCCAAACCAGGGCCACAACTACCAGCATGGAACACACATAAACATTTTAAATGCTTTTGAATCAGCCAATTACATTAACAATGTCTACACCAGCTGTCAAACTTTTCTTTGGTTTTCTGCCAATCATAACCCACCAACAGTCAAGTGTCCAAGGCTGCCAAATATCTAATCTACATTAATATCCAAACTCATTGATTGCCAACAGGGATTGTTAAGTCAAGTAAATTTTATTTGTACAGCCCAAAATCACAAATCACAAATTTGCCTCGTAACCTGTTACCTGATCAGGTTATCAGACAAAAGATTCATCCATGTACAGGTCGAAAACACAGCCTATAACATGGATTAAACTTGTCTTTTACGCAACAGGCCATAAAAGACCTTCCTGGCATCACACAGGAATGTTTGTACATGATTACATCTCTTGGTAACACCTCTCTGACAGCAGCAACGACACACACGCACACACACAGCCACGTACTTCTATCTTTGTGAGGACACTCATCGACATAATGCATTACCTAGCCCCTTACCCTAACCATAACCTTAAATACCTGACCCCAACCCATATCCTTACCCTAACCTGAACCTAATTCTAACCTGAATCTTAAAACCAAGTCTGAACCCTCAAACAGGCCTTTGAAGGTGAGGACTGGCCAAAATGTCTTCAATTTGCAAAAATGTCCTCACTCTGAAGGTCTAAAACTCCAATTGGTCCCCACAAAGATAGCTACACACACACACACACACACACACACACACACACACACACACACACACACACACACACACTGTGGGACTGGTCAGCACTGGAACTTTTTAAGTGTCTGTGAGTAAAAACAAATGAATTACTCACTACAGTCAAACCTCATCTATTACAAACACTTCATATTCCCCTCACAAATATGTCCGCTGTATCAACTCAGTGAGAAAGACAATGTGAAGCATTCAGACAAAATTGCTGGAGTTTGATGCCACGTCACCAGAGGAAGGCCAAGCTGGTCCTCTTTCTGAATTCTGATACCACACAATTGTCACCCTGAGGGGAAATTCTATTCTGTCTGCAGGTTTTCATGCAACAACCTGAGGGCATTTCTGTGTTTGACTAAAAGTTCATCCAAATCATTTTACACACTCTTTAAATAAACACTCCTCTAAGGTTTTTGTACACATCTAATGAAAAGAGACGGTACTGAATACTAAAGTGCTGCATAAAACTAACTTTACCAGTAGTGGCTGAAATGGGATCATTGAAATCAAATGTTCATCAACTTGGAAGCATGATTGTTGCACTATCAACATCCACAGTATATAAAAAATAATTTGTTGAATTGATATTTTGTCATGGATCAAAGTGTTGATCAATGAGAAATTATGATCCGAACGTGGTAATTGAGGAAACCTTTGAAACCTCTGGAGCAATTAAACCTGCACAAGCGAGACAAAAAGAAACCGTGTAATTTTCAAAGCATTGAGCCTCATTGCAAAAGCAGTCCAATTCACAAAGATCAGCGCTAATAGCCACGAACAGTTACAGTGAAATTATTAGCTTCTACAGAGAGTTGGTGGTAACTGAAGCATATTTATAAGGGGTGTCAGGCCCAGACTTTTCAGTGATCATGGGATTTTAAATCCCAAATAGGGATTTAATTTCTCTCTGTCACCTTTAAATTCCTTGCCTGAAGTTTTGAGGATTGCCTCTACACCTCGTCAGACAGGACCTGGAGCTCGCCGTCTGAACATTTCATTTTTCTTTTCCTCTCTGCCATTGTTCTGCCTACTGTGTTCTTGGTGCAAAGGCAACACTTATACTTTGCCACATGGATAATTGCAATCAGCAGGTGCCAGTGTGTAGCATTTAGGGAGCTCTATTGGCAGAAATGGAATATAATATTAATGAGTATGTTTTCTTTAGTGTTTAATCACCTGAAAATAAGAATCGTTGTATTTTCGTTACCTTAGAATGAGCCATTTACATCTACATAGGGAGCGGGTCCTCTTCATGGAGTCCTCCATGTTGCTCTGCCATGTTTCTACAGTAGCCCAGAACGGACAAACCAAACTCTGTTAACTTTTCCTCCTTTGGCCGATGTCGATAATGTTGCTCGCTTCCGTCGCCGCTGCTCTCTCCCTCTTGCTTCACCACTCACTTCCCACATACACACACACTTTAAGCACTGACTGCTCTAGATGGGTCTTGAGAGGGCCATTGGCCTTTTCGCGTCGGCCACCGTAGCTCTCCAACACGCTTGGCACAGGCTTCAGTTGGTCTCCTCACCTCACCGACAGATCCTACACACTGTTCTTTTAATAGTTAAAATACCTACAGGCATACAAGAAACACCCACACAAACATCTCCGACAACCCCTGTGTATGTTTGCCAACATGCAGCTTGGAGAAACTTGTTCCAGCCTTAACAGCATCTGAAACCTGATGGCAGAATAAGGTGGACAACCAAGTGCATTACCATGAATGCATTCAAGGAGAGACTGTCCAAAAACCATCAAAACTACCAAGACACAGAGTAGTTGGAGAGAGATCAGGGAGGCAGTGGGATGCAGCCAGAGGATGCTATGATAGAAGACACACTGCCTTTGAGTGTTGCCTTTCAGATCCGTTGGAAACACTTTAGATGTGGTTGGATGACTTGTTGTACACCTCGTTCGAAGTGTAATGAGATATCTTAGGGCGTTTTCACACCTGCCTTGTTAAGTTGGGTTGAATGGAACCCTGGAGCGTTTACCCTCTTGGTGCGGTGCGTTTGGGCAGGTGTGAACACAGCAATCACACTCAGGTGCATCACCAAAACAATCAAACCTAGAGACCTCCTTGAAGGGGTGGCCTCGGTACGGTCTCGGTACTCTTCGTTTGTGGTGAGAACTTGATCCGACCTCAATCCGGCCAAACTGGAGCATTGCGCCTTTTTGTATTAAACAAGCTTCGATAGCAAGCAGCTTAGTGCATTATGGGTAGGATTGTAAGCCTTTCATTTCTACAACATGCAGCAAGATGAATAATTGTGGACAGACGTGGATTCGTGGGGAGGTGCAGTGCCTCATAGAGATTTGGTCAGATGATTATATAAGCTCACAACTTTCGACAACACACAAGAATACCAAAATCTACTCACTCTTTAGCATACAGCTCCGGGAATGTTTTTTTTTTCCGGCCGATGAGCATGTCACAGTTTAAGAGGGTTAATGCACGCCTCCTTCTCCGTCCTCTGTACGTCTTGATATGCGCCTTCAATGACTCCAGTGCATCAATGCATTGTTTTCCAGTCGCAGCCGCGCCTCATTTTCAAACTGTATTGTTTGGCTTGACTGAAAAATTGCTATAAGGCAAAAAGAAAAGATGAACAGGGCCAAAACCAAGCAGCTTAGTTGTCCCTCCACTGTTGCGTTCTGGAAGTCTGCTCTTCTTTGTTTACTTCCAGGAGTTTTCCCGCATGGAAATTCCGACCAATTGGAGAGCAGCTTCTTTGCACACCAAAAATTTGGTCCGCTTGTAAACGCTGCCGTGTGAACACACACCAAACTCGAGGCAATATGCAACATTGTAACAATTTGGTCCCTGATTCAGACCAGAGCAAACAAACTACAGGTGTGAAAACTCTCAATTCGTCAGATACTGCCGTTTGGTAAGTGCACCTCAGCATTGGAAACCGACACATTGAGGCACCCTTTAGCAACAGTATGTGATGAACCGGGCTTTCAATTACCTCCCATGTAAACCCACCCGCGGTGTTATTAAACGGTCAGAGCAAGTGACATTTCCGATGCCAAGGAGCACTGACCAAGCGCGATATTTGACGAGTTGGGAGTGAGAATGTGTTAACAGAAATGTTCATCATTCACAAAACTTTTTACCTTTGGAATCAAATGCAACTAACATGAATCCAAGTGTGAAGGATGAAACTACCATCTCTTAACAGCCTTTCAAGCCCACAGAGATACCAAAAAGAGAGACGAGTGGAGTATTTAATAATGAGAACTACAGCAAGCCAGGAAGTCCATTGTGGCCAAAGTGTAATTGTGATCCACAAAGCCTCCAAAGTCAGTTTCATTTCCCTAACACTGTGCATAAACACTGGCATCCAATCACACAGGCTTTGGAACAAAATACATGCTATCCATGTTTATGTGTCTAGAGAGACAGCTGAGCCAGCATACCCTGTCTGAACCTCTTGATAGATATCCAGAAGACATTTTTATATAAATTGAGCTTCCATAAATGAAGTGGGAGCTGTCTGGATTTCCCAACATGTGAGCGTGACCGGTGTGGAGCAGATGTTGATGTGAGCTCAGCACCAGGCAGACTGCTTCAGGAGCTTGTTCTTCTCTTGGTGTTCACCAAGAAGTTACCAAGTCAGTATAGTTTTTCTGAAAATACAGGCAGGATAATTGTGAATGTGAACAGCACATTTAAATCAACCAGTGTCTGGTACCACTGTTCCGACACTGTAAGTTTAAAAGTCTTTACACAACAATCCATATTTTTCGTCATCTGATCGAAATTATAATGCACAGAAACCGTGCACACTGAGTTCGATGCATTTCATTTTTCGCTTCATTGCGAAAATTCGCAATAAGAGACAAAACTGAGTTAATTACTTGGGTGCAATGGATAGCGCTAGTCCCAAACGGGGCTGAAGAATGAATGACATTAGCAAGAAGCTATCTTTTAGCTGCCTACAGCTCAATCACTACTGTCTAATCTTTCCTACAGCCTTCGTTTTGCAACCATCTCCGATTCCAAGCTGTTCTGCAATCACCCGTCAAAATCTATCATTAAATTCTTCCTCTCTGTATTCTTTTTAGGGCTGTCAACGTTAACGCGACAATAACGCGTGAATGCAAATTTGTTTTAACGCAACTAATTTCTTTAACGCATTAACGCAACTTGCAATTTTAAGGTTATAGTTGGCTCAGTCTTAAAGCTAGAGTGAAGATATGAAACTAAAAAACCTAAGGAATGCAATGGTTTCAACCAGGTCATACTAGCTTGTCGTGAAGGAGGTTAAATAACGCTCCAAACCTACTCTAAATTTTGGCGAGGAAGTCAAAGTCAAGTCAGCACACTGACACACTGACAGCTGTTGTTGCCTGTTGGGCTGCAGTTTGCCATGTTAAGATTTGAGCATATTTTTTTATGCTAAATGCAGTACCTGTGAGGGTTTCTGGATTCCTGGTTTGTCTGTAATACTTGACAAATTTCCCTTTAAAGGGACTCTATGTAAGAATCAGAAATTGCTTGTTGACAGCGACACCTGTGGCCGTTAAGTCAACGAAAGTCAGCGTCCTGCTGCTCGCGCTCGCTCTACATAGACATGAACGAGCATCGGTCAAAACAGTGAGGCGACACACATCAGCTAAAACCACAATATCACTCTATATTTCAGCTGCTTGGCAGTAATGTTAGCTGACCAGACGAAGGTCTCTCCATGAATCAATGCTGATACTGTTTCCTGCTTCAGCCTCCCAACCGCAGTCGGAGGGAACCGGGGAGACACTGGAGTTTTGGTCGGAGACGATAACGTTTCTCTTTCCGGAGCCCCGTCACTTCACAAGACACGGGAAACCTCTGTTGGTCTGGAGGAGCTGCAGCATTTATTTCTGCACAAACGTCCATTGTACATTCACTAGATATTCTCAGAGCTATTAACTCTTCTGCAGTGTGGAGTGTGCGTGCATGCATGTGAGAGGTGGAGCGAGAGAGCAAGAATGAACGCGGTGTGTGAGTGAAGGCAGGCAGAGGAGCAGAGTACAGCAGAGACTCCGGTCCTGGAGACCAAAGCTACGGTCTCCTCTGTGTCTTCTGACCGCGGTCGGGAGGCTGAAGCAGGAAGAGTTAACACTGTTTAACAGACGGGCTTCACTAGATAGAACTCTGAGGTTTTGGTGCTTCTGTGTAGTTTGTGTTGTAGTCTGAGTCTGAAAAACGTAGCCACACGCAAGCGCGCATGGGACACCGACCCGCAATGATTTATACGTGTTAGGACTTACAAACAGTACCTTTCAGGTACATTTTGAACAGATAAAAAATGTGTGATTCATTTGCGATTAATCATGGACAATCATGCGATTGATTGCGATTAAATATTTGAATCGATTGACAGCCCTAATTCTTTTATTTCTTTATCATAAAGTGTTTGTGCTGGAAGACATGAATCAGCTTATCAGATGCCATTTTGAATGATGACGTTTGAGACTGTGGCTCAAAGTGGTCAAGCAACCCTCTGTTGGCTTTTGGCGGATGCGAAAAAAGTAGAAAATCAAACCTGTTCCACAAACTTTAATGACAGATGAAAGTTTTGTAGTCGACGTGATTGACACAACGTGAAGTCGTATTTATTTTTGGAGGAATAATACGCATTTGGTGTGCAAAGGCCTTTAGTGTGACACCGGCTACAGGAGCCACCGATTAGGACGTCAGTGTCTCAGGCGGTCTGCGAGAGGTTAGCTCTGTTTACAGAAAGGCTTTTATTCCCACAACTTGTGTTGGCAGAACTGAACTAACTCCATATTTCCAAGAGTCTTTGCTTCGATAGTATCCCTTCCTCATTAGTTAGCCCAAGACAAATGGCACAGAGCCACAGACATCACTACCTACTTTCCCATTCGACTAGGGCTGGAATAGAACACCCAGTGCAACTCCAACAGACCAGTACAGAATGTTAGCGTGCAGATAAATAACAGCCCCTATTCTGGTTCAGGGCTTACTCTACTCAGGGTAAGCTGTTGATAGGCATCTTCATATCCAACTCACAAGTCTCCTACTTATTTCTAGGTATGTATAATCTTTACAATATTCAGAATTATTCAAAATTAAATGTTATAGTCAGCAGTACCCAGAAGAAGTTGCATGCTCATTTCACCTAATTACAGCATATTAATTTATTAGATATATCTGGGTTATGAAATATGACATTTACCTACCTGCAACGAAGCAAAGACAACTT
Organism: Sebastes fasciatus; assembly: GCF_043250625.1. NCBI lineage: Eukaryota > Metazoa > Chordata > Actinopteri > Perciformes > Sebastidae > Sebastes > Sebastes fasciatus. The sequence continues at coordinate 36,616,945 of NC_133799.1, forward strand.
CTTGAGTAAAGAGAATAATCACAATCTTTCAGACCACTCGAGATCTGACACAACCAAACCACATTGAAGTCCCAGAGACTGGGAAGGTGAAGTCACGATGGAGGTCTCTCAGAGACAGAGCTTCAGCATGGAGCTAAAATATGGCCTCAGGACAGGTAGTGAAAGGGGAACCTGTAGCACTGGTATGCTTTTAAGTCACAATACTTTTACACAGCAAGGGCATGTAGGCTCACCAGGACCAGCGTCAACTTCAAATTCTCACAATTCTCAAAGCCATTAATGTAGTTCATCTCACAGCTTGTCTACACAGGAAGCGTTTCTGTCAGATATACATACAGATACGTTTTTACAGATATTTCAATCATTACAGCTGTCTACGAAGGCCATGTGACATCTCACGTTTCACTCGCGGTATGTCCGTGTATCCCTGACCTACTGTGACATGTCAAAATGTAATAAAACATTATTTTAACGTTACTGACCTTATGCTGCATGCCCATTTTTTGTTTGTTCTGTTTCCTGTTTTTTCTCCTGACGTCTGGTCGCTGGCTAAGTGAAAAGTGTGGGGTCTTGATTGGCTCACACAGCCTACTATAGGCCAACAGTATATTTCTCAAATGGGAATGCACGTCCACATTTTTGAGGAGATCATGTGACCTGACAACACCACCATAATTATCAGATTAAAAAGACCATCTATGGTGCAAATTCACACATTCACCATTAACTGTCTTACAATAGCAACGTCATGACTTAATGAAACTGCATTGTGAATTACATTTCGAGGGAAACAGTTTGATGCAGATGTAATGATAGTCTGTGAAGGTCAACGTAGGGAGGAAGTCGGGGTATTGGATGGGTCAAACAAACACATAACTTCCACTCAGGAGGCCGCTGTTCGTGTCCCGTGTGAAACTAAAAGTCAACGTTCACTTATTTTAATTTACGTCCGTAGCTTAACGTTACAAACGTAGTCAATTTACAACGTTAACTATGTGTTTAAGGTAGGGATGCTAATTTTGAAAAGTTTCTTCACCGATAACCAACCCTCGTTAACCGCTAATTAACCATTAACTGACAAGATTTGTGCCTCGCATGCAGCGGTGCTCCAGCTGCAGTGTATGAGCACAACAGACAACTGAGTCCCCAGTTCACCCGTACAGGAGCATTAGCTTAGCAGCCACGATGCTGCGTGTAGTGTCACAGACATGCAGCCACTTTCCCAGTAAAAGTCTCCACCACACATTTAGTTTAGTTTAGCAGGTTGTCAGCTGTGTGTCTGCCCGGCGTAACGATACTTTGTCTGCCCAGCATAACTTTAGCGAGTGTCTGACAAACAGTGTGTGTATTTGTGCTACGTTAGCAGCTCTAGCATTGCCAGAGTGCTCGCCGCCGACAGACCGTGTGTGTGTGTTGGTGGTGAGTGTGAGGTTGTTGGTGGTGTTCTAGCTGTGAACGTAGGTGTAACAGTGTGCGTACAGTTTATTTGTCGGTGAATAAATGCTACGAAACTACAACTCCTCCGCTCACTAACGGTTAAACAGTTAATTATTAACATCCCTAGTTTAAAGCTGTTTAAAACGGCGTAATTTGGGAGAGAATACGTTTCCCTCAAAATGTAATTGAGAATGCAGTTTAGTTGTATGGGAACGTCATTTTGTCGGAGACAGGGTAGCTTTATACATGTCAACTTGGTACACAATGTAATGTTTGTGTAACTGCATGCAGCTCTCTCGTGCATGCAGTTGGCTTTACCAGCTAACAGTAAGTGCACATTTATTATTCCCTTGAGCAGATATTAATGTTTAAATGGGGGTACACTGTCTTAATGGCACAATGGGTGGATTTTCCTAAAAAACAATGTATAATCCATCTCAATCGTCACTTATACTAGAAGGGTGTAGCGGTGTCAGTAGACTCTGCCCCTCGGCCTGGATTTTCTCTTTTCTTTTTATTTTGCCATGTTTGGGATGTTTCTGGGTGTTTCTCTGAGTTGGAAGCTCAGGAAGATCCGCTAAATTCTCCTGTCTGGACACAAATACAATGCCCATTAGTAAGACTGAAGATGGCTAAACTAGCTGACTGGTGTCGTTGAGCTGGAGAGGAGGACCAACTCTGAACAGACAAATCCTGCTCTTTCTGCCTTTAAGTTCCTTATGGTTGGTCTCTTTTAGTTATGAATGGTGAAAAAATCTATACCAATACCTACTTTTTTATTTTGAGATGGGGGAGGGTGTTGCAGTTTTTTTTTCTAAGTCAAAAAAAATATTAATAATGTTAGGGAGGGTCTCGCTAATTCAAAAAGTGAAACATAAGGTTTACTCTCCCTCCCTAATGCAGAAATGTTTAGTTTGAAGTAGTGTAACATATTCCTCTGATGATGTATAAAGATGGAGTAACATATAATGACTGAAGTTGTAATGTTACTTTTCCACAGGCATTTTCCGACCAAAATAGAGTTAAGTTATTGCGTCACTGAGCAGTCTTTCCATTCGGACAGTTATTGAACATTTCACGTACTCCAAACAGAACAGACCAGAACATGTAATAAATAGTGAAGGCAGCAAACAATACAGTTTGTTTCTGTGTAGATCGTTGGGTAGAAGTTACAAGATGTTTTCCTTCCACAAGGCACATACCAAAAACATTTGCACCCATTGTTCTTAAAGGCTATCAGCCAAATGGTATGTTAATTTACCTGCCCACTACCCCTGCTGTTGAATTTTGCATTTGCCTGTATGAATCGACCTGATATAAAATGCCTAAATGTAAGCAAATAACACAAAGAAATAAAGTGATAGTCAATTATATAGCTTTTTGTCATTATCCCTATAATTGTTTCCACTTTTGTTTACTGCACTTCTTTTAAATGATAAAGGCTAAAGGATTCACAAATGCTCACCTTTCCTCTGGCTGTTCTAGGAGGTCTCACTCTAAAAGCAGCCAGATGCATCAATTACCACTGTCTGATGAATGTAAGCTGCTGTGTTAATGGGCCCACAGCAGCTCTGACTCAGATACAAGGGTGTAAGTGTTTCTATGCCTGCCAAACTCTGCTGATCATTAGCGCATTTTGCAATAAAGCAGGCCACTGCAACTCTGCCAGCCCATAATTCTTCCTAATGCCACCTTGCCATCAGTGCCCTGTGAGGTGGGTTGTAGAAACACCAGATTTCCTCCTATATTTGCCCCAATGAGGGGGTAAGAAGTTAAGAAGTGAGATTGTATTATTGCATATAACAGCTATATCAAAACACACACACATTGATTGTAATAACTTCCTGTATTTCTGTCCTTGTAAAGACACACAACACTACATGATCCAGACATGCTGCTCTGGAGAACTTCACCAGGTGAAACTAAATATTGTGACTCTCCTGTAGTGTCTCACCACAAACACACCCAATGACCCGGAACAAGCTGAATTTTCTCATTATACTACAGTATGGGTTCATTGTAGGGATGTCACGTGAACACTTTGATGCCAAAATTCTGAAAGTGTGACGGTACTTGTTTTTTTACAGTACTATAGGTACCTTACGTACTGTCAGCGCTCAAGACTAACTAAAACTAAATTTCCCTGATAATGCTACGCCTCGGGATTCCCCAGTCAGAGCTGGTTAATGTGGCCTGGTAAAGGGAAGTTTGGGGTCCACTGCTGGAGCTGTTGCCCCCGCGACCCAACCCCGGATAAGCAGTTGAAGATGAGAGAATGCTACATTGTGAACAACAAATCTGTGTTGAAATCAGCCGGAGAGCAAGTTAACATTAGTTAACACAGTCCTGCTTGGCTAAATAACGAAGCTAAGAGCTCACATACAGAGGTTGCATTGAGTTCCATTAGTGGTTCTCAAACTATGGTACTCGTACCACTGGTGGTACGCGTGCTCTCTCTAGTGGTACGCGGAGGAATCTCTGACTATCGATTCCTCTTATTGATGCTTTCCCACAGTTATGCTGCACAATGACGCATACGCACGCTGTATCATGTTTCAGTTTCTTTTGGACCGGAGCCACGGTGAAAAGAAAAAAAAAACGCTCAACAGCGTGGCGCTACTAAACCTGAGGGGGTGCACCCTATTTTTCCCTGATAAAGCGACACTGTGAACAACAAATATATGTTTAAATCAACAGGAGGAGAGTGAGTTACGTTAGCTGTTAGCAGCCGGTGGGCAGCACAGTCCTGACTGGATAAATACCGGAGATACGAACGTTAACGGAGGGGCCATTGAGTTATTGTTATGAGGCGTTTAAAGTCGGCTCAGGAAAAATGACTATTGGGTGAAGGTAAATTACAACGTTATCATGATGTGTTCAAATGTAATCTCGTAAAATGTAGTTTTTGGCGAGAAACTTGAATAAATCCAGTTGTTTGAAGGAGATGTTTTCACAACAGTATAAAATGGATATTACAGAGGGAATTAGTACCTGTTTAACTTCCTAACACTAGCTCGAAGCAGCTTGCCAAGATATGTTTTGTTTTAATGCAAACAACCACTATAGGTGACTATAACAAAGTACAGTACAGTACTGTGTACAGTAGGCTATTTGGAGTGATTTTCAGTAGAATAAATGCTGAAAAATAAGTGCGCAGTATGTTTTCTATAAATTAATGTAGAGTCTGTAGTCTGAGAAAAACCCATTTCGGCCTCTTGTACCTGCGACCTAGTTCTTTGGGTCATGACCCAGCCCTCATGAGCATATTTGAGAGTAGGAACGAAGACTGACCGGTAGATCGAGAGCTTTGCCTTCCGGCTCAGCTCTCTTTTCATCACATTGGTGCGGTAAAGCGAATGCAATACCGCCCCCCCGCTGCTCTGATTCTACGGCCAATCTCACGTTCCATAGTCCCCTCACTCGTGAACAAGACCCTGAGGTACTTGATCTCCTTCACTTGGGGTAAGGACTCATTCCCTACCCCGGAGTAGGCAATCCATTGTTTTACTGCTGAGAACCATGGCCTCATATTTAGAGGTACTGATACTTTGACCAGTGGCCTTAAAATACATATATATAGTATTTTCAAAACACCCATTTAAATGAATTGGAAAACTTAATTAATATGGTAAACAATTCAGACCCTGGTCAAGATGATCAGCAGCGGTCTCACAGTAGTGATAGGCTAGTTTTGGTGTTTTTACGAATTAAGACCACATTTTCCCTAAATCCTTTTGATCTGTCTCCTACCTCTACCCCACATCTCCAACGTGATCTCCCCATCTGCCTTTGACTGTAAACCATCGGCCACATGTTTTAGCTCTGCCTGCTTTGGACTAACAGCACCCATTTGTGTTTGCTCTGTAAAGCAATTTAGCAGTCTTCCCTTCAAATCTGCCTTGATGGTTTGACACCAGCAAAAGCTGGTCATTTTCTGGTTAACCATTCCGTAAAGGTTTGAGTTGTAGCTTGACACGTTAGTTCAGTAAACATGACAAAGTTGGCTCACTGTGGCTAACAGATGGCAGATTTAGCAGAGCAACCTGGGCCCTATTACTGGGGCTGCAGCGCTATGACCAGCTCAAGCAGCGCTCCGACAGTTTGGTATTTTCCTGACCCTGAAATTCTCTTTGGCTGTCTTTGTGGTATTTTAGTGCCGAACAGAGTGCACAGGTGGGAAGAGAGGCGCAAACAGGAGGGAGGTAAGGTTCACTCAAGTGCAAAGAGAGTTGTTGGTGTTTTGGTTGAAAATATATGTTAGACGTTGTGCTAAGACGATCCTGTCTCCCACAAAATGACATACCCATACAACTAAACTGCATTACATGCTGTAGGAGACAGCGCTGGCTGAGAATAGAAGTTCGTCTGGCCCCCTTTACACCTGGCATTAAAAGTGTTCTTGGTGATTGGATTGCAATCAGACAGTGCTTGAGCACATGAAAGTACAGGTGTAAATGCACCTAAAACACATTGAGCACGGATTGTGATCTGATCGGCCGAACCACCTCCGGAGGTGGCCAGGGATGTATTGTGACCACATTGAACACAAGTGTAAATGAAATTGCCCTTTCAATCCACATTAAACAAGTATACGTGGGCGTAAATAAGGCTGTACCGAGTACCACTTTTGGGCTCCGGAGCTTCGGTAGTAAACAACGGTGAACATTCAAAGCTTCGGCCGGGTGTGCAGCACGTTCCCAGCGCTCCTTTGGTCACTGTACCACCCTGACCAGGGAGGAGATCACCGCCGCTGCTAAGCTCAGTGTCTCCTCTCCTCGTCCGTGTGTGCGAGTGTAGTCATTCCTCAGAGTCACATTTGCGGGCCCTCTCCCCCTAAACGGGGACGTTTTGAGGCCGATGTGTCCACGCATCACACAGCGCCCAGCTGCAGGCCAGTGCTTCATGCAGACTTCCTCTCAGCCCTTTCAGACAGAGCGATTGGAGCTCAATCGGATCCCAATGTGGACACATATTAATGCCAGGTGTAAATGTAATCAGGTTAAATCATATCTAGATACAATCTGGACAACTGGTGTACAAGGGGTCTCAGTTGTAAATACAACATTCACTGGTGTCCACCTGCTCCTGTGAAAAAATATCTGTCTCTTTAGCTGCTAAGTGCTCCTCTATGTTCAGCAGCTAGTCTCTAAGCTGCTGTTTGGTGTTGGACAGGTGGTGTATGGTGGATTTATCACAGCTTGTTTGCTGAAAACAGCTGTCAAAAGGGGCTTGAATGCTAATGCTAATGACTAAACCATGACATAAATTTGCAGTCCATAAAACAATAACAAAAGAAACAATGAAACAGCCAAAAAGCTCTTAGAGCTGCAGTGTTGGGTGATTATTCCATACGAGTCTTCTCACATTACACATGTGCTCAATAATTTAAAGAAAATGTTTAAAAATAGCAATTAATACAGCTTTAAAGGGCGGGTCCATCTACATTCTTTTCTGGGGTTTTACTGTGTTCTACAAGGTAAAATTACTGTTTTTTATTAATGGAGTTTGGTGGCTTTAAAGAGAGCGATATAACGGCTTCAGTTCCCTGTCAGAAAGGACTGTCTGATGGTGAGGTAATAATAATAATAATAATAATAATAATAATAATAATAATAATAATAATAATAATAATAATAATAATAATATTCAACTCATATAGCGCTTTTCAGGAACTCAAGGTAAAGGAACTCGTAAGGTAAAGTGTCTGTGGACCGGAGCAGCAGAGAAACGTATTTTAGCCACCTAAAAAAACATATATCAGTTCAAGTGAACGCTATATTTAGAATATTTTCATTGCTTTACCTTGCCTTTCCGACGCAGAACTGAAGCCGTTATATCGCTGTCTTCAAAGTCACCAGACTCCCTTAACAAAAACAGTAATTTTACCTCACAGAACACGGGAGTTGCTGGTCTAGTTTGTTGTGTTATTGTGTGACTTTTGGATCCGAACTAACGTGGCGTCCACACCAGTACATTGCTTAGCTTCCGTGCCAGTCTGCTTCTCCTAACTGGGAGCATGTCGACCACCATCGAAGGTACTGTATGTGATGTTAATACACCGACACTGACACACTGTAAGGTTTTGAGGTGGTGGACCCTTACAACCAGGACGAAAGCCCGAAGGATTGAGGTGTACAGGGAGCAGGCAGTTGGACAACAAAACTGGGTACCATGTGTAGCAGGATTGCGGTGACACTTAATCATGTATTGATATTTAAGTAAATTATACAACATGTAGCACTTTTAGACATACCATTCTACTTGTCCCTTTTATAACCTGTGTGATCCTGTCCAGATAAAAGCTTATCAAGTGAAAGAATCTGAATTCAAATTCCTCCCACATGTAATATTCTTGGCAAATAGATTCTGATTCTGCGAACAATACAGAGAGCTGTTAAATATTGCCTTAGCACATTACAGTGATGTGCCTAAAATAAACACTTGGACAGGGAAGCAAGTCACTGCTGAGCTGAACTCAGTCCAACAAATCATTGTTGTAGCTATGTAATGTTGTCCCAAACACACTCTCCACTTCCATCTCAGCAGAACCTGCTCTCTCAACACGAGGCACACTTTGTTATCTATATTCTCCTACAAAATGGAAGAATGTAATGAGAAACAGACAAAGCTGCCATTATAGAAATGACAGGGTAAAAAGCATATTGTTTTCCTCCATGTAAGGTATGGCCATGCTGGGAGATACAGATAACACAAAGAGGATATCTAAAAAAACAAAAAAGAACTAAAACAGGCCTCTGGAGATGTGCTCATGACTTCTATTATGCAATTTCACTGAATTCAAAAAAATAATCTCCAATTACAAAATCTTTTCACACTTACTTTAATATAGTGATATACTAAAATCATTTTGTTGTGATAAATGAATTGGTATCTATGAAACAAAAGTATTACCGATATCCTAGGCAAGTCTCACAACATATAAAGCTTGTTTCACAGCTGGTCCCTCAATACTGGACCAAAAAAAACAAAAAACAAAAAAAGAAACACCAAAGTTACCCTTTAAGATGATGATTTGAATCTGCAAGCCTCCGTCACTTACTCATTTCTTTATTTCAAATATATAGCAATCACCGATGGGGAGATGTAGATAAGCCACCAGTTAGGGGATTTCCCAGAGTTTGAGACATCTCCAGTTATAAACTGTAAAGCTGCCACTCAACATAAGCAATATATACATCTATATTTATATATATTAGCATTCATATCACCATTCATTGTATGTATTGTTTTTGTTTTTATCCAATAAAAACATTTAAACATTTTCAAATTATATTTTTTGGTCATATATTTTGGAAATCTATCAATTTAATTATTCTCCAATCAAATATATGAGTATTATCTGTATAAAATACTTACGATCTATACTGTCTATATAGTATAGCTAGACCCAAAAAAAAGTTACAAAGTTACGCTAAATTTTGGTGAGGAAAAACTGTCATGGCCATTTTCAAAGGGATCCCTTGACCTCTGACCTCAAGATATGTGAATGAAAATGGGTTCTATGGGTACCCACTACACACTGACAGCTGCTGTTGCCTGTTGGGCTGCAGTTTGCCATGTTATGATTTGAGCATATTGTTTTATGCTAAATGCAATACCTGTGAGGGTTTCTGGACAATATCTCTCATTGTTTTGTGTTGTTAATTGATCTTCAATAATAAATATATACATACATTTACATAAAACAATCATATTTGTCCACTCCCATGTTGATACGAGCATTACAAACTTGACAAATCTCCCTTTAAGGTCCATTTTGAACAGATAAAAAAATGGTTTACAATCAAGAATATGAGAAATAAAAAAAGAAAAGAAAACCAATAACAACAAATTAATATCACCATTTGCGTGCTTCACATTCCCCTTTCCTCATTTCTGTACCTGGCAAGAAATATGTAGTGAATCACCCCACACATTGATCTGCATATAGCCTACTGTTGGTGCCAACTTTCAAATGACAACTTCCTCTGAAGTTATAACCCATGTAAAGGCATAATTCATGTAAAGGCATAATTCATGTAAAGGCATGTGGAATGTAGACTAAAGCAAATGGACATTTTTACAAATGTTCTCCATTATTATGTCTATGCATGCCATATAGATAGGCTATCTAAATTATATATTTTTGGCATATCTGTTATAAAACAATGAAGTTGTTCAAACCTTTCAAGTCAAGTCAGTTGAACTGAAATAGCCCAAATATATAACCAATCACACATTCACCTCTCTGAGGATCATGTTGTATTGAGGTTGATGCGCTTCACGAACTTTGAGACTGAACTCAAGTCAGCGCATTAACAGTTATTAACATTAACATGACCAGTCTTACCTTTGCGGAGCGTGCTCGCCCTCCCGATCATGGACGTGCGTGTAAAGAGCTCTCAGCTGTAATAATGTAATAATAATAATAATCCACACACACTGCCGGGAGAGAACAGTCTGCGGAGCTCTGCGCTGCTTCCTCGGTTAGATCCTGTGGCATTGTGGCGCAGTCCTGGTTCCGCTGCTCCTCCTGGCTGGAGACATGACAGGCACACAGTGACACACACCACTGACCCAACGAGCGCACCGCACAGAGCGCACCGCACCGCGCAGCGCACGATCCTGCGGGACTCAGCTCACTGCTGGCTGTCAGCGGAGCTGCCTACCGTGCCGTACCGTGCAGTGCCGTGCCGCGCAGTGCGTCCTGCTGCAGGACAGGTGTGTGCTGACTGAAGCTTCACGTCCAGATGTGTGTGTGTGTGTGTGTGTGTGGTGTCATATTGCCTCCTCCATCACACCATCTCTTACTGTGGCATTCAGATCAGCTCACCATCGGCTCCATATTCTCTCACAAGTTCACTATATGACCCAGTCCACAGTGGACCTGTGATGACAGAGACAGTGAAGTTATTAGCCACTCCCATGACTTTTAGACATCAGCATGATGATGAGCAGTGTATCCGTGAGGCATTAGGAGCATTCTCTCTCGAGGCTATTTCTAGTGCAGCTTTTATTTCCCAGTTTCTAGAGAAAGCCCAGTACAACCAGCACTCTGAACTTTTATGCTGATGCAGTAGCAACTACTTCATTTGAATCTCAAATTAGAATCTAATCTACTTTAATACCAAAACCAACTGGTCTACTAAAAATAATGTTCCCATACAACTAAACTGCATTGTGAATTAAGGTGGGGAACAAGGGAAATGTATTTTGGCGAGGATTACGGATGTTTTTGACGTATCACAAATACGTTTGTAATGATAGTCTGCGGAACTCCGCGTAGGTCGGAGGTCAGGGTGGTGGATGGGTCAAACAAACATCAAACAAACCCATGAGACCGGTGTCCTGTGTGAAACTAAAACTCAACGTTAATTTTTTTTAATCATGATATTCTTTTCACTAAACCTAAGATTTGTTTTGTTTCAATTTACAACTTTAACCACGTTTTAAAAACTGTGACCGTAATCCGGGAGAAAATAAGTTTCCCTCGAAATGTAATTGAGAATGCAGTTCAGTTGTACGGAAACGTAAATTTGTTGGAGGGTTGAAACCAATTCACATGCAGTAACCGGGGGAGCTGTCTTCTAAAGAGAAACGACAGAAACAAAGCCCTCTACTGGCCGTAGGAATTATGACTCTTGTCCATCAGAAACAAGGGAGGAAGCCAGGTTATGTAATTATAGCTGGACAAAATGTAGGTATTTGTAGCGGGAGACTGCTGGTCGCTGTCCGTTTCAGTTCACGTTGGTTTCCATCATGCCCTAATCTTAACCATGTGGTTATCATTGTAACCACGACAACGAAGGTCTCATTTGGTAGAACCATTTTGAGATATCTTGTTAAAAAATGTGTTGTGGACATCGACTGTATATAAGAAGTGGACGTAAAATACTTTTTCCCATAGACTTACATTGGGAAGAGACGTCTGTTACTCAGCGGATAATTTTTTTTGAGGTGAATCAACTTCCCAGTACGAACACTCTAATAGTCGTTATTTAAAAAAATTAAGTTTTTAAAGTTGTAAAACGCACTAATAGCTGAATCCAGTTATTTCCTTTCCTCCGTTCATGTGAGTGAGACCCAGACCGAGGCTGGAGCGGAAGCCATGACGACGGCGTGACGTTGGGACCCCGTGACCGAGTCATGTGACCGAGGGGATGCTACTGCGCATGTCCCAGTTGCCCAAGATCCACCAAGATACAGGTACTTTTCCAGACGGAAGTCGAGCCATTTAGGCTTCATGCGCTAATGAGCAAATCTCAAAGGAATGACCGGGGCCCCGCCTCCAACGCTGTATCCAGTTCTCTCTATACATCCATGGTCTAAATGGGACCGCTGGACTAGACTTCTATACAATCAGACTTCTTTTTGCAACCAGAGGAGTCGCCCCCTGCTGGACAGAAAGAATTCAAGTTTAAGGCACTTCCGTATTGGCTTCACTTTTCAGGAGCGGAGGTTGCCCACTGGCTGTGGGCTACTTAACTCAACCTGTTTGAGCCATCTCTAGTTCTCAGTTGAATTATGTTAGGCCAAAATAACTTCCCAGTTTGCACTGCAGTTTTCAGATGCCTTCTATACAGGAAATTAGCAGCAGAAAAATCACTCTGAAGGTATTTAAGGTATTCAATTTGTGCAAATAATTCGCCCATCAATTAAAAAATTAGAACCCATCTATCTCTATGAGCATATCATATACATCATACACATCAACACAGGATTACTACTTACCTCTACTTATTTATTCAGTTTCATTATTTGTGTACTGTATGTGTCTATCATCTATCTAAATTAAGATTTATTTTGCAGCCAAATGTTAAAATATACCAATATTTCTCAGATATATATATGCAGTATATACATGCATGGCATTTGCGTGTTCATGATTATTTCCTCACCTGTAGTTACGTATTCATGCATGGGAGCATGCATGTACTGTATACTATATGTGCATTGTATACTAATGTTTGTATAGTCATCACAGATAAGTGTAAATGTACACAGGAATGCATTCGTACATGGAAACATGTACACATCAATGTATTTTGTCTTTGCTGCACATACCTTTTCCTTTTTTTTTCTTGGTTAATCTGCAAATAAAATACTTTTTTCAAATTGTTTTATAAAATGCCACCTTGTGGGGATACTATCTGAACGTCTGAAGTCAATGTTCTTTTGAATGATAAACTATCTCGGACACAGCAAACTGTTTGCCAAGAGAGCACAGGAAAAGAGCGTACAGGTTTCAGGAACACATTTCCAAGCACTGGTGTGCAACCCTCAATCCTGTGTGACTTATCTAGATTGGCTGGGACTCAAGTAAAACTCCACTCCAGCCTTTTAAACCCCTCTGCTGATTGTGGCTCTGCAGTCAGGAACACCCCCCCACCCCTCCTCCCTCTGCTCCACACAGCATCTCCAGCAGCCCCCAAGCCAAAAACACGAGATTAAAACCCTCTGAAGGCCGCAGCTCCTTCTATGGGCAGCGACGGCTGGTTGATCGCTGCTGGAGCCTGAACCCGCCACCCTTCGCCAACCAGGGTCTCCTCTTAGCTTGAAAGGCTGTCTAATGGGTGCGGGTGAGGGGATAGTGGCGGAGGCCTGGCAGGGTCAGCGGGGCAGGAGACAGCAGCTCAGATGGTCACTCAGGAGTGACCTGGAACGCACCGCTCCGAGCACACATTTATTCATGACTAACCCGCTCGGTGAAGTGCGTCTGCTCCACAGGAAGGACCACCTGTCACTGCTGAGGAAGTCAGAGATACTTGTAAAAACTTGTGAACAAAGGAGAAAAAAATTACCCAAAACATACCGGAGACCTCTTAACTTTTGAACTTCCGCCATGGAGGAATTACCTTCACATCCCATCCAGAGCAACAGGGTCACCTCCATCCTCTGTGTCTGGTTAGAAGTTATCTTCTCTCCACTCCTCCATCTCTGTTCATTCAAATTCATCTCAAATTAATTCATTTTTTATTCAAGCACGTCACTTTTACACAATCTTTTTATATTTATAATGTTGGCCATGCAGAAGAGGACATGAAGAGACTGAAGCCTTAAAGGGACTATTTGTAACTTTCAGAATTGCTTGTTAACAGTGACACCTGTGGCCGTTAAGTCAACGAAATTCATCGCAGGCTCGCGCTTGCTCGCTCTACATAGACATGAACGAGCATCGCTCAAAACAGTGAGGCGACACACGTCAGCTAAAAGCACAATATCACTCTATATTTCAGCTGATTGGCAGTAATGTTAGCTGACCAAACGAAGGTCTCTCCATGAATCAATGCTGATCCTAGTGTTGGCTTTTCCTGCTTCAGCCCCGCTGCTTCAGCCTCCGGGGCTTTTTTTTCACAAATGTGAATGACAAGTGTGTGTGTCTCATTTGCGGTGTGAGCGTCGGTAGAAGATGTAACGCCAAAGTCCACGGCAACTTTTCACGGGACTTTCCAGCTGGTAGCAGTCTACGAACAGAGAAGGTAAAGGAGCTGGAAACAAGGCTTAAAAGACGACCGTCTCTGTTTACCAAACTGACGAAGAAGGCCAACGCAGCAACAGAGGCTTTGTTTAAAGTGGCGAACATCCTAACGAAGCACAAAAAGCCCTTCACTGATGGCGGCATTGTAAAAGAGGCGATGGTGGCTGAAACGCTATTCAAGGACCATAAAAGTAAGACAGAAATGATGTCTGCTATCGCCGATGTACAACTTGGTGCTAATACTGTGGCAAGGAGAGTGTCTGCGCTGTCTGCGGATGCTGTGGAGCAGCTAGAACGGGACATGGACAGGTGCAGATGGTTTTCCAGCGATATGGCCCAGCTGGCTGTATTGTCTTTCACTAACTGTTAAAAAGACTGAATGCATGTAATACATGCATGTGAACTACAGATGATGAAGGGAAGTGATGTGATACAGTGATATGTGGACAGACAGTAAAATAAGTAACAACATTGTTTAGTTTTCTATGACATTAATCGATCTGAATTTAATAGTGTGAGCTTGACACATTGAAAATGTAAAGAAATGCATACATAAAAAAAAAACATGCACATGCTGCTGAATTTAAGATGTCAAAAAATGTGAGTGTTTGGAAATCAACATTTTCTAAATGTTCACACAAAAGAAGCTTATTCAGCTGGTTTGGGTGGAGCTGAGCAATATGAATAAATGTTACTAATAATATAAAATCTGAGGAGCTCTCGGCCGCTTTCATTTTGTCAAAGTAGCTCTCAGAGGAAAAAAGGTTGGAGACCCCTGGTTTAGAATGAGCCCTTCATGTCTACATAGGGAGCGGGTCCTCTTCACGTAGTCCGTCATGTTGCTCCGCCGTGTTTCTACAGTAGCCCAGAACGGACAAACCAAACACTGGCTCTAGAGAGAGACTTTCACGTTTTTACAATACCTGAAGGCCGCCGTAGTTCGACAAGCTGGTGAAACCGTGGTACCGCCAGCCGCCGTCTGACCACCGTTGTTCCCAAAGTAGAGTTATTATGGTAAGGATGGCCTCTGAGCGAGGCCAACGGCGTCACCACGGGCTTGCATTCGGTGGCTCAAGTTACCGCAGTCTTTGCAACCACACCACTAGATGCCACCAAATCCTACAATCCTATTAACTATAAAGTAAACACATCTGCAGTAACCCAACCAACAGTAAACACTCCAAGAAAGTGCATCGGGAGTGTGGTGACGCATAGTAGTTTGAAGCCCAACCATGATGTTTTTCCTAAACCTAAGTGGTTTTGTTCCCTAAGTCCTAAGTGAGTGGTTTTATTGCCTAAATCTGCGTCCGTTAACATAGTTTGTTACATGGCGTACAAATGACACGCAAAAAGCCTAAAATGCATCCTCATTACACGGGGAAAGTCCTTGTAATGTTGTGCTATTTATACACCTTTACATAATGTGGATAGTGTTGGTTTGTTTCTAACCTGTCTGATGGTCTGACTGCTCGTGTTTTTTGACCCGTCTGACTTTGAGGTCACAATTTTTCCAAATCTCGCTGTTAGTTTGGATCTTCTTCACCCTGCTGCTCTGTCAATCAAATCGGTTTAATTTTGCACAAACATCTGAATTTAAGATCAAAATCAGTTTCCTTTGCAGCAGTGAACAGATAGTCAGACTCATCAACGTTACTGTAGATGTCTTGTCTCATATTTCAGTATGAAGCATCAGAGTTCAGCTGGTAAACATGAGTGTGTGTATTCAAGTGGACTCTACATGTAACACAAACTGGCTGCATACATACATAATGCTCTTAAAGACACAAAGGCAATCCTGCGTCAAGGCCAAAGAGTTTTGTGCAAAGACAACATAGCTGAACCGCGGTTAGTCATTTAAAACACATTTTATTATTTTGACAAAATAATAATTTTTCTTGTTTTTTCTGGAGCTTTCAACCAACTCAGCATCTCACCGTCATTTGACGATATGGTGTCACGAAACTTTACAGATGTGTAGTTGAGATCAAAATGAAAGCAGAGTTGGAAGATGAGTGTGGTCCGAGCAAGGGTGCCGGAAGTAGGAGGGTAGGAAGTGGGGTAAGACTACCTTACAGGGATTCTAGGTTTTGAAGTCCTCTGGCATCCATTTGAGGCTAGCAGATTGTCATTTAGGGCTGAAAGTTGCCTAGTTGACCTTTAACTCAGAACAGAATTGAGTGCACTTTACTGAGCAAAGTCAAACAGCATCTGAAGTGCAGTAGCACATCTATCTGAAGACAGTATTTTGTGAGTGTTGGATGTCTGAGCGGGTGGCCGGTGTTTTCTTAGTGGCTGAGCAGGATGGAGTGTGTGTGGGTCGGGCAGGCTGAGAATGAGACTCCCTGCTGGGGGCCGCGGCCTCTGCTGGTGCAGCCCAGACATGGTTTCTTGGAGAGCAGAGGTAGAGTACAGACTCCAGACTCCAGGAAAAAACATCATGGTTGGGCTTAAAATAGCTACATAAACTAATTAAAATATGTATGTAAACACGTAATATAAGTACGGAAAACACGTCACAAATGTCACCAAAAAACAAACACAATACAGTAACTTCAAAAGAACTCAACAACACTTTGGGGCACAAACTCCGGTCTCCTGGTTGAAAGTCCTGTGTTTGTTGGACCCATCCACCTCTCCTCCCGCCCTTAATAAGCAGTCTCTCTCACTTTTTATTCTACGTCACTAGCTCTGAGCGTAGCATATTCATGCTGTTGCGTTTACATCTCAGTCAATACAGACTACATGGCGTACACATGACACGCCAAAAGCAAGAACGCCGTTCTTATTGCACGTTAAATGCCTCGTGAATTATTGTGTAATTCATACAACTTTTCGTGCGACCGGGCTGAGCAACGTCACCTTCTCATACAACTTCAATCAAGTGCTCAGAAAAATGTGAAGTTGAACTTCTATATTTCCCATGATGACTGAGAAATCTCAATCTGCATGAAGATATAGCATGATATGCTTGAAAGCTCTGGAACAAATTAGTAAGTGGACCTTTGACAGTTGAGATTGAGTTGTTTTATCAACTTTCAAGCTCAATCAGAATCATCCTTAGTTTCGATTGATTTTGTTCAAGTGTACATCGATTTGATTCACTGTAGGTGAGGGCTTCCTAACTGTTACCATACTGACAGTAGAATTTAAAGGCAAGGTGGGTGATCTGGAGAAACTAGCAAAAGTACACTATATTTAAAAAAATGTTATTGTGTTTTGTCCACACAGGGAACGTCAGGAGCGTGTGGCGGCTGTCTTGCTTAACGGCTGTGTGATTCACGTGTTGGGTGTTAAGACCAGCTGCGTTTCTGCTGCTGCTGCTGCTGCTGCTGCTGCCAGCCCTTTCTTTCTAATTAGAGTTTGCCTTTCATAATGTCCATTTCATTTCATTATAAATGTAATTTATATTCATTTTAGACAGAGAAAGGTTAAAAACGTAAACGTTAATTTGTAAATAATAGTAATAATCCACCATTAAAACCCAGTACTATATTCATTCATGGAGCCCTGCAAGTCACTGCATGTTCTACAACACTGTCCTGCACATATTTTAGAATAAAAGCCTTGTGTTAACAAATTAAGGAATTCTGTCCCCAGAAAAAATGCTTGAGGGCTTTTATTTTGAAATTAAAGCAGGAAGTGTTGTTTTAAAAATAAATCTTTACTTTTTTATATGGGGGACATATTCTACAGATATAGACATTGAAAGTGTAGTAATGTTGCTGGTATGATGTCAATATAAAGTCAAAAGATCACTTTCACTGGCTGTTGATGCTGTGAACCGCGCAGCTCGTGTTAAAAGTAGGAGAGACCTCGAATTTCTAGAGGAGACGTGAAGTCTCACGCGGGCAGTGTGGCTGCTCGAACCTGTTAAAACGGACGGCGAAATAAAAAACAACAGGTAACGCAGCCGCCACGCGCTGCTCACAGCTCGCAGCCTTGACAGTCCGTCCCTTCAGACCTCCCTCCAAACCCCCACCCCCAAAATTATCATAATGAACATGAACAGCGAACATGGCTATTGTTAGTGCTCACAGCTGTCAAGCTAGCAGCTTGTGGAAGACTCCGGTGACACGCAGACAGGTAGGTAGGTAGCCCGTCCAATCATTGCATTCGGCCCGGGTTTATTCCAGTCTTGCGACAGCCACAGATACCGGATTTATTTTAGTTTTTTTTGTCATTTGATTTTTTTGATTGCTGTCAGGATGTAATGAGAATTTCAACTAATACAACAAAAAATCTTTCTAAAATCTTTACCAACCCTACCTTTACCTGAGCAAACAGCGTCTCAAATGGGGGATAGGCTGCTCTTCATGATTCAAGCTGACATAATGAGCAGATAATTAGGCCTACATTAAAACCTGGCCTCTGGCTCTTTACATTCTTGAGAACACAGTTACTTTCAAGCAACAGATTTTTTCCCCCTAAATCCACTCTTGATGAGTTCTACCTTCCATCTCTGCCGCTTTCATAAGTCGACTCTGCTTCCCTGCCAGGCCTTGCTTCTCATCCTACTATATGAGTCTGACCGGCTGCACCTGATTATTTTCCCATAACTCTCTACCTAACATGGAGCACTAAATCATCAATCCTCTCCTCCACTTCCCAAAGGATATAATTAACCTTTCCTTGCAAGCAGAATGATGGGTTAACCCTTCAGAAAGGAATTGATGGCTGAAATAATTTCTATTTCAATACCCGTTTAGCCCCAGCCAGTATGATGTATTTTCAGGCATATGGGTATCAGCTGCACAAACAGTGTGTTAGTGCAGAATGAATAATGTGGAGGAAATGGGATCTCGGAAGAGGTTGCACAAACCTGCGTAACCCGACCTTCTGTCAAGTTATTTGATGTAGTTTTGCCCGTAAGCTTCTACTTACATGCAACTTCAGAACCAAAAGACACACACACGCGTGTGTTTTATGGAGCAAAGTGGATGAGTGATGGAGAGATGCAAGCCGACTGCCAAACATGACATGCTTTTTCAGTCAGGGCCAATTACAACTGGCACTGATGTTAGAGAGCGGGCAGGCACAGACAGAAGCATCTTGACAAGATAACCCTGATCATCAACGTGGGCACCCAAAGCTGAACATTACCCTGCAATCAGCACACACCCTGAGGTCAGGGCCCGCCACTGCTCATGCTGTACCTCCCAGGATCTCAGTGGGACTCTCTCTGTCTCACAGAGCACACTGCTGCTCCTCCTATCAAGGAGTCTCTCAGTAGCTCTGAAGGACCTGATACCTTAATGTGGCTTTGTTCAAGCCAACCTTTTGTCACTGATTCCTCTGGCCCCCTGGGATCCAGCCAGAGGGGGTGACATGAGGTCACAGTTATCCTGGGTGGTCACGCACGGTCTTAACAGTGTCCTGCTGGTGGCAGCATGCAGGTCAAGACGTCTGCCCAGGTTTACATTCATGTGCAGACAGGTCAGAAATGAGGATAAAACGCAAAGACAAAAAATAGAGGGACACAATTTAAAGGGACTCTATAGGGAGCCGCAGTATTTATTTCTGCACAAAAGAGATTATAGAAGGTTACAGAAAAATAAAGGATGACTATACAGTGGAGCAAACCGGGAAACCACAAAGTTCAATGCACAGGACAAACAGCATATACAATCTAGAAAGCTGATACCCGCCGTGTGTCTGCAACGTCCACTGCTGTAATGTTTGATTGAATGAAACCACAATTACCCCCTGTCAAGACCGCAGGCATATCAGACGTGTTTTTCACTTGCACGTGTCAACCAACAGGTAAGCTCTCATTTTAATCTATGCAGCTGTCTGCAGCGGTTCCGTGCAGCTAAACCAAATAATGTTTATTGGTAGGAAGTGAAAGTTAATTGTTCGTTCCATTGCAACATCAGCGTCCAGCAGCAAAGCTACGCATCCGCCATTTTGGACTGAGAGCAACCAGTAAAACGTCTGCCAACAAAGTGCCGTACAAAAGTAAAACAAAATTATTTCTAATCTACTGTCATATTCTACTGCCTGTGTTGAACAGATATAACAAGCCCTTTCAGTCCCCAGGAAGAGCGCTGGGTTTTGAAGCTAATTTTTGTAGTGGCCAAACGGCGGTAGGACAACTTCCATGTTCGTCACGTGACGCCATTGGGCCCAAAAAGACTTTTTCCCATAGACTTACATTGAGAAAGAGACGTCTATAACTCAGCTGAATCATCCTAATTTAAATCGTAAAAGTTATAAAATAATAGCCGAATCCAGAGTTATTTCCCTTTCTACGTTCATGTGAATGAGACCCAGACCGGGGCTGGAGCGAGGGCTGGGAGGCAGAGTTAAAGGAAACGCTACTGCTCCTGCTCTATGGGCCCGATGGATGCAGAAGATTGACGGAAGATCCGGGTTACTTTATCACTCGGCAGTCGAGCCACTTTGGCTTCATGCACCACTGAGCAACTCTCATAGGAATGAACGGGAGCCCCCCTCCAAAGCTATATCCAGTTCTCTTCATACATCCATGACATACATACAGGTACATGACATTTTTTTATCTAGGCATACAAATCAAGAGAGGAACAATGCCTAATCACCAGCGGAAACAAGGTTCCAAACTGAAGCAGTTGTTGATCACTTGCGGCCCCTACTGGCCGTTTAAGAGTGGTGAGGAGTCAGCAGACAATATAAAACAGTCAATTAAATATGTTTTAAAAGAAAGTGTGAATCACATCATCCTTGAGCATACAGTCATAAATGAGCACCAAAAATAGGAGGCTGATTAGTCTAGTAGTATGTGATATTAGCCGTGGACAGACAGACAAATGCACATTCATGCACACACACACACGACTAAACAAACAATCTCCTCAGGCTACGCCTGGCGGAGATAGCGCTGCCCGTTCTCATTCCCAGGGCGTCTAATACCGACGCTTTGTAATGGCCGTCAGCGTACGATACCAACACACAAGACACCCTTAAGTGGCGGTAAGAGACGCACCGAGCTTTCCATTAACTACAATGTAAACCCATCTGCAGCAACAGTAAATGCTCAGAGAAAGTGCTGTGGTAGTTTAAAGAGTGAAAGAGACAAAGGGTGTGTGGAAGGGGAGGTGGATGGTAATGGTAACTGGACTTGCACTTTTATAGTGCCTTTCTAGTCTCCCAACCACTCAAAGCGCTTTACAGTCCATGTCGGCATTCACACATTCACACACACATTCACACACTGATGGCAGAGCCTTCATGAGCAATTTGGGGTTCAGTGTCTTGCTCAAGGACACTTTGACATGTGGACTGGAGGAGCCGGGGATCGACCAACCAACCTTCCGATTGGTGGACCCATGGATGGTTTAACAAACTGCTCTTCATGTCCAGTGTGATTCGTTTCACTTTCACTTTACAATCAGCTGTTCGTTTTTGACCCATGTTAACAACGTCCAGTCATATTTTCAATGTAAAAACATAATCGTTTTACCATGACGTTTTTTTCCTAAACCTAACTAAGTGGTTTTGTTGCCTTATCCTAAGCAACATGATGGATGATGACATAGTCAGACATTGTATTGCCCCATGGTTCCCCTTTTAATGGCCAATATCCAAAATGTCTCAGTTTGTGAAAGCAGTGGAAACATAAGGAAGAACCTCGTAACAAAGCCTCACAACATTCTTAAAAGTTTAGGTCATACGAAGACTCAGGCCTTATTAGGCTCACACCTAATTGAACTTGTGCTTGGTGGATGTTGATTTGAAGGTTTGGTTTTGATGCCAACAGAAATTTGTTTGCATTTGAAATGTGAGTAAATGGAAAGACTCCATTTACTTAGACTTTGTACTGCAACCGAGCTGCATACTTTACATTGCAGTTAGTACAGACTACTTGACGTGAAATGAAATGACACGCCAAAAGCAAGAACGGTTGTGGTTGCACGCAAAATGACGGTGTATACAGTGCGCAGTGTATTCACACTACTACTTTTGTGCAATGCACTGTGGAACTTTAAGAGCCCCTTCAACTGGAAAAAAAGATGTGGATGTTGATGGGATGGCTTCAGCAACAGCTCCCAAAGAACAAAAAAAAACCTGTTAAATCCTGGACACTGTAGTACACAATGCAGGTTTTTGCATTAAGAAAAAAAAATGAGACTTTATGGTCAAAAATTGCAGTATTCCACTGACGTGCTACATGTTCCAGTTTTTGTGTTTCTTTGAAAATGTTGCAGCGGTGTTTCATAGATCACACCTGCCTTCACATCTGCAAACTGCCCCCTCTGAACTGAGAGAAATCAAGACAGGGGGTCACTTATCAGTAGGTCTCTCTTGTCAATCAAAGTTATAGAAATGTGGAAAACAGATACGGTGCTAGAGGCTATTTTTAAAAGTTAGAATAGACAAAAAGACATGGTGCTGAAAAAGTCAGGACCCTGGGTGCTAGAAGCTAGAGCGAGTTTGAGTTGCTGCCAAGACCGTAAAGGAGCAGAGCTTTGTCAAGATGAACACTGTGCAGGCCTAGAGGCTTTGATGCCAGAACGGACGTTTTTCACCAATTCATGGCCATTAATGTACCCCCAAGTGGATGATGGGTACTTTCAACAGGACAATCCCCCTCTGAGATCAGAATGGTTTGAGGAAAATAACAGGTCACCACAGTCCACTGAGATCAGTTCCAAAGAACACTTTTGGGATGATGCATGAAGCATTACAGATACTCTGTGGAGCGTTTGCGCCGTAGAAATAGAATACGAGTAGAACATTTCCATTTAAATCAGCAGGATGGTCAGAGCGGCAGCCATTTTTATTAGTACCGTTGCCATTGCAATCGTTGCAGCGGGCTAACTTCCGTATAAACTAAACGGACTTACGGCAGGTCGCGAACTCTCTGAGGTGAGGTTTTGCATTAACGACTAAAACAAGCAGTGGATTGGTAACGTTACGAAGCACAGAGAGCCAGAGGACATGAGTACAGTTTAACAACTTGTTGTTTCATCCACACACTCTCGTCACAGCGTAAGAAAGCACAGTGCTATCACCAGATGATCGGCTCAGTTTCTGTAACCAGTGTAGCATTTAAGCATGGTGGATTTAGTAAGCAAGCAAGCTAGCTAGCTAACTAGCGGACAGCTGGTTAGCAAGCTTGCGACCACACTTCACATCCCAACTGATGTGGGTTCTGTTGTCACCATAACAACTAACAACAATTGCCATTTTCCATTTTCCAACTAGTCAAATGACCACGAAAACAGTTCAATTCTGTCCATTCTACTCTTTTCTATTTCTATGGTTTCTCACCCAAACACATTGGGCTGCATGAAAAAGCATTTTCATATTCTTATTCTAAACTTCTTTTACTTTTTTTCTACGAGTCTTGCTTGTAGAAATGTTCGAGCTGGACTTTTAACTGCACAAACTGGACCTGATGCCGTGCGTTCTTTAGATCGGACCTAATTAAAAATGAACCTAACGGCCACCTCTTTGGAGTGGGCAGGAAACAGGAGCAGCTGAAGTAAAGCCGCAGAGCTTCAGGGAAAACATGCAAAATCCACACGTAAAGGTCTTCACCGGCCAGTCAGTTGCAAAGCTAGAAATGCATGTTGAGTGAAGGGACAGAAACTGCAGTATTACTCAATCACATTCCAGTTAGTAGCAAGGGTTCGTCTGATGTTCACCTCAGTGTGACATTACATAGTAAAAAAAAATACCCCTCAGAGATGATTTTTATGACAGGTGAAGACAGATGCATGGATTCCATCTGTAGGAGCCCCCACATGTACCGCTGTGGAGTGCAGCTTTTCACAGGGGAGTGTGCTGTGGCCTTACCCAGTGCAGATGCACTGTCAGTGGGAATAAAGGCAAATGCAACCTGAGCCTGTACAGCCACACTCTGCTGCAGAACGGAGCTCGGCCGGCCTCCTACTCCAGGATTAATTAAAACAAAATGATGGTCTGGGACGATTGGCCCGGGTCAGGTTCCCCAGATGAAAAGGGAGTGAGTGAGATGAACACTTTGTCTGTAACTGGAGCCGGCCTGGTCATCGTAGCTGGTATGTGAACGCTGTCTCTCTGTTTCCTCACCATTCCCATGTTGTCATACTCAGGCCACCTACATAGTAGTGAGGAGCTTCTGTTTGTGTGTACTCACCCAGTGACCCCCCCCCAACACACAGCCTGAGAACATGTCCAGGTCAAGGATCCTCTTTTAATAGTGGCCACCTGCTCATTCTGTCCATAGCAAGGCTGTTTGTGATCTCACACTTTCTAAATCTGTTTTCTATCGCTGCGGTGCTACAGTACAGTACACAGCCAGGAAGAAGGCTGTACTCACACACTCTGTTACTTTGTTGTCTGATGTCGCATTTTTAGCATGTTTCAACTCTGAAAGGGTTTTGGTGTTTCATAGAAATCCTATAAAACGTGTCATCACTCGCACTTTGACGTACGGTGTTCATGCTACATTGCACCTGTTGTTTAGCCTGTCGAGGAAAACAACCAGTAAAACCAGCAAAAAGTCAACCCTTTAACACCCTGCACCGTGGAGACACCATTATTAAAGTTGCACAATAGTATATTTTTATTGCAACCACTAGATCGAGTATGTATATGTGGGTGTTTCTGCAACCACGGCCACTTTTGACTCTCCCAAATTGGAAAAAAGCCTTTTACATATAGTGGTTAACATATTAATGTTTTTATGGTTTTCATCACTTGTTCTAACTAAATGTCCTAACTGCAACATTACAATAATGTTCATTTTATACATTTGACCTTTTTTAAAATTCAATATTTTTAAGACATCTCAATTTATTTTCATCAAGCTTTGTGCATCATTGTAAATATTGATATACAATTTGAAATTAAATAAAATTGCTAATCATTTAATGATTTTCTGTACACCCTGAAAAATGTAGACAGTAACCATAGATGTTCGTCTTCATACACAAAAAATATAAAATGTGTTGTTTTTTATGACAGATATTTCAATTGTAATTTGTAATGTACATGTTGCGGAAATTAAATTTTTGCTAATATTGCAGATACTGTAAATGGCAGCTAGCAATGTTACATTAGCTTTGACTCTTAGCATCTAATATACTGTACATGAAGTTATTTTTCTTAAATGTAGTTCAAACTACACAAATACTAAGCTGTGTGAGGACACAATAAATACTTCAGGAGATAAGGTGATCTTAACCTTGTTTTTCTTGATCTCTGAGGGTCACCTATGTGGGCGGCCCAACCTGTCATCCATGTGCTCAGCTGCTAACTTCTGTTTCCATAGAAATTAGATTTGTTTGGCCTTTGAATAAAACTTTTATTATGGTGTTGTTCAGTGTCGCGGTAAGGACTCTGAAGAATGGGACAGGCACATTTAGATGAAAAAAATCATATCAAAGATTTGTAAACAAGTAAATAATGTTAATATGGTGTAAAGTTATATGTATATGAAACAATTCCATTTGAAATAATGTTATATTTGAATTAAATTGGCTCATTTTACATATCTCAACATTGAAACCACAGTTGTGGGACATGAAAAAAGTCAAGTCAAGTCAATTTTATTTGTACAGCCCAAAATCACAAATCACAAATTTGCCTCAGGGGGCTTTACAATCTTTACCCAAAATTTCATTGCTGGGACTTAAAAATGCCCCTATTGCAGGAACACCCATGTATAATCATCTATAATGTGAAAAGGGTCTTTTGTTGGTTTTATGGCCCACAATCTTACTGTTTTGGTTGATTCTCACAGCTCTCATCAACCAGAGAGGTGTACCAAGAAACAAATTCAACAGAGCCAGGCTTTCTTTGCCTTATGCCTAGTTCACACTACATGACTTTAACCCTGGTTTTCCACTTGCTGACAGTTTTTAGAGCTCCCAGACAAAAGCTCCAGATCAGAGGCAAATCAGCGTCAGCTCGGTGCTCGAGCACTACATGTGAACTGATGAATCCTCACTCATACAGTACTATTTCCTCCCTGTCACTGTGCATTCACTAACCTTTCAGCACTGCAGCCAGAGAAGTACTGCTCAGCTACTGTATGAAGGCTCATATTGCCTGTGGCTAGAGCAGCTCAATCATTTAAGCTGCATGTTGGATCAAGTTAATTCGCTGGCTGTGAGACGGGGTTACCCTAAAATACCATGCAAAACACATATAAGGAAAATAAATATAGTGTCGTGGAAAATTGCAGATGGTTCACGCAAGTCAGTTTTTCTCTGATTTTTAAATCCTGAACAATGTGCAGAGGGACGTTCCTTACTCTGAGAACCATGTTTCCCCTCTGATAAAATTTTTCTGCTATTAGTCACTAGTTACCTTCAAAGCTGGAAATCACTGTAATGCATTTTTAAGATTATCTTAATAATCAGCCACCTCCCACTAGGCAGAGTTAGTTTAAGGTCATATTACATTTGATTTTGTATGTGCAGAGCCAACACCTGTGTCAGAATAATAATGCCACTATTAACCACTATTACAATATTATCAAAAAATACAACTTAGATTTAGTTGTTTATGTTCTGTTAGTTTACTTTATAAGATACTGCAGGTTTAAACTATTTATTCTAACAGCTCATAATGAAGTGAGACAAACAGGATCATCAACGAGGGGAGACGGGAAATATAAAATATTGATCCACAAAATGTACGTTACTCAAACTGCTTTTTCAGTTCCAGCAACTAAACAGACGACTGATCTCCCTCCAGATATTAGAGGAATGTTAAAAAGGGTCATGTTGTCTCAGCAGGAATCTCTCTGACCAGTCAGAGGAGGCTCTTTACCTCTCCTCTCCTCTTCTCTCTCCTCTTCTCTCTCCTCTTCTCTCTCCTCTTCCCTCTCCTCTTCCCTCTCCTCTTCCCTCTCCTCTTCCCTCTCCTCTTCCCGCTCCTCTTCTCTCTCCTCTTCCCTCCTCTTCTCTCTCCTCTTCTCTCTCCTCTTCCCTCTCAACTCTGCTGCTCTGTAGCCGGTCTGTGAGTGTCACTGGCCACAGGTTCCTGTTAATGTATAATGGACATCTGTGTTGTGATATTTAAACAAACTATCCGTCAACAAGGAAATAAATGTGATGATTCTTTTAGTTTTCCATTCTCTATTTGCTACGAGCCGGCCGGCTCCCTGCCCTTCTGCTTGCGTTTTTCCTTTTCGTTGGATAATAAACTCTGTTTATTTTTTACTTACCTGTGTCAGTCTCTGCTTTGGGGTCCCACCTAAAACAAAACCTAACAATAAAACCCCCTCGTCTACAAGACCGGTCTCTTGAGAGAGCTCCAGCCAGCTCATAGCGGTCACCATGTGTTTTGATGACTGCCCGGCTGGAGAGGTAGCAACCCCGGCAGTTTGTGGAGCTTCTAAACTCCGACAACGGTGGAATAAATGCTCGATTCGCCATCTAACTTTTGAAAACTGCCGATATTAAAAATTTACACAGTTGATTTCTCGCCTCAAAATTTTTCAGAAGTGAATTTAGTGATGAAATAGCTACAACATTTTTAAAAAAACGATCTGTTTTCGGCTGCTGTTGTTGTTGTAACTGTAGCCTGTAGCAGTCCAGCGCTTTGCATTATGGGATACAGTAGGCGAGGTAGACTGGTCCGATGTATACTGGAGATTTTTTCCAAATCAGTATGACTTCTGGGTATTTTTGGCGTACTGTAGATTTTGCTTTTGTTCACATACTGCATACTACATACTACATTTTGGCCAAATCACTACGTACTACTAGTATAAAATGCGGCTTTGGATACGGCCCTAGTGTATGGTAGGCATTACCTGACTGCCAAACCCATCTACACCTGCTTCCACTTACCTCATCTGCTCAGAAATTACCGGTGATTACATGAGGTGGTGGCTTCCAACACCCACCACCTCACCTGCATCTCTTTGTCTCATCAGTCACTCACTACACAAACCCATCCACTTCCTTTGTTCCTTTGCCAGATCACCATCGTCGCTATGCCGTTCCTTGTTACCGGCCTGCTACCTGTCTGTTAGCCTCTTTCCTGCGGTCCTGCATCCTGCATCAGGATGTTGCTGTAAGCTACTTAGTATTGCTCCATCACATTAATGGCTGCTCTGCGATGAGAGAGACGAGTGGTTCCACTTAGCTTGTTTGTCTTCACTAAGTGGTCATTAAAAGTGTAACACAGATGACTTGTAAACAGCTCTGCCTTGACTTGACTCAACACACAATGACTCACTGAAGCCTTTACCTCCATTCACTCATAAACATCTGGCTACTTATAAAACAGCAACTGGATACTGTGACTCAGACGGTGACAGTGTGTAGCCTACAACAGGACAACACAGGCTGACAACAGCGGTGTCAACACTGTACATCCATCTTCATCTCACCAGCCATTAGGTCTATTGCTGGGTCTGAAAAATGTTGGTGTTGTACCGTTCTGCAAACCACGCTACGTTGAATATTGACGTTTCTGAACCAAAAATAGGTTTCATATCAGCCTTGTGTCACGCTTGCAGAAACGTACAATGCCACGTGGTTAGCGTTGTGAAATGATTGGTTATTATTGTTAAACCTTTATTTAACAAGGTTAGTCTCATTGAGATTAAGAACCTCTTTTCCAAGGGAGATCTGGCTGGCCAAGACGGTCAGCAGCAGGAACACAAAGTTGCAGACAGAGACACAAACAGAGACAAAATACAGTTCATAAAGCACTAAAATATGCATTAAAAAAGAACTATCTAAAGACAAATGGGGGGATGAAAAGGAACTTTTCTGGGAGTCAGAAATAAATAACGTGTGGTAATTTGTAAATAATAGTAATAATCCACAATTAAAACTCCATACTATATTCATTCATGTTCTAGAACACTGCCCGGCACATATTTCAGAATAAAAGCCTTGTGATAACAAATTAAGGAAATCTGTGCACAGAAAGAAAATTCTTGAGGGCTTTTATTTTTAAATGAAAGCAGGAAGTGTTGATTTAAACCCCATACTTTATCAATTCATGGAGCTCTGCAAGTCACTGCAAGCTCTACAGCACTGACTGCTCATATTTCAGAATAAAAGCCTCATGTTAACAAATGAAGGAATTCTGTCCATAGAAAAAACGCTTGAGGGCTTTTATTTTGAAATGAAAGCAGGAAGTGTTGATTTAAAAATAAGTCTTTACTTTTTTTCATTTCCGTGACATATTCTACAGATAGACCTCGAAACCTCTCTAATGATGCTGGTATGATGTCAATATACAGTCAATAGATCACCTTCACTTTCTGTTGTTGCTGTGAACCGCGTGGCACGCGTCAAAAATAGACGAGACCTCGAATCTCTGGAAGAGACGCAGCTGAGACGTGCGTGAGACACACGTCTCGCGGGCAGTGTGGCTGCTCTAACCTGTTAACTCGGATGCCGAAATAAAAAACAACAGGTAACGCAGCCGCCAGGCGCTGCTGACGTTCCTGGTGTGTCCGGGCTGTTACGTTACTCGCTCCGGAGCCCCGTCTATTCACTCAGCAGCAGGAAACGACACGGGAAACCTCTGTTGGTCTGGAGGAGCTGCAGCAGTTATTTCTGCACAAACGTCCACTGTACATTCACTAGATATTCTCAGAGCTAAACTAACTCTTCTGCAGTGTGGAGTGAGCGCGCGTTAACGTGAGCGAGAGAGCGAGAACGAGCGCGGTGTGTGAGTGAAAGCAAGCAGGTAGAGGAGCAGAGGAGCAGAGTACAGCAGAGACTCCGGTCCTGGAGACCAAAGCTACGGTCTCCACTGTGTCTTCTGACCGCAGTCGGGAAGCTGAAGCAGGAAGAGTTAACACTGTTTAACAGACGGGCTTCACTATAGAACTTTGCGGTTCTGGTGCTTCCGTGTAGTTTGTGTTGGAGTCTGAGTCTGAACAGCGTAGCCACACGCGAGCGCGCAAGGGACACCGACCCGCAATGATTTATACGTGTAAGAAGTTACAAACAGTCCCTTTAATTCATTATTTAAACAAGAGGAGAGACTCAATTTTTCCACATCAACAATTCAAATCAGAAAACAACTTCAGCTGGACGCGGCCCACGGATCCCAGTGTGACTGGCTGTTGGTATTTTCATAGTAGTTTAAATAAATGGCTCAATATCTGCTGTGCTGTTACTGTCGGCACACATTTCTATTTGGATTAAGATAATATGAATTACATTTAATATGATTTTTAAATGTCTTTCTGTGTTTCTTCTTTTACTCAAAAACATGATTTTACACTTCAAACGATTCTTATGTTACAATGAAAAAACGACACACACGCTAAAAATACAGCATCCTTATATCTTTATTCTTTAATGCGTTCATGTGCACAGGCTACAATAAATATATGAATACTTTGGCTTGAGCATCTGACCAGCATCAAGTCCACAAACACCTGCAGAGAGAGGTGAGCACAAACTATGCAGGCCAGAAAGCATCACAAACACACACAGTCTTCACAATACACTTGATCTCAGGAAATAAAGTGAGATCAATTCATAAAGCTCAGTTTATGTCTTTGATAGTAACACTGGTGGTGACTGATGGCTGGAGGCCTGAGACAGCAGCCCTCGGCAGGGCTGATTGAAGTTCTGCTATTATTCTGGACATTGAATAGAAAAGAGTAAGAGAAGTTTCTAGAATATCTTAAAGGACAACTTTTGTATTTTTCAACGTGGACCCTACCTCTCCCATGTTTTTGTGTCTATGTGATTAATAGGGACAACAATTTCTTAAACTGATCCAGTATTGAGGGAGAACTCTGTAACGAATGCTGGTCTGGTCTATAGCTTGGAGCCATAAAGCCATGCTGGTCTGGTCTATAGCTTGGAGCCATAAAGCTCTTCTATTAAATCGGAGATCAGCGTTTTTGGATTTATTGTTGGTGCAACCAACTACACAGCAACTCTTCATCATAGCGTTATTACTATTACTGGTTTATTTAACAACGAGACTTCTCCTTGAGCGAGAGTCTATCCATAATGTCAGACACTTATAATAACAATCAGAGTCGGTCATTACAAAAACAAGCACTTTTAGTGGACGTAATTGACGGTGCCAGCTTGCCCCAATAGCACCACATTGCAACCCGTTTAGCAGCTGCTGTCTACAGCGCTCTCCTTCAATACTGGACCAGTTTCAGAAATTGTTGTCGCTATTAGTCAGTTAGACACAAAAACAGGGAAAATAGGGTCCAGGTTGAAAATACCAAAGTTGCCCTTTAAGAGAAGGAGGGGTTGGGTCTTTAAAGCCAGCATCAGCATAACCCTGCCCAACACTATCAACTCACATCAATGCAAAATCATCATTCAATGCACCTAAAATACATTTTAGGCAGCAAACGAGTCAATGCGGTTCAACTCCGGGCTGGACCCTGTTCTGTGATTCAGGTGGCAGGTGATACCTTGCATGGCAGCCTCTGCCACCAGTGTATGAATGTGTGTGTGAAAGGGTGAATGCTGGCTTGTGTTGTAAAGCCCTTTGAGTGGTCGCCAAAAGCGCCGTATAAATGCAGTCCGTCCATTTACTGTTAATTGTGAAAATGTAATTATGATAACTACACTGACATATCCTAATGATTTCATCTCAAATCAGAATTGGACCTCTATTTCAATGAAAGGAGCCATTTGTATCTGAAACTGACTTCATGTTTAGGGTTCACCTTGAAGGGTCTTGGTCATTCTACAATTTGAGTTGGAGGACTCAAAGACAGAGAGATAGAAACAGTTGTGATTTACCATCATTCTCACTAAAATAACAAAGTCTTCTCTGAGTGGAACTGGTTTGGACCGACAACACCGGCCGGTGAGATAGGAAGAAAAAGGGATTATTCCAGAGCCTGCACTGTTTAATGTTCAAACATGTACTAACTGGTCTGGCCTACACAACAGAGACACTCAACAGTATGACCCGAGACATAAGTCATATATTAAAAAATGGACTTTTAAGACTCAGTGAGGTAACCCCTCATGTCCACTGGATGCGGCTATGCCACGTTGTGTTTGCCCCGCAGAGAACCCTGATTGTTCTTCAGCGACACGTTTCAATATTGTTTCAAGTTGTTTTGCCAACATTTTTTTGTGTTTTACAGAAGATAAAAAAAACCATTGTTTACAGCTGATTTATGATTGGTGACAGAAACAAACGATAGTAACGTGGTAACGCCACTAATTTCTTTAACACATTAACGCAACGTGCGGTTTTTAGGTTGTAGCGAGCTGAGTTTTAAAGCTAGAGAGAAAATACTGGTATCATATAAAACTAATAAACCTAAGGAATCCGTGAGTACCAACTATGTTATGTTAGCTTGTTGCAAAGCAGGTTAAGTAAAGCTCCAAACTTACGCTAAATTTTGGCGAGGAAAAACTGTCATGTACATTTTCAAAGGGTCCCTTGACCTCTGACCTCCAGATCAGTGAATGTAAATGGGTTCTCTGGGTACCCACGAGTCTCCCCTTTACAGACATGCCCACTTTATGATAATCACATGCAGTTTGGGGCAAGTCATAGTCAAGTCAGCACACTGACACACTGACAGCTGTTGTTGTCTGTTGGGCTGCAGTTTGCCATGTTATGATTTGAGCATATTGTTTTATGCTAAATGCAGTACCTGTGAGGGTTTCTGGACAATGTCTGTCATTGTTTTGTGTTGTTAACTGATTTCCAATAATAAATGTGTCTATACATTTGCATAAAGCAGCATATTTGTCCACTCCCATGTTGATAAGAGTATTAAATACTTGACAAATCTCCCTTTAAGGTACATTTTGAACAGATAAAAAATGACAAACTCAATATTTAGAGCCCAGCTGCTCCGTTGTGGTTCAACAATGATCGAGATCTTTCCTGGACAGGAAAACCAATTCAAAATCCAAGTTCCAACAGTATTCTCCCATCATGCAACATTGACCATGGAAGTTTGAATCATTTTATTTTTCTTCTTTTGGGGCCAAAACTATTTCAAATGTAAATAAAAAAAATTGTGTCTGATTTATATTGTTTTTTATCTCTGTTATTACTATTATTAGTTATTATTGAAGGAAAGAAGAAAACATCAATATAACAGCTGATACAAACCTTTTGATCAATGATCAATGACGTGTTTAAAGACAAAGGGCCCTATCTTACACCCGATGTGAAGCGGTGCACAGCACAGCGCAACTGTCATTGCTAGTTTCAGACTGACGCAGCTTTTCACACCCAGCGCCAACGCTCTGTAAGTAGCAAATGTACATGCGCCCATCTGTACGCCCATGGGCGTGCTAAAAATGAGGTGTGGTCAGGCGCTTTGTTGGAGCTACTTCAAAGTTAGGCCCTCTCCCCCCAAACGGCAGCATTTTGAGGCTGATTGATCCGCGCGTTACGCACCTCTCCAGCTGTGCGCACGTGCGTGATGCATCTCCAGAGGATTCCGCTCAGCCGGTCCAAGCCCCCCCGTGGGTTGCATTGGAAAGGAACACCCCCCGACCCGCGTTAAATAGGTTATCGGTGCATTTGCTCATATGCAGTCAAATGAAGTTGTCGATGGAAGACGGTGGAAGCAGAGGGTCCACCGGCCAAGCACCACATACATCTGCTCGCACACTTTCACGAGCAGATTCGTTTCCTCAGCAGAAAACGGTTCGCTTCTCCAATTTGCCAAATCTGCCTTTTAAATAGCAATGTGACCGGATGCAGGCGCACCTGGCCTTTAAAGGGAATGGGAGATGACACTCTGATTGGTTTAATTCCTGTTACCCCCAAAACACACCTCTGATTAATTAAGAGACTAAATACAACCCCTTTGCCCTTTGCACCTTATTTTGAACCAATATTATGCGCCGTTTAACTAACAAAAGTGGAGTTAGATATGCTCTAAATGCACTTGTGCCATGCACCAGACCATGCACTATAGATCGTTAAAATAAGGCCCTAAGTCAGTAACAAATGATATGCATCATATTATAAATATGAGTTGAAGTAAATTGTTAATAAATATATACATGATTCACAAGTGAATTTCACGCTTCAGAGACGCAAGCTGCTGCGGCCACAGACAAATCCAGTGGACATTGAGGGTAAGTCTTGAGTGATCGCCGTACGTGTTGTGCTGCCTCGTAAAGAACAAACACAATGTGACTCTTCAGCGTCTGTCTAGTCTGTGTTGTGAGATGGATGATGAGAGTAATGTTCATGCTTAGGGCAGCTCTTGTTACCTCGTGTTCTCCAGCTTTTTAGCTTCATAGTGACTCTGACCGACTGGACTAAACAAGCTCTGATGATTGTCATGCTGCTCTGATAGAGCGGGGTCACCCACAGGTGTCAGAGACCGGTCCAGGACAGCTGAGTCGTGTGTCATGTAGTGTGCACCCTGTTTAACACAGAACCTGGAAGATATAAATAAGAGACTATACGTTTGATGCAGGTTACATTCAGGTGTGTGAGCAGAAGGACACTTGTAGAGGTATTCTTGGCACAACCCAACATCTTCATCCTCTCCACCTTTTCCCAGCCTGCAGCAGGTGCTGGTTTGATCTCCAACACTGTGAACATACCCCTGAGTCAGGGCACCAAATCTAGTAAATATACACTAATCTATGAGCTAAATACGGAGGCCAATTGCTTGCAATATATCAATATGCAACACCGGGGCAGTGTGTTCTAGTCTCTGTGCACTGACCACAGTGTGTGACAGCCGCTGCTCTCTGCTGGGAACATGGCCTACGCAGCCTTGAGTTTCCCTCTTCAGGTGCTGGAGCAGGTGGAGGTGGAGGAGAGCGCAGTGCTGCATCCATCCATCCATCTTCACGAAGCTGAGTGCAGACCATCAGCATCCTGAACCACAGATCCCACCGGTCCAGTCCTGGATGACTCCAGCCTTCACCAGCTTCAGCAGGAACTCCTTCTCTTTAGATATGTTGTGAGTCCAGGACTGCAGAGGGGACAGAGACACACAGGACAGGAGGTAGGTGCTGGAGGTTTTATTGTAGACAGCACAGTCCACTCAACAAATGGGTTCCTACGTTTCTCGCCTTATATCTCAACATAGACAACATGGAAATGTTTGCCCTGAAACAACCGATTCAGAAAACTTTTAAATAATGTTTCATTAATTATATTTGTTCACAAATTAAAAAAAAAGTTATGAATCGCCATTATGAATGTCCCAGAGGAGCTGATATGGAGAGGGCAGAGAAGAGTACCGACAGCTTGTGAGAAGTGCCGCAAGAAAAAGTCCCGGTACGCCAAGGAGTCAAATGAAGAAGTGCCGTTACTGCGTCTCAGTAAGTACCGGCCCGTTTCGAGCCACTAGCAGGATCAGCCCATATTCCTGGAGAGTCAGCGTGGCTAATCTCCCCCTGGTATTACCATCTGATCTATCTGGATACATTATCTAGTCAATGACATCTGATCACAGGCCTTTACATACTGTAGTACAGTGGTATTAATACGTAAGAGAACACTTACAGTCTTGTTTCTCCTCACTTTGTGATCACGTCTCCGTATGCAGGGTGAGGGTCTTGTGACAGCCAGAGACAGTGGAGTCATCTTTAGGGCTATTGTTCAGTAACCTTGCTAACTGAGTTAACATTACTGTCAGAAGGTAATCAGAGCCAGTGGAGAAGCTTGCTAACTCCAGTTTGATCGAATGTCAGTATCTGAGTAATTCTTTCAGCCTTGCTAAGGTTCTAAAGCCCATTCATTCTTATCTTCTATGTCATCTACTGACGTGCTGGCTGCTTGACATCTTCTATTGGTTTGTCTACATGATGCTGTCTCCAAGCAGCCACTGACTTGAATGAATGACAGCTTGTGAGTCACATGGATCTGGATCATTAGTGGTTCAGTCATCAGCAAACTTGGTGTCATTTTAAACTTATTTCAGTTTCTATCATTTTAAACTGAACAGCTTTGGGTTCTTGACTGTTGGTCGGACAAAGCAAGACAAACGAGAATGTGACCTCGGACTCTTTCCAATCACATTTTTTAAAAATGTTTTTGTCATTTTGTAGACTAAATGATAATATGATAATCCATAATGAAAACTACCGTTAGTTGCAGCCATAGAAATAGAATAGGAGTAGAACGGACATTCCCGTTCAATTCAACGTAGCAGGATGGTCAGAGCGGCGGCCTTTTTTTAGGTGAACCGTTGTCATTGCGACGGTTGTGGTAGGCTAACATCCTTATCAACTAAACCGACTTATGGCGAGTCACAGACTCACTGAGGTGAGGTTTTATATTAACGACTAAACGAGCAGCGGCAGTAGTAACGTTACCAAGAGAGTGAATGAGTACAATTTAATGACTAAGTCTTTCATTCACACACTCTTGTCCCAGCGTAGGAAAGCACATTGATATCACCAGCCCACAACTTTGCTAGGCTCATTATCTGTAACCAGTGTAGCATTAAAGCATGGTGGAATTAGCAAATGAAATGGCGTACAGCTGCTAGTTAGCTAGCTTGCTATATCTGCCGTGCTTTAATGCTACACTGGTTAAAGAAAATGAGGCGAACAGCGGGCTGGTGGCCAGCAGCAGCACCGAGTCTAACTGTCCCTCCGTCTCACCACTCCAGCCATCCACCTCTGGAGCTGCGTCCGCTCTCTTCCCGGTGAGCTGCGACCACACTTTACAGCCCCGCTGATGTGTGTTGTCACCACAACAACTAAATACAGTCGCCATTTTCTTTTGTGCAAGTCAAACGACCACGGACAACAGTTCAATGTCCGTTCTACTGCTTTGGTTGCAGCACTAAATAACATCACTATCAATATCAAGAGAATGTGAGATGCCAAAGTGCTTATACAAATGTTTGGTAAGAGTAGCTTGAAACAATCGTATGATGTATCTCAAAGATTAACGGCCGGTACTCTATACTGGATACTTGATTTAACAACTCGACTACTACCAAGCTGTACCTGCCAGCTACCTCTCTGACATGAGGTGAGGTGATCATCTAGATCAGAGGTCTTCAACAGGGGGTCCGCGACCCCGAGGGGGTCCGCGGAGGTACTGCAGGGGGGTCGCGGAAATTTCTTCTTATTTTTTATTTTTTTTAATTATTATTATTTATTACAATTTATCTACTCACTGTACCTTGCACGTTTAAAATAAAAACATGAATATATGAACCTGTGTATTATTTGAATAGCTTAGTATTGAATGCACAATAACAAGGTACATTTATACATGGCACTAGGCCCAGTTTAATATAAAACACAATTTTATACAATATATATAGTAGGGGTCCCTGCTCCATCTCTCCATCAGTTTGGGGTCCTTGGCCTGAAAAACGTTGAAGACCCCTGATCTAGATCATTCATTCAGAGTAAGACCCACAACTGCGGTGGTGTTTTTATACGGCAAAAAGACAAAAATAACAGTCTTCTTTGGCAAAGTGTAAATCATATCAATCATAATTAAAATTTGGGCTTTTACAATTTGAAAATCTAAATTTTTTCTTATTTTTGATTTCGATATAAAAACAATGAATCATTCATTTCTAATTCGGACTTTGTCATGTACAAGACCTGAGATTAAAAAAAGATCACAAACATGATGGTGTTGGTGTCGTGAAGCCACCTACCACCAACAAACCCAACAAAAAAAAAAAACAGTCCATGTGGACTAATGGAGGACAGTAGAGATGAGCTTCTCTCCTGTCTCAATTATACATGCCAGGGGGGCGGGCCAAGCAGCTCGGTGCCTCTTTGAACTGAAACACAAGTCTGTGGCAGTCGCTGAAAATAGGATGAAGGGGATTGTATGTCTGTCTCAGTAACCTGGGCTAAGAGTGATGTATGATGCAGGCTGGACACCGGGAGACGGTGAAGTGGAGTGAATGGCAACTCAAGACACTGTATGTCGTGTGCCGCGAATGTGCTGCTTTCAAAAACCAACAACCCAGCGACGTTCCTACACTTGAGATTTCATACACATCTTAGGCCACTACACAGCATGCTGGGTAAATCCCTCCTGAGAGGTGTTTTAAATGAGAGAAAGGTCACAGTAAACTGTTCCAGTGCAGCGTAAACCTGGAAAACTAACAAATAGGATGCTGGTCGACAGGTTGGTCAGAATGCTAACAAATTTAGGGGATGTGAATATTGTGTGGGAGTATCGTCCGTTAAGAGTAAATGGATGGAGGAGATGAATCATCAACCTAAACTGTAAATTTCCCACCCAGAGTTAATAAAGTCAGACTGAGACATTCACAAATTTAGGCTACTAATGTGTCACAAATCTAGCAACAAAAAAAAGCCAAATGGCAACAAGGTTTCAGCAGCTACACTCATTTCATTAAAGGTTAACTTTGGTATTTATCAACCTGGACCCTATTTCCTATTACGTTCACTTAAAGTGTTTGTTTTTGCCACTGAAGGCTCAGATTGTTATTAGTGTGTGACAACATTATGGAAAGGACCCTACAGAGAAATAAAACCTTTTTCTCACCTTTCACTTGATCCGGTCTGGTTGTTATTGTGTCCAAGTCAAGGAGAAGTCTCGCTGTGAAATTTGAATATCTGTATACTCATGCTCAGATAAATACGGGCAGAACATCGAATTCAAAGAGTTCGTCCACATTGTTGAAATCATTTAAATATTCAGCCATGACATTATAAATCTTTTAGATAACACTAAGCTACACATTCTGTACTCCAACACAACAAACTCTGTCTGTTTCCACCATGGATGTATTCCACTATTCCACCGTTGTATTCCGGCAACACATCACCTCGCCAGATTTCACAACGAGACTTCTCCTTGAGCGACACTCTGTCCATAATGTCAGACAGTTATAATAACAATCAGAGCCTTTCATGGAAAAAATAAGCACAAACAGCCCAGGTGAGGGAGGTGTGGGTTGAAGCCAACAGTCTCAGTCTTAACGTATAGTCCCTCTTTTGAGCAATCCAATCAACTTGAAAGAATTTGATTTAGATCTGTCTCATAACTGTGTTCTGTTTTACTCAGAAATACGCCACATTACAGAAGATAAAGACTCTCCAACTGCACTGTGACTTTATGGGCAACACACTGGTCGCACTGCGTCCTTTTACACTCGTAGCACAGACAGTATTAAAATACTGTAGCCTCTACACAACAGACATGCTGGAGACTGTGTGGAGAGAAAAGTGGAGCAGATCACATCACATCACACCTACGTTTAATGGAAATTTATGAAAATGAGAAAATACTGGTATGGATGGGATGTGGGAAGAGTTGAAAGCGATAGTGGGCTATGAATTACCAAAGACATTTGTGGTGTTGCATCTAAGGCCCTGTTCAGACCTGGTATTAACATGCGTCCTCAGTGATCGGATCACAAGTGGACAGCTTTAAGTACGTCTGTTCACACCTGGCATTAGAATGCGTTGCAGTTTACATTCATGTCTGTCCGAAATGTCATCACTTCCATCATTTTATCCTGTTAGACATTGGTGTGAAATTGTCATAAATAGCATATGAATCCTTGAGTTATAGCTAAAACTGTGTTTTGTGAGGTCACAGTGACCTTGGCCTTTGACCCTTGACCACTAAAATCAAATCGGTTCATCCTTGAGTCCAAGTGAACATTCGTGCCAAATGTGAAGACATTTGCTCAAGGCACTTCCGAGGTATCATGAGAATGGGACGAACGTGAAGTCACAATGACCTTGACCTTTGAGCACTAAAATCTAATCGGGTCATCCTCGAGTCCAAGTGGATGTTTGTGCCAAATTTTTTTGCCAAAAAATCTGAGATATCGCGTTCACGAGAATGTTAGGTACATATGGACGGACGGATGGACAACCCAAAGACATAATGCCTCCGGCCACAGCTGTCTCCGGTGCGGAGCCATAAAAATAAAACTACTGTAGCCTGCATGTGCTAATCCGTGGAGCGAATGTGTTAAAATTGCTGCCAGACAGCGGGGTATGCTGATACCTCGATCGATGTCAACCCGCGATGATGTGTGTTTTGATACTGCCAGCGTGTGGGCTGACATAGAAAACGATGGCGTACATTCTGGCGCAGATCGTACCCTGCTGCTGTTTGTTGCCCTTAAGTTTATTTTACAGGGAGATTGGATCAAGAAAAGGTGGGATACACATCAATGTGGCTTAAAGAACTGTTACTGTTACAGAGCTACATAAAGCTCTGCAATGTCTAGCATCACTTTTAGAACCTATTGTAGTATTCTACCAAATTAGGTCTGTAGTGGTATATTATGCTTTATTACACGGCTGTGTTGAATACTCCATTCTGATTGGTCAATCACGGCATTCAGCGGTCTGTAATTTCTCTATAACAGACCGTTGCTATGGGCGCAGCTCTGATGTCGGACTCTGGAGGACCGTTTTTGTGTCCAAATATTGATTTTTCAGTAAGTAGCCGTGTAATAAGCGGGATAATGTACAACTAGAGGGTCATTGTTGTGAAAGAATCCCCTTCAGGGCGCTGAGAGACCGGCTCGCTGTACATTATCCCTTTCATACTATACTAGTATATACAGTATATATTATATTAGTGTATTATAGTTACCTCTTTGATGGCCGACATCCTGATCTTCTCATAATAATGCAGTGGGGCATGGGGGGTGCTCATGTTGTAGCCAAATCCAGCCACAGCTACTTCATCACAGTTGTGAAGGGCCATCGTTATGGCAACAGCCCCCAGGGTCGGGATATTCTGAAAAACAGACATCAAAACGTGTTCATGAAACTGAGCCATGACTTGTATCCCAGAACATGTGTACAGTATATAGTGAACATGTGTACAATGTGTAGTGATCATGTGTACAGTATATAGTGAACATGTGTACAATGTGTAGTGATCATGTGTACAGTATGTAGTGAACATGTGTACAGTGTGTAGTGATCATGTGTACAGTATGTAGTGAACATGTGTACAGTGTGTATTGATCATGTGTGCAGTGTGTAGTGATCATGTGTACAGTGTGTATTGATCATGTGTACAGTATGTAGTGATCATGTGTGCAGTGTGTAGTGATCATGTGTACAGTGTGTAGTGATCATGTGTACAGTGTGTAGTGATCATGTGTGCAGTGTGTAGTGATCATGTGTACAGTGTGTAGTGATCATGTGTACAGTGTGTAGTGATCATGTGTGCAGTGTGTAGTGATCATGTGTACAGAATGTAGTGAACATGTGTACAGTATGTAGTGATCATGTGTACAGTGTGTAGTGATCATGTGTACAGTATGTAGTGAACATGTGTTATTTAATCTGTACGGTTCTCGTGTAGATGTCTTACAGATGTGAAATCTGAAGAATGCTTCTATTTATAACAGCCTAATGGTAACACTTTGTTTTCAGACTGTGTTGGGCTCCCTGCAGCATCTGCTGTGTGTTCACAGAGGCCTTCATAATGCACACAGACAGACGGTGGAGTCAGCTAGCAGAGCTCCAGTCCTGACCATTAACTCAGCGCCGTGTGTGAAACAGCTCACTGTTCCTGCTACGTCTCTACCTAGAACTGGACACAAAGTGACTGCTGGGAAAACAACAGCTCTCTCACCCCTCTGCCCATCTGTCCACTGTTGTGAGGTAATCCGATCAGCTTGAAGGAGGCCTCCTGGATGAAGTAGGGGTTCAGGATGCGCATGTCGCCGGGTTCCCTCGGAACGTGCTTGGCCACCGACTTCCAGAAGCCATCAGTGCTGCGCTGAGACACAAAGAGAGAGGAAAATAAACCGCGTGGTTAGTTTGACCCTCACTCTGAACAAAATGTGCATACAATCAAAACACAAATACACAAAAACACAATCATATGAATAAATACAGTTTTACCACTGGTCACACTGGAACTAAAATACAATCTACAGCTATATGCCAATCGTTTGGTATAGAGCTGAGTGACCCAGTGAAGTTTTTCATAGGGCATATTGAAACTGCAAAAGTTATAATTAGACAAATAAATAATATAAATAATAGGGCTGTCAATCGATGACAATATTTAATCATGATTGTCCATAGTTAATCATGATTGATTGCAAACTAATCACACATTTTTTATCTGTTCAAAATGTACCTTAAAGGGAGATTTGTCAAGTATTTAATACTCTTATCAACATGGGAGTGGACAAATATGCTGCTTTATGCAAATGTATGTATATATTTATTATTGTAAATCAATGAACAACACAAAACAATGACAGATATTGTCCAGAAACCCTCACAGGTACTGCATTTAGCATAAAACAATATGCTCCGATCATAACATGGCAAACTGCAGCCCAACAGGCAACAACAGCTGTCAGTGTGTCAGTGTGCTGACTTGACTATGACTTGCCCCAAACTGCATGTGATGATCATAAAGTGGGCATGTCTGTAAAGGGGAGACTCGTGGGTACCCATAGAACCCATTTTTGTGTCAAAGGACCCCCTAGAAAATGGCCATGCCAGTATTTCCTTGCCAAAATTTAGTGTTATTTAGCAACAAGCAATGACATGATTGGTACCAATGGATTCCTTCGATTTTCTAGTTTCCTATGATGTCAGTATCTTCACTCTTCACTCCCGCTACAACCTCCGAAATATCGATTGAAATTAGGAGTGTTAAAACCAATTTGCGTTAATGCGTTATTATCACGTTATCTTTGACAGCCCTGATAAATAAGTAATTAAATAGCAGAATAATA
Source organism: Sebastes fasciatus (assembly GCF_043250625.1). Taxonomy (NCBI): domain Eukaryota; kingdom Metazoa; phylum Chordata; class Actinopteri; order Perciformes; family Sebastidae; genus Sebastes; species Sebastes fasciatus. The sequence continues at coordinate 36,659,418 of NC_133799.1, forward strand.
GAAACACAGCCAATATATCAGAACAAGCTTGAGAGCTTGTCAAGAAAACCATCAGATATCAATCCTTTTTCTACTAATCTCTATAAACAGATTCTGAATTCACATGTAGAATCTGTAGGCAACGGGACAAGACTTTGGTATCGGAAGCGTTGTGGTTCCTACCTGTAGTCCGAGTATTGACCAATCACGTTCGAGCAGGCTTTGGTTGAATCCAGGTACACAACCCGTGTGGAGAGCAAAAGAGGCGGAACGTATTGGCCAATCTGGGAACCCACCGGCTATCGTCTGACGATGATTTCGCTTTTTACTGGTTTATAATGAGCTTGTAAACTAAAATAGAATTATCAAAACATTAAATCTAATGACAATCTCTAGATAGCTTTAAAGCCTCTTTCAGCTCATTGTTTTGGTTTTATAGCAGATTTACTATTTTGGTTCAACAATTTGCATCAGCCTGGTTTCCAGCAGCAGCAGGTGGATGTTCTCAGTGTAAAAGCTGTACACTACCTGCCCGGCAGGCAGACACAGTTAGAGACTAGCTGGTGAACATAGTGGAGCATTTAGCAACTAATATAAAGAGTAAAGATATTTTTCTCAGGGGCTGGTGGAGACCAAAAACAGAGCTAAAAGGAGAGTGAATATTGGACTTGTTGCTCTGTGTAATGTGTAAATAGGGAACTGTTTGCTAACATGTTAGCTATTACAAGTTGTGCAAGTTGATGCTACGTCATGGTCTTTATTGAGTTCCTCCGGCCAAAAACCCCTTTAATGCAGCTTTCAGTGCCACACGGGGCAGAGAGTCAGGACCATTCACAGCCATTGTGATCTGTATGGGTTTTATTTGAAATATTATAGCAATTAATAGCTCATAAACAATTCTTGGATAAGGGCTGTTTTAACTAATGCAATCAAATTAGGGCTTTCTAGCTATTATTTTGAGGTTTTTATTAAGGTTCAAAGTAACAAAGCAGTATAAATACCATTTTTGCAAGTAAGGAATGTTTGTGACTTGATAACAGCCCAACCGATACATAGTGAGTGGGACATTTTACAGTTGAAAAGTTAACACAAACTGTTTCTCAATGACCTCAAACATGTTAGCATTTCTGTACTGACATTTATTGTTCATTATAAAGTATAAAATATCAATCAAGATATTTTATTTTTATTTATATATATATATATATTTTTTTTTTATTAAACACAAAACACGACTTCACTTTGGTTCTCTATCCTTATTTCCTTTACTGCTGTTAATATACAAAATTCTAAATTCTTAAACAAAAAAAACCCCCAACATACTTATTGACAGATATATCAGTCATCATAAATAATAATGCTGAATAATGACCATTAATATTCACACTGTAAATATTTAGCAATTCTTCTTACTATCACCAGGTGGGATGGGATGCAAAGTGGACAGGGGTGGAAAATATGATGGTGCTCGAGCCTCCCAGTGAAAGCAATAGCCTGAGCTGAGGCCTCTGGAGGGGGGGGGGGTCAACACAGCAAACAAAGCCAGTCAGAGGAGGAAGCCCCTGTATCAGTATACCCGGGGCCATTACACTAATTACCAGCAGCCTGCCCGGCAGGCCTCATATCTCCTTGTGAACAGTTACTGGGATACCTGCCTCTGAGCTCGCTTAGGTATGCTGGAGAGAGGGGGAGGCACAAACCAAACAGAAATGATATGAGCTATTAGCTTACTAGCATAGCAATGTTACCCTGTTAGCTCCTACTGACGGATCAGGTGGTAATCCTGTCTGACTGAGACCATTTTGCTCTTCCATCCGATTGGGAAACCTAACACCTCTGCTCTGCTGGCAGCACCAGGAGGACACGAGTCTGTGGAAAACCCATCTGCACACAGCATGCGGCATCAAATGACAAGCAATCATCACATCCCTTTAATGACAGAGTCAGTGAATGTGCTTATATACATTTACTTCAGATAACTCTGAGTCTAACTAAGGTTAGTAGATATGCAGAAAATCAGTCTAGTCTATGTCCCGAAGTAGAGCTCTAATAGCATGCGACTATTCATTTCATTTATAGCCCTTTTCCACTGCAGGGACTTAAACAAAGTGTGACCTGGGGCTTCCCATAACCTACACCTTGTGATGCTTCAGGACAAAGTTCTTCACTGCATTTACACTGTATTTTACAATTTGGGAACATAGTCTGTCTATAAAGATGGACGGCATGACAGCTCCCCAAAAGTGAAGCCAAAACATCTGGATCGCCTTCTGGTGGCTGGCTGCAGTATAGGTCATAAGTCCCGCCTCCTCCATGTTAGCGGATGGGACATGGGCCAAACTAAAAAGTCAAAGTACACGTCAAATACATTTTTCCCAAAGATGGTTTCTGTCATTTTAGGTAGTTCTTATCACGCTGATGTATGCTCAAGTGTTCATTTTTCTGATAAGTTTGGTTTTAATTAGTTATTTGATGCTATAAAAAGAGGGTGAGACGTCATGATTGACAGCTGTGAGTCTCTCTTGCTGACGAGCTGCGACCGTGCTCGGCTCGCGATTGGTTCGGGTGATCTCGATACCGCGACTCCACCGCCCGATCACTGCTGCGCAGACTCTGGCTCCAAATGACGTCAAAATCTCAAGATGGCAACTCCCGTATCCGGGATATTTTGGCTTCTGTACAGTGGGAGGAAGTGGAGACACGTCGTCTGTCTTTATATAGTGTATGTTTGGGACATTTAGGATATACTGTATGTCATTAACAAGATTAAGTCTATAGCCACTAGAGCCACGTCCCTACAGACTGAGCTACTGAATATGACCTGCTAATCATCAGCATGTTAGCACTGTCATTGTCAATGTTAGCATGCTGGTGTTAGCATTTAGCTCAACGCACTGCTGTGCCGACGTAGAGCTCATAGACGATAAAAGAAGTGGAGAAAGTCACCGTGACATCACCCATTGGTTTGTGGACTACGGTTCTGAAGCCTCGAGTTCGGCATTTTGGCCGTCGCATCTTGGCTTTTGGCTGTCGCCATCGTTTTTGCAACCAGAAGTGACATGAGAGGGTGGAGCTACGTACAACTGTTACAACTTTCATGAACTGAAAACACACTGTGAAAACTCCCAGACCGGACAACGCCGTGGTAGCAACCTGTCAATCACAAGGTAGCCCCGCCCTAAAGCATCCCCTGCTTTATGGTCTATCTGTCTCTAAATGGAACCATAATTTACTAAATGAACATCATCAGACTTCTTTTAGCAACCAGAGGAGTCGCCCCCTGCTGGCTGTTAGACGGAATGCAAGTTTAAAGCACTTCAGCATTGGCTTCACTTCTCAAACCTTGAGACTGCCTACTGGTACAGCCTCACAGAGCTGCTAGCATGGCTGTAGAATCTTGTTCTATCATTAAAAAGTAATTCTAAAAAACTGACAAAGATTCTGTGTGGGATTTAAGATAAGATAAGAACTGCAGGGTTCTTCTCTTCTAATATTAAATCAAATCCATTTGTTGATGCTTCCTGTGGAAAATACTTTGTCCACAGAACCAAGTCAGCCATGATGGATATCATTTGTGTCCTTACAGTACAGCACAATGCCAGCTCTCAGTGTCTGCTTTGCCACTTTCCTTATCTTAGGGCAATCAGTTTTCCTCCAGCCAACACTTGTCCATTCATAACTAATGAGCGTGTGTGTGTGTGTGTGTGTGTGTGTGCTGGTGTGTTGTCTGCACTACCCTGCTTTAGGGGAGGGAACTTGATCTACCGTCCTGAAGTGTTGTTGTAAATAAAGCCGGTCTCATCGTCTTCAAAGTCCTTTAACACTATTACTGTTTATTCAGTGTCAAATGTTACACCTGTACTGCCTTTACACATTGCCAACAAACAACAGGTCTTGTGCTGTTTGTGTGTCTCAATCCCAATCTCTCTCAGAAAGCATTCATTGTGTTGCACTCAGTTGTACGCACAGAAAGTGACAGATATAGGTGCATGAAGAATGAAAAAAAAAGAGAGAAGTTTGAACCAATCACTGTGTAAAGTGGGTGTGGTTGTTGGATTGTCTGTTACGGGAAGTTGCAGCCCCATAATTCTGATGTCAGGAAGGTGTAAAGGGAGGGGGTTCAGACACTGTTGGACGATACAACTAGCACTTCATTGAAAGCATATTGAGGCCCTTATGGATACACTGACACGAGGTCTACTGTAGACAATCAAATCTATCATCATTAAATCACGCAGGTTTTCCGACTTCATCCTGATTGTGGCAACATTGCAGAGGATACCACAAATAACTAACTGACAAACTTGTAAATTCATTCATACACACAAAGAAAGCAATTTGAGGAGCAATGCTCTTTCGGTCACAGTTTTACTCACGTGGTTTAATCAACGTTGTCAACTGAAACAAAACAAAACAAGAAACGGAAATGGCTGCCACTTTTTAATGAAGGATCGCAAGTACAAACATTCTGTGCATCATTCCAGGCAGCTAACTGATGCAAACCATTTGGGTGAAGTATTCCTATATTAAAAGGATACTACCAGTGCAATTTTGTTTTCAGATTTACGCCTGTAAAGTCTAACCATGTCGACGGATTCCAAAGACTGTGACTGCATCATCTCATGTTAGGAAAACAACTCGTACAACTAAATTGCATTCTCAATTACATTTTGAGGAAAATGTATTTTTACGGTCGCAGTTTTTAACAGTTTTAAACAGTTTTAATCATGTGGTTTAAGTTGTAAATTGAAACAAAACAAAACAAAAAACGCAACAAAACTACTTTGTTAGGTTCAGTTAAAACACATCATGGTTTGGCTTAAAATGACTACGTTTGTTACATTATTAAAGCTGCAGTAGGCAGTATATTTTTGGCATCATTGGGCAAAAATTCCATAATAACCTTTCAGCATATTGTAATTCAAGTGTTCTGAGAGAAAACTAGACTTCTGCTCCTCCTCATGGCTCTGTTTTCAGGCTTTAGAACATTTAGCCTGTGATGGGAGACTTTGACCAATCACAGGTCATTTCAGAGAGAGAGCGTTCCTATTGGCTGTGCTCCAGTCACATGTGACCGGAACTTGGCGTTCCTTCACCGGATTTCACAATGGCAGCGGCGTCACAAACTTTCTCATTTTACAGCTAAACCGTGCACTACAAGATGATTCTGAAAACATTTGAGGAGAGAAATAGACATTAACGTAACAGAATATTGATTCATATTTGATCAGCGCTGGCTAGTTTGACCGTTTCATTGGAGTTTGTGAGTGATTGACAGCCGGCTCTCATAGACGGCAGCTGGACAGCGGACCTCAGATCAGCTCTTACTGCTTGTTTTCCTCCGGTCTGTGAAATCTTGCAGATGTCGTTAGGAGCACCGGGGGACACAGGGGAACATGATTTTTTTCAGGTTACCTGTTTCATGTACTACTGTCATGATATAGAAACCGTTTTATAAAAATAACCTTTTAAAATCATATTTGCTCTAATCTCACCTACATCAGCTTTAAGCTACGGATGTAAATTAAAATAAGTGAATGTTGACTTTCTAGTTTCACACGGGACATGAACGGAGGTCTCCTGGGTGAAAGTCCCCAACCTCCTCCCTACACAGATGGATTTGTGTTGAGACATCGAGAACAAACGGTATCCGCAACAAAATAAGTTTCCCTCGAAACGTGATTAACAACGCAGTTCAGTTGTATGGGAATGTCATTTTCAGGAGACAGGGCAGGATAATGTGATGGAGTGTGTTGAGAGCTGCTGTGGATGGCAGCATTAGCTAAAAAACTGTGTTTGTCAGTTCCACTGTAGACAAGACATGGGCCTGTCTGTTGACAACAAAAGGTAGGGGGATGTTGCAATGCAGCTGCAACAGCGTACAGGCTGTCAGTGCTTCCACCTGTCAGTGGAGGTGAAATGTGATCCAGGAGTAGGACCACCCTGGTGATCGCCACATGAAGCCCTGGATTCCCTCTCTGCCTCCAGTGCTGCAGTAGACTGACAGCTGCTTTCTGATGTGCATCAGAGCTGAAGTCTCCTACTCCCCACTCACAGCCCTCTGGCTGGAGTTGGAGAGGCATGTATGCTAGACATCAGGGGAGTGTCAGTACTAAGAGTCCAGTACTGGCAAAGGGCAAACAAATGTTCCCACCACTTCTCCAAAAGGTGCACCAATCAAAATTAAGCAATGGAATAAAATATCTGAGGTATACCTTGAGTATCTTTACAAATATGTTTGTTAAAAATGTGTTTTTGCTGGTAAACCTAAGGATAAACAGAAACATGAGTGTATTCATCTCTTCTCCCTCCAGGCCAATATGTGGAAAGCTAACTGATTAAACAAGCTGTCCTGCTGTTCGGTGTACATCAAGTAAGGGATAATGCCCGATGAGGTGTCCATTTTCAGGAATTAATGGACGACGGAAAGGCCAGAACGGTTGCCTCCGCAAAGTCCGTTAAATCCTGATTATGGACACATCTAAGGGCATTATCCTGCTTATACCATGGTCACTTGACAAAGAAAAACAAATTAAGACCAGTCATTTTTTATATTTTCATTCATTTTACAACCAAAATCTAAAGTTTTTCACAAGCCATGAATCTGTTTCCCTGGTAACACCTGAGGGTTTGCTAATACCTGGAACAACCATTACCATCCCATAATGTTCATATGCAATGGAAACATTGTTCACTACTCCAGTAAATAGGATGAACCTTCTCTACGACTTAGCAATGGGAGATATTTCTAGTCCGCTCAGTTCATAGAACCCTTTAGCTCAGCTATGAGCCAGAATGCTAACGTTTATGATAGCTAGATTCAAAATCAATCAGACTGCGTACGGTTGAAAAACAGTAAATATAATTTGACAGTATGTTTAACAACAAGACTAGCTAGCTGTCCAGCCATGTCATTGTCCCCAAAGCAATATCAAGATATCACGGGCAAGTCAAACAGTGACCGGGATGTGTGTGAGATGTGATACAACGTATCAGGAAGTTCAGAGGAGCAGTGGAACGGACTTCTTTCAGTTTGTGTGTTCCAGTCGCCACCCTGTGGAGTTCAGAGGATGAGATGCTGAAGGACTGAAGGTCTTTGCACACCAAGTCCGTGTTTCTCATCCAAAATTGTTGCACGTTTAAAAATAAGTACAACCTCACGTTATGTCAATCACGTTTATACACTAAATCACAAACTTTCGTCCGTCATTAAAGTTTTCCAAACAGGTTCGATTTTCTGTGTTTTTTCGCATCTGTCAAAAGGCAAAAGAGGGTTGTTTGACCACTCATAGCCACCGTCCATGGAAAATGGACTTGTTGTGCAAAGACCTTAACACTCAGTGTTGTAAATAAGATATTCAGATATTTTTGTAGCCAGCGTATTACTGTAGAACGCTGAACAGAACTTTTCACTGGAACTACTTAGTAGGTGTCCATTATCAGGAATTAATGGACTCTCTACAGCCAATCATTATATTATGTCATATATATATAGTTATAGAGTGTCTTGATTGACAAATTATCTTAAACATTTATGTTTGCCTATCAAAGCAGCTTATAAGAATACCAACAATGACTATATGGTACAGTACCTCCTATCACAGGCTATAGTAATCGTGTTTTTTTTAAATAAATATTTATGTGTTTTTAGTCAATGACCACCTGGCTAAAACTAATGCAGTCTAATACAACAGCCCAGCAAGAAATCCTCCCTTAGTGAAGGTTATAATGTTTTAAATAGGGCTGTCAAAGTTAACGTGATAATAACGAGTTAACGCAAATTAGTTTTAACACCACTAATTTATTTAACGCGTTAACACAACTTGCAGTTTTAAAGCTTTTTAAAACTAGACCCTGATGAATCCATCGGTACCAACCATGTCGTACTGGCTGGACAGGAAGGAAGTTAAATAACGCTCCAAACTTACACTAAATTTTGGAGAGGAAAAACAGTCATGTCCATTTTCAAAGGGGTCCCTTGACCTCTGACCTCCAGATATGTGAATGTAAATGGGTTCAAATTTGTGTCAAACTGTACGCCGACATTGTTCAACTGAAGTCGGGTTTATATGTGGACACTTGAAACATTTCATTACGACGGCATCGCCCGAATGTGTCGATCAGCGGAGCGATTCAAAAGCAGACTGGACGGAGAGTCCGTTCCCCCCCACAGTCTTCAGACAGCCTCCCACTGCAGATTCACACCGTGACAAAGTAATCTCTAATGCTATAAGAGTGTTTATCGCTGCATATACGACCACACTCCATCATAAACTATACAGAATTAAAGCAGATGGTCAAAGAGCGTGAGCCTTCACGTATGAATGTTAGTCTGTTGTGCCTGCCCTGTAGAAACTATAAACTATAAACTATAAACTATAAACTATAAACTATAAACTAGCAGAAGCAGCAGTTGAGGATTTACCAACAGCCTTAAGATGGAACATTACATTTACATCACAGACTGTAATAGTAAGAATTATGACCAATGAGCCACTGTTGAATGAGTGGGAGATAAAAAGCTATACTTTTTTTTTAGCATAGTTCTGGTTGAGCTTATGCTTCAATTTATGTTGATGGTCTTAGTTTATAATTTCATCATATTTATATGAAAATAACAAAGCTGCATTTTTTGTTTGTACTAATGACTGTAGACGACCTAGAGTATTCTTTCTATTAAGATATGTCGATGAAGAAGTGTTTATGTTCCTTATGGAAGCCATACTTTTGTTGAGGTAAACATTTGTTAACTTATTTTTGCCAAATAAATGAAAAGCATGTTGAAATCAGAACATGACCTCCTCGCTGTAACAGAAATGTACCGAACGAACCGAAAACTGTGACCCCAAAACCGTGATATGAACCCAACCGGTAATTTAGTGAACCGTTCAACCCCTACTATAAAGTAGTTTAAAGTTTTTGTTCAAACTGTTTTAGAGCGTTGGTGATTAATTGTAATGTTTGTGTTACTGTTAAATTGCATGGCACTATATTTACTCTACTTTCATTGCTATAAATGGGGTAGGACAAATACAATGGTATCAGATCTGCCAGTGTTTTCTACCAGGATTCAGTAAGCTTTGACACAAACACATCTCCAGACCTTTTATCTCTCCTCACTCTCTTACTGGCAAAGGGTCAACTTCAGAGTTCTCTTTTTTAGCTGTGGCTGACTGTTGCTTTTCCAGCAGCTCTAGCTAGTGTCTGTCTGTCTGAGACTGTCCATGGGGTAGAGGAAGCACCACTCTCTGACCATCCTCTACCACTGTGTGTATTTGTAGTTCAACAAGACCAAAAGAGTGATGAGGTGAGTCTTTTACAGAGAATCGACCAGTTGATCACAGTATCAGCCATTACTTGCTTTTATCCTCTTATTTATATCTATTTAGAGATCTATGAGCATTTGACCCCGTTTGTTTTCCTGTCAGGGAGGAATGGAGAGGGAGTACAAAGCAGGTATGTTGTGACTCGGGCTGCAGGAATGTGTTCCCACTCAAGCATGTCCGACCATAAAGCCTGTACCCACAGCCAGTTGTTGGAACAGAGGCATGCAAATGTGACAGCAGAGGAGGCAGCCTCGGTATCCTGGTTGATGTTGAGGCTTATAATAACTACTAAAGGCCTAAACGGAAGGATAATATTGATAAACAGGTCTGTAATTATTACTTTAACACACACACACACACACACACACACAGGTAACCCTCCCTCTGTACTACAATCCAAGGTATGAGCATCTGTAATGAGCAGCAGGCCTCTCCACATACCCAATCTCCTCTCCTCTGTGGAGTGTGTGCATCATCGTCAGCCAATGAGTAGGGCTGCCCCCTAAAGGTTGATGATTCAAATCATCAGACCAATTTTAAAGGGTCAGTGTGTAGGATTTGGTGGCATCTGGCAGTGAGGTTACAGATTGCAACCAAATTGAAATTTCTCCGGTGTGCCAAGCGTGAAGGAGAACTACGGTGGCCGACGCAAAAACGCGGCCGGCCCTCTCTAGAGCCAGTGTTTGGTTTGTCCGTTCTGGGCTACTGTAGAAAACATGGCGGCCGGCTCCATGAAAAGGAACCCACTCCATACGTAGATATAAACGGCTCATTCTAAGCTAACAAAAACATGATTCTTATTTTCAGATAATACACTAAAGAAAACAAACTCATTAATATATATTAATAGATTCTATTTTTGCTAGTTGATCTCCCTTCGTTTTAAGACTGCTCATTGTACACAGAACACATTTACAGTTTAAAAATCACCAAACTACAAAACTAACTGTGATGGAACCAGAGGGCAGAGCACCGGCAAAGAGTCTAGAAGAAAAGAGACAAAACTCTGGTGCTTTTTTGTCAACAGTTGCTAGATGGTGCTGCGGTAGTGCTGCCGCCATTTTGGACTGAAAACACCAATAAGTTCGTGGCCATGGATGTAGAAAGAGACGTCTGTAAATCAGAGGATAATTATTTTCGAGATAAATCAACTTCCCAGTAGGAACACTTAAATAGCCCTCATTTAAATCATGATGTCCTTAAAGTTGTAAAATGAACTAACAGCTGAATCTAGAGTTATTTTCCTCAGCATAATGAACGTGCATCAGACTCTGCTAACTGTATGCTGTATTCATCACTTTTATAATCTTATAATCCACCCATGGGCTGTATGCTGTCAGCCTGTACCGTGGTGGATGTATTAACAACTCTGTTCCCAAACAACCGGCTATCGGCCAGTAGCTTTCTTGCTGGACCCGATTAGCAACTTTATTACGAAAAGTGACTAGCGACAAATCCAACGACTTATTCAGACAATCAGGGGGAAATCTTGCGTTTTTAAGATTGTAGCGAGCTCAGTTTTAAAGCTAGAGCGAAGATACCGGTATCATACCATCGGTACCAACCATGTCATACTAGCTTGTCGAGAAGGAGGTTAAATAACGCTCCAAACATACGCTAAATTTTGGCGAGGAACCCTGTCATGGCTATTTTCAAAGGTGTCCCTTGACCTCTGACCTCCAGATGTGTGAATGTAAATGGGTTCTATGGTACCCACGAGTCTCCCCTTTACAGACATGCCCACTTTATGATAATCACATGCAGTTTGAGGCAAGTCATAGTCAAGTCAGCACACTGACACACTGACAGCTGTTGTTGCCTGTTGGGCTGCAGTTTGACATGTTATGTGAGCATATTGTTTTATGCTAAATGCAGTACCTGTGAGGGTTTCTGGACAATATCTGTCATTGTTTTGTGTTGTTAATTGATTTCCAATAATAAATATATACATACATTTGCATAAAGCAGCATATTTGCATATATGTCTGACGGCAAGGTAAAGTGGTGAAAATATTCTAAATATAGCGTACACATAAACTGATATTGATTTTTTATAAGTGAGCCTTTCTTTTAGGTGTCTAAAATACATTTTGCTGCTGCCCCCATCCACAGCAGTACATTGCTTTGCTCCCATGCTGGTACTCCTCTGTTTCTCCAAGCTTGGGGCGTGCCGACCGCCATCTACTGTAGGTAATACACTGACTATGGAGAAGTACCTTATACAAACCCTCTTCAGAACACCCAAACTATCCCTCTAAGTTGCACTCTTGCTGGATTATCTACATCTCAACTGTCTCGGAGAATAGAATATCCCTCTGCAACCATCTGCCTTTCTATATTTCTCTCTATGATCAGTCAAGACCTACATGTCACCGTCCTGGCCCTCCCTACAACTCCCCAGGCTGCCTTTCCATTTCTCTGCTCACCTGGCTCACAGACTTCCCTCTCTCCTCCCCTCCTGCTATCGTTTCTCTTCACTTTTACCCCACAGAGGAACTGCCTGCACCCTGCTGCTGTTTCCTCTGGTTTCGAGTGCCACAGGCTTTTGCATGCCACAATGTATTGTTATGTAAACAAGCAGGAAACCCACTCAGGTGCCCAGCATGTGTGTGCATATTTATTCATCATGGCCATCACTTCAGCAAACATATAGGAAGTCGGTGCTGTTTCCCTCCTTCCTCTTAAACATTATTAAACTACCAAGTTACCGAAACACATTTGTCACATAACATGGCAGAACAAAATGATGGTATTATATGTTTATTTTAGGGCTGTCAATCGATTAAAATAGTTAATCGTGATTAATCGTAAATTAATCACACATTTTTTATCTGTTCAAAATGTACCTTAAAGGAGATCTGTCAAGTATTTAATACTCTTATCACCATGGTAGTGGACAAATATGCTGCTTTATGCAAATGTATGTATATATTTATTATTGAAAGTCAGTTAACAACACAAAACAATGACAGATATTGTCCAGAAACCCTCACAGGTACTGCATTTAGCATAAAACAATATGCCCAAATCATACCGTGGCAAACTGCAGCCCAACAGGCAACAACAGCTGTCAGTGTGTCAGTGTGCTGACTTGACTATGACTTGCCCCCAAACTGCATGTGATTATCATAAAGTGGGCATGTCTGTAAAGGGGAGACTCGTGGGTACCCGTAGAACCCATTTACATTCACATATCTGGAGGTCAGAGGTCAAGGGACCCCTTTGGAAATGGCCATGCCAGTTTTTCCTCGCTAAAATTTTGCGTAAGTTTGGAGCGTAATTAAACCTTCATTGCGACAAGCTGACATGGTTGGTACTAATGGATTCCTGAGGTTTTATAGTTTCATATGATGCCTCGGGATCCCCCAGTCAGAGCTGGTTAACGTGGCCCGGCAAAGGGAAGTGTGGGGTCCTCTGCTAGAGCTGTTGCCCCTGCGACCCAACCCCAGGATAAGAGGTTGAAGATGAGATGAGATGATGCCATGATCTTCTAGCTTTAAAACTGAGCCCGCTACAACCTCCAAAATATTGATTTACTTTAACGCGTTATTATCACGTTAACTTTGACAGCCCGAATTCTAAATCAAATCTAATGTCAATTTGTGTTATTTCTATCAGTTATATTGTGTGGCGCGCTGACGCCTCAGTATACCTATAATCAGTACTGGAGCATTAGCCATCAGATGCCAGGTGTTTTTCTTTTAAACTGTTACCGTTACTTATTTCTACTCATTTGACAGTTGAGGTGCTGTGGGTCCTCAAAATAACGCTGCAGTGAGCGAGGGTGGTAAAAACACACTCTCTCTCTCATCCCCGCTGGGAGGAGCCAAGTTGATGAATGAATGCGAGTGAGGGAAGCGGGGAGCCATGTTAGCCAAATGGAAAGCAACCTATGAATATCTGCAACAAATTTAAGGCCAATCCATCCGACAGTTTTTCAGAAATTTCAAGCGGTGGACCGACATTGCCATCAATAGAGCCACGCTAAAAATTGGTTTCCGTCAGCCTTCTGTTTCTGACTTTTTCAAAAAAAAATTGTGATATTTGAGAATTCTTGGTGTTTTTCAATGTACAAATCAGAAATCTGCATAAAAACAGGTGGATGGAAACAGTCTCGCTGTCCATCCCTATCACCAACCGTCAAACTCAAGAGTCATCAGCTGCCTTACCAGCCTCTGGTTGAACACCATGTGTCGGAGCCACTTGAAGTCCAGAGCTTTGAAGGCAGAGAGGACAAACAGGGACTCGGTCTCGTAGCGTTCAGTCTTCTGGATGGCCCCCTCTGGATAGGTGATCCTCATGGTGGTCTTGGAGCCGACGTCTTTCTCAAAGCCTCTCACTGGGGCCTCATTTAACCTGCAACACACCGCTGCAGAATCAATCATAAAATGCCCCTTCCACAATAATCACAACTGGGTAATACTTTTCATTTTCATCTGCAATTGTACAACATTTGTCAAAATCGACAAATACAAAAGTTGAAACAATGTCTTCATGACTATTATGACAGTAGTCGAGTTACATCAAGTACATTTTTATAAATACATAAAGCCCATCATCACTGCTTTAGAACGTGTACAACATATGACACCGTCTGTCCTTGGATATTGAAGACCAGATGGCTCATTATTATATAATAAAATGGACAAACAAAGAAATAAATAAATAGGCAACGAAATAAACAAGTGATCAATTATATTAATAAAGAGTTAAATCAATTAAAACCTCTCCCTAAATCAATAAGTGGGCAATAAAATAAATGAATAAGCAATTAAATATCCAAATCAAGATAAATAACTATGTTTAACATTATAAAACTCCCCTCCAGCTCTACTCTATATGTTTTAATATAGAGATCTGTTTGAAGGATGGCCTTTTTTTAACAGCACATTTTTTTTCTCCCGCTAAGTCCTCTTTAATTTATCTCGTGGCTTGTTAGAGAGGCAGACAAAATCTACTGTGTCACACATATAGACTGTATGTAGTTCTCACACGCTGGTCTGAGGTCTGGACTACGAAGCATTATTTGGTTGTTAGCGAGGTAACTTCAGGGTTAACCCTTCAGGGTTTTCAGTTCTACGACGGTGGTTCACTTCTTACCGGGGTAGATCGCCATGGTAACTGATGCTGAACAGCTAACCTGGTCTGGAGCAGGTTATGTTCCAGATAAGAGATCAACTCGTATAAAATCACCTCCTACTGACCAATCAGAGCTCAGTGAGCAGATCGTATGATAATATTACACAAATACGAAGAAGTCACAGTCTTAATCAGACTATAAGCAACACAGTTTAAACTGACAAATACAGGAAGGAGAGTTGTATAAATCAACAGGTTTATAATATCACTGCCACATCTACAGCACGATAGATCTGACTTTAATTACAAGTGTGTATTCCAATAAATGAAAGTGCTGCGTTGGTGTATTCATATATAACAATACATTAGCCTTATCCTTTCAGCTACAACCCCGACGGTGTGAAACATGGGAGCAAATCAAAAATAAATTGATAAATAAGTCAGAGTTGTGGGTTTACAGTCCCGCAGGCCGTATGCATTGCCCTGCGTTACTTTGCTACCGGTACTTTTATGTATGCTGTGGATGATTATAAGATATGAAAGTAAGCCTGCTTAAAGCTTTGAATTCTGTTTTTATATTTACTTTTTATCTGCTCCCAGGTCTGATTCACACCGTCGGGGTCGGGGATGCATTTGAAAGGTTTAATTGTCTTACGCCACAATTTCCCCAGAGGGAATAATAAAGTCTGTCTTTCTTCTATTCTAGTCTGCGTATAAGCAACATATTCATTTAATAAAATACACTATTAGTCAGATCTACTCATGCTTTTTATGGGACAGGGATATTATGTTAATTTGCGCATTCACACAGTCAGCGTTATTTTATTTTTTTTGCCAGCTGTCCTTCCTGCATTTGGCAGCTTCAGCTGTGTTACTTCCAGTCTGATTATGTGTTGAACTTCTTTGCATTTGTCTCATATTATAGTTTGCTCTTGGATTTGTATAATAAGCCGCTCTGTTGGCAGTAGACTTGTCCATGTTTGTGATTGGTCAGATGCTGCAAACACCGCCCCGTTCATGTGAACGCGCTCACAGCCAGACTGAGGAACCCTGGGTTGACTTACAGAGTTGATAACCACCGTCGTAGGAGCACTTAGAGAGATCGCAGTTGTTAGAGTTAGTTAAACCTCCTTAGGGGGCGCGCCAAAGATCACCGGGGGGTGTCAGGATTAGTCTGCTCTGAGGTTGTCAAAATTAGATTTGCACATGTGCAACTAAAGCCATAATAACACCCTTACTGGATAATTTATACAAAAGTCTGTACCTAAAACTATTTAAAATTATATGTTTTTGCTACTTAGGAGCCAACATTCTGTTTAAAGCCGGTATTTCTGCAGATAAAGATCAGACTACACTAATATTATTAGTATTATGCTCTTTGTTGAATTAGATTCCAGTTAACTACAGAGCCTTGTGAAGTCCAAAAGTCAATATTTATTGAAAAAAGGTAGATGTAATAATTTCCAAAATTCGCAACATGTCTTTATCTCATGAAATATTCTGCTTCAATCCATATTTGTTGGCGTTTAGCCTGTCAAAAACAAAATTTTCATGGTGGTCAAAAAACTGTTTGCTGTTAAAGCCGCTCACAAAGAGGCAAGATGAGTTATATTCAATAAAGAAAGTTGATTTAATAAAAAAAAAAAAACTAACTCGGTTAGTACTTAACCGATTCAATCGGTCAATTCAATTCAATTCATTGAATTGAATTGAATAAATTGAATACGCTGAATCACTTTATTGAAAATGAGGATGTGTTTTGAGGATTTGTAATTTGTTTTTAAGGTGATGACGTCAGAAAATATGGGAGGAGTAGGGGGGCTTCAAGGAAAATTGAGAACCACTGTTCTAATGTCTACTTCCAGCAGGATAACACTGTATTAATGTATGTAATTTATTAATCTACTAATTGATTTGTTTATTTAATTGTCTTTTTTATTAATATAATTATGACCCATATAGTCTTCCATACTTAGATCCTTGATTCAAGGAGAAAGTCTCAGTGCAGTGTGTTCTGTCTGTGTGTCTAGTACTTCTGTGTCACAGCGTACCTGACCACCACATCGAGCTCATCGATCCTCTGTCCCAGAGACTTGTTGGCGAGGATTCCTCCGTTCCCTACGATGATGCAAGTCTTACAGTTCATACTGTAACACAGACAAGATGCACCATTATGATGTGGTACTACTTTACTCCAGTCATTTACCCCCCAATCCCTCACTAGTGACGACCTGCTCAAGACAGATTTACAGCTGGGTCATTTTATTTCAGCTGATTAACAGACTGTACTCTGACTGATATTCAGTATTATGGTATCCTTACTCTGATTGGTACATTTCAGTTAAACTGACAAATATTCTTTTGTCTCCATGGTGTTGGTTTTGCCAGGAAATAAACTTACCACCTGCTGGACCTTCCAGAATCACCTGATTACACACAGTTGCTTTCTATTCAACCTATTATGCAACTGGCTCCATCACTAATCATTTTAATTTATTGTTTATCAGTATCAGAGGTTACAAAAAACAAATAACTCCAAAGGGAACAACTTTCGTAACCTCTTCTACTCCTTGAGGGCGCCGGCGCTTTACTTTTTTCAGAAGCTGTAGCAGGGTACTAGAAAACCTGAGGAATCCACTGGTACCGACCATGTTATGTATGTCAGGAAGAACGCTAAATAACGCTACAAAGTTACGCTAAATTTTGGCCACGAAAAACTATCATGTCCATTTCCAAAGGGGTCTCTTGACCTCTGACCTCCAGATGTGTGAATGTAAATGGGTTCTATGGGTACCCACGAGTCTCCCCTTTACAGACATGCCCACTTTATGATAATCACATGCAGTTTGGGGCAAGTCATAGATAAGTCAACACACTGACACACTGACAGCTGTTGTTGCCTGTTGGGCTGCAGTTTGACATGTTATGATTTGAGCATATTTGTTTTATGCTAAATGCAGTACCTGTGAGGGTTTCTGGACAATATCTGTCATTGTTTTGTGTTGTTAATTGCCAATCATAACTATATACAACCACTTTATGATAATCACATGCAGTTTGGGGCAAAAAACATGCACTTTTTTCCCTAAACAGTCTTGGAATTACAAAAATTTGGTATCACTGTAAAGCTGAGACTCTTGTGGATCCAATGAGCTCAACTGTGTTCATGTGTGATGATGTAAGTCCCCATAGGAGACATTTCATTGTAGTGAGATCATTTTCAAACTCAACGTCACTGTATAAAATGACCTGTTTTGACCTGCTGGGCATTCAGAGGATGGATGGATCAGACTAGAGACCTAGAGCATTCAGAGGATGGATGGATCAGACTAGAGACCTAGAGCATTCAGAGGATGGATGGATCAAACTAGAGACCTAGAGCATTCAGAGGATGGATGGATCAAACTAGAGACCTAGAGCATTCAGAGGATGGATGGATCAAACTAGAGACCTAGAGCATTCAGAGGATGGATGGATCAAACTAGAGACCTAGAGCATTCAGAGGATGGATGGCTTTCCTAGCTAGACTGACAATAAGGGGATTTCTGAGCAGTTTACACAACAGAAGTGCTCGCCATCCAATCGCCGAAAAAAGAAATTCTTGCAGAAATCTCCAAATGTCAAAAGTGTTTGATCCCAAATCACAGCATGGCTTTTTCTATGGTGTTCCTCAAGGTCTTGGTGTCTTAATGTGGTATTTTGGAGGGATTAATGATCATTTCTATCAATTCTTGAAGTGTAAAAAATGGTTAAATTTAGCACCAAATCTGTGTAACACATGGTATCAACCCAATAATTGCTGCAACAATTTATGAGACATAAGTGAGCATCACATACTTTCATTATAATTTTGTAAGCCCTTATACACTTTCACAATTTATTCTAATTACTGTAATTAATTAATTAATTATTTCTGATTTATGACTAGAACAACTTTCAGATGATGTACACCACTTCTATGTGACATCTACTGTTGACCTTCTATCTCCCCCTAAAGACCCCCTGTACACCCCCCCCTAAAAGAGACACAGTCAACAATGTGTCACACTAGGGTTAATATTATGATTATAATATTGTATTGTAGTTTCAGTACAACATGTGTCCAGTGTTTAGTCTGTGCTGCTTAATTCTGGGAGGAAAAATAAACACATTCCTGATGGTCTTAGCTGGCTGATGGGTCAGTACACAGTGTCTGTGAGACTGATGAGGTCCATATAAAGACAAAAACAAAGTGGAGTCAAACAACACTGTTGCTCCAATAACTGATCTGGAGTCCAGTCATTAATGTGGAGTTTCAGGGCACACGGACAGACTCACCATTAAAGCTCAGAGAGTTTGTTTAGAATTTAACGCGTGGCTTTGCCAAATATACGGATACAAACCACCAGATAAAGAGAAGCTACACTTAAGAGAGACACATTTTTGATTTCCAAATGAAGCACTTTAAGTCCAAGAGGGTCAAATGAAGAACTAGACTTGATGCCGTGTTTGTAAAATACAGAGGATTACATGTGTTCTCAAAAAAGGGAAATTTCAAGAGAACAATATGAGCTTTAGCAAGAGGAGGGACTTGTTGAGGTAAACTGATGGTTGTCTTAGAAGTTAATCCATAAACATGATGAAAGAGATTTAAAGGGGACACATCGTGCTCATTTTGAGATTCACACTTGTATTTTGGGTTTCTACTAGAACTGCAATGTTTACATGCTTTAATGTTAAAAAAACACATTATTTTTCTCATACTGCCGCTTCACCCTCTGTCTGGAATGCTTCGTTTTAGCGCCTGCTATGGAGCTTTTTTCCCATCTTCATTCAAGAGTGTGGGTCTTTCAATTTGAGAGCATGACCTATTGATTTCCCTCAAAACCCTGTCCTCACACTCAAATAGCCCCTGCTGGTGCTTGCATTAATTCTGCTTCTGCTCAAACCGTATGCTTGCACTCAGATATATTGTTGCTTTCACAGATTTCCTGGAGGAGGAGAAGGGCTGAAGTGCAGGAAATTGCGTTACCATAGTTACACACTGACGCTTTTAAGGGGCCGTGCCCAACTGTTACTGTGCCGCGCTCGCATATGTGGCTACGCTGTTCAGACAAGACTCCAACACAAACTACAGTGAAGCACCAAAACCTCTTGGTTGTATCTAGTGAAGCCCGTCTGTTAAACAGTGTTGGCCGCGGTCAGAGGACGCGGGGGAGACCGTAGCTTTGGTCTCCAGGGCCGGAGTCTCTGCTGTACTCTGCTCCTCTGCCTGCCTGCCTTCATTCAGCTCGCTCCACCTCTAGATGTGCATGAGCGCACACTCCACACTGCAGAAGAGTTAGTTTAGCTCTGAGAATATCTAGTGAATGGAGTGGACGTTTGTGCAGAAATAACTGCTGCAGCTCCTCCAGACCAACAGAGGTTTCCAGTGTCTTGTGAAGTGACGGGGCTCCGCAGAGAGAAACGCTATCGTCTCCGACCAAAACTCCGGTGTCGCTGTTCCCTCCGGCCGCGGTCGGGAGGCTGAGGCAGGAAAAGCCAACACTAGGATCAGCATTGATTCATGGAGAGACCTTCGTCTGGTCAGCTAACATTACTACCAAGCAGCTGAAATATAGAGTGATATTGTGCTTTTAGCTGACGTGTGTCGCCTCACTGTTTTGAGCGTTGCTCGTTCATGTCTATGTAGAGCGAGCACAAGCGCGTGCCCGACGCTGACTTTCGTTGGCTTAACGGCCACAGGTGTCGCTGTTAACAAGACATTCCTGATTCTTACAAACAGTCCCTTTAACATCGGTTAACGTTTCATTATTAACATCCCTACATACTACCAATGTTAGCTAAAAATGTTGTCAAACTTTTCTCTCTTTGAAAAAATGTAACGTCAGACTGGACGGCAAATAACAGACGGTAACTCATATATATAAAAACACAGTTTTATTTATATGTAGCAAGTAACTTCTCTCCCATATCTGTGGTGGTGTTTCCTCGCGTTGAACACTTGGGGCGTAATCTGTTTACTATACGGATTTACGGACACGAGGTTAAACCCTGTGGGAACGAGGCGCTGCTCAGAGCATTCCCCTGGGTGCTCTCTGTGTCATCTGTAACATTTTTCCCCCAATTCATTATCTATGGAGCCGTTCCAGACCTATGACATCACAAGTCTGAGTTTTAACACTAGTCTTTTGGATTTGGTAAAGTTGTTCATGTTTACTGATATTTTTGGACCGTCTTAGACTGTTGGAATAACACATTTTGAAAATGGGCGTGGTTCTCCTTTAATAAAACACCCTTACTATTTTTCATTACCACGGTTTTGCACTCTACTATTTTTCTATATAATATTAGGGTTTTCTATTTTTTCCTTGTAATTCGTGGCTTTACGACTTTTATCTCAAAGTTTTTTTTCCGAAAATAACCCCCCTCCCCCGACTCCGTAATTATAATTTTTACCTACGATGGCCCGCAGATCTGCATCTCAATGTGTGTGCATTCTCTAAAGTTATAACCTGACTCTGTCGACAGTTTACAAATGCTCCTAATGGTAGCTTTAAATACAGAGTTGAGAGAAAATGGAAGAAGTGGATGTTGTGATTGTGATGCACTGTGTGGGTCAGAGCATGACGGGACAACTAGCACCAACTTACCTGTCGAGTTCCTCCCCAAGGCCATAGCTCTGAGTAGCCGACAGAAGAATATCTATGATCTTCTCTGCAGGTAAGAGAGAGAGAGAGACAAGTAAGATGAAGATGAAAGTGAAATATTTCTTGCCTCCACATTCCACCCAGCTATGATGCCCTCACCTCCAGCACAACGAGACTAGCTGTGATAAATGAGGCAGGGCTGGGAGCCAGCGGCTGGGTGGGCTGACACTTCTTCTTGGTACATTGTTATACAACCATTAAAGACGGGTGGCCGAGCAAGGTAGGAGTCCATAGACAGGCCACTAACTCCTTCAAGGGAGTGATGTATATAGTGTGTGATACTGGACAGAGGTGGGTCGGGGGGGGCGTGAAGAAATGGAGCAGCATTTTTAAACAACACATTCTCTTCCTGATGAGAGCCAACCGAGAGAGAGGTAGACTGTAACAGCATCGCTGCTGTCGTCAGGTTTCACTCATTAGGTTATGAAATAGATACATAACATCATGAATCCATTTATCCAGCTCTGAGATTTATTTGTTCCAAACAAAATACATAATAATTAGGGCCGTCAATCAATTAAAATATTTAATTGCGATTAATCGCATGATTGTTCATAGTTAAAGCTGCAGTGGGTAGAAGTGGAACAAATGTGCCTCTGTGTCCTCCGGTGCTCCTAACGGCATCTGCAGGATTTCACACACCGGAGGAAAACAAGCAGTAAACTACATGTGATTATCATAAAGTGGGCATGTCTGTAAAGGGGAGACTCGTGGGTACCCATAGAACCCATTTACATTCACATATCTGGAGGTCAGAGGTCAAGGGACCCCTTTGAAAATGGACATGCCAGTTTTTCCTCGCCAAAAATTAACGAAAGTTTGGAGCCTTATTTCACCTCCTTCTTGACAAGCTAGTATGACATGGTTGGTACCGATGGATTCCTGAGGTTTATTAGTTTCATATGATACTAGTATCTTCACTCTAAAGCTTTAAATCTGAGCCCGCTACAACCTCCAAAAGATTGATTGTGTTAATGCGTTAAAGAAATTGGTGGCGTTAAACGCATTATTATCGCGTTAACTTTGACAGCCCTAATAATAATAATAATACTCTTTTTTTGCTTTCTTTCTGAGAGTTGGATGAAGGATGGATATCAATCTCATGATTTTGTGTTCAGTACAGAGCTGGAGTCAGGACATAGTTAGCCTAGCTTAGCATAAAGACTGGAAGCAGGGGGATACAGATAGCCTGGATCTGTCCAAAGTTCAACAACAGGTCGGAACGGCGTACATGGCTGGACCGTGTGTGGTGTGTGATAAACCTGGAATGAGATATATAGGATAGACCTTTATTTGGGAAATTTGGTTGTTGCAGCAGTAAAAAGACAGCAGTAGTACAGATAAATAGAGAAATAAAAGAATACATAATAAAAGGTATATAAAAAACTAAACTAAAATAAGAATAAAATAAAAATAAAAAATATGAAAACTATACAAGACAAAAACTGCACGGTAAAATGACAGAGATATGGTTAAGGTCACAGTACCCAGGTTGTTAGGTTGAGGTGTGAAAGTAGGCAGGGTTTCAACTTCTCTCTCAAACCTCTACTTTTTATTATTCACACAACTACTTCTCTCATTTTTCGTGTAAACAACAGCGTGCAACATCATGAACGCTTTGAAGAGTTTCAAAGGGTGCTTCATTATCCCAACTTGACAACAAGACAACAAAGACACAGAAAAGACAGAATGGTTGGAGAGGTATTGGAACGTTGGTGGGATGCAGCCGGGGGGATAGTACTGCATGACAGCAGGCTTTTCACTCCGCCTTCAAATGAGGCCGTTCACAACAGGTAACACACGTTGTACATGTTGTACAAACTAGCCTGTTTGAGGCATACTGAGGTCTTGATAGTGCTAGGGTATTTTCCCAGCTAGCAATTAAAAAAAATCTAGTCTTAACTGGTGAGAAATGCAGTGCAACTCACATTGAGTTGATCCGTAGTACCTTCAACTGCACAGATAAGAATAGGTCATCATACAGTACCTTGTGATTTTACACCAAACGGAGGCGAATAATCCCCGATCTTGAAGAATCGTTTGTAATTTGGGTCAAGGAACATAGGCGCCAGTTTGTTGAACCTGTTGAAGAAAACATGTTAGAACAGGTAAGAATGAAGAAATGGTATTTGTCAATGCAATATCTGTCCAAGACCCGTATGGCCTTGATGTGTGGAGATGCACTGATTAATGGCAGAATGCTTAAGAGGATTTAGAGCATCATGTTTCCAGCTAATCCGCAGCCTTCACCAAAACAAGCTCAAGTGTGAGGGAGATGACAGAGCTGCAACTTTCACACAGTGAAGGCTGGGAGCAGTTATCCAGTCTGACCACGGAACAGCCACAAGGTGCTTTCCTTAAGAGCACCTCAGAGGTGGTAACTGGGAAGCAGACAAGCACAGCCCATTCACCTCCCTATCAAGATTTATAGCGGGCCAGTTAAGCAACAACTGTGCATTTTTCGATGTGGCTAACTGTAAGCAAAAGTGTATTAAATCACATCTTGGTTTTACCTTTTAGTGTCTTATCTTAAATTATAACTGAGGTCACACAGACCAAAACAAATGGTGGATTCTGGTGGTCCTTGGCAGGACGGTAAATCAAAAACATTTAAGTGTTGACCAAGTGTGGCCAAGTGTGGCCAACACCAGCTGGTTGCCTCCGGGTCTGAAAAGTGAAGTCAATGCTGAAGTGCCTTAAACCTGCATTCTTTCTAACAGCCAGCAGGGGGCGACTCCTCTGGTTGCTAAAAGTAGTGTGATTGTATAGAAGTCTGTGAGAAAATGACCCTACTTCTCTCTTGATTTATTTCCTCAGTAAACATTGTAAACATGAGTTTATGGTCTGAAGTTTCAAGTCTTCTTCAATACAGCATGATGTTCATTTAGTAAATGATGGTCCCATTTAGAGTCAGATAGACGTTAAAGCAGGGGATGCTTTAGGGCGGGGCTACCTTGTGATTGACAGGTCGCTACCACGGCGTTGTCCGGTCTGGGAGTTGTCCGTGTTTTCGTCTTACAACTTTAACCCTTTCACAGTGTTTTCACTTCATAAAAGTTAATTGTAACATTTTGGTTGCTTCAAAACGTTTTATTCAGTGTTCGGTTGTACTTAGCTCCACCCTCTCGTGTCACGTGTAGTTGCAAAAAAACAAGCTGGTGACGGCAAAAAAAACAAGATGGTGACGGCCAAAATGACGAAGTCGAGGCTTCAAAACGGCAGTCCACATCTTATACAGTCTATGGCCAACACTAGTGGTAAAAGCAAGCATTTTTGTGTGTGTGCTGAAAAGTTGTCAAGTATTCAGTATTAACGTGTGATGTAGCTTTATAATCTACAACAGGGTTCCACTTTAAACCATTATCCTTTATGCGTATGTATAGACTAGCAGTAATAATAAGTGTATGAAGAGGCATGTAAACAATATAATAAGATATAATAGATGATAACTTACTCTACATGAACATAGTCCAACAGTTCATTCATGAAGGTGTGCTCAACATTGCATGTAAAACAAAAATGACACCGTTAAAGTGTATTCTGTTAGTTTGTTGCTTCACAACATTAAAGATGTTCTGCTCTATTTAATCTTCACATCTGTCTCCACTTTGGGAGATTAGGCCTTCACAGTTGAGCTTCTTGTTTAAGCACAACTGGACATGTACAGTATGTACTGTATGTATGCACGGGTGTATGTATTTTGAGAAGATCCTTTGGTCAGAGATAAAATCAATAACAAAATCATTCATAACCAAATTAAATGAATAAACTAAATACAAACCTTTCATTTGTCATTTCGTCCATCGTACCAAAGGATTACGGAAGCTAAACTGACTTTCCTGGAATACTGGAGGGCAACTAAATACGTGGTCTATCAGGACACTTATTGTAAAAGTAAACTGCTGAAGAGTTTTTGACAGGAACAAGGACAGTCACTATGTTTTGAAACATTACACACATTTCAAAGTTTCCCTAATATAAAAATGAATCAGACAAGAAAAAAATCCTTATCATAACCAGTTAATTGTTTTACTTTGAATAGTTATACAAAATATATATATATATACTGTATATATATATTTGCTTTAAATGCTAATGTAATCTGTGTCCAATTTTGAAAAATGAAACCTACAAAATGTGTACATAAACCTTTGCTGTGGAAGAACTGAAACAGAAGGAAAAGTGTTTCTTTAACCGAGTCAACCCCTGCAGCTTTGGCAGCTTGTTTCCTTTATGTGTAATATCACATAATGAACTGCAAACGAGCGCTGATTTGGTAACACAAAACAGCTGCTAATCAGTCAGTGTTGGAATGTCTACAGAATAACTGACAGAAACCTGAAAACACTTCAACACAGTTAAGAAACCAGCTACTAATGATGCATCTTGCCTCTCTGTCTCCATACTAAGACAAGACAAGACAAGACACGACAAGACACGACACGACACGACAAGACAAGACAAGTCAAGACAAGACAAGACAAAACAAGACAAGACAAGACAAGATACGACACGACACGACACGACACGACACGACACGACAAGACAAGACAAGACAAGACAAGACAAGACAAGACAAGACAAGACAAGAAATGACAAGATACGACACGACACAAAAACGACACGACTCGACACGACACCTACACGACTCAACACGACTCAACACGACGCGACACGACTCGACGCGACACAAAAACGACTCGACACGACACGACACGGCAAAATCTGGCCCTGCAATTTGCAGCTGCTTACGGTGCGAAGTGTAAGTTACAAAAGAATGGAAACAATAAACTTACTTAAAAATCAGCAAAATACATAACTACAATGAGAGTTGATATTGAACAGATGTATTTTGAAAATTCAAGTTGCATAGAAGTTTTGTTGAATTTCAGGTTTTGTGTGAATGAAAATATTTTCTGTAATCCGAAACCACTTAATCGCTTTCCACAGGTTGTGCAGCCTAATGTCACTGCCAGTGCAGAATACAAGCTGAGACCTCGCTCCACTCAATACTGGGGCTGCTTATTAAGCTGTGCTACTTTTGGTGCTAATGGATATGCTTCAGCACTTCCTTGTATCAAAACAATTGCAGCCTATAGCAGCATATTTTTGGGGACAAGTACTAAATTAGTTAAAAACACTTTTTTAGAGATGGTTCTTCTATCAATACTGAAGGAACCAGGGCATCACATCTCTCTTTCGTGTTCAGGCCCAGACTGGCCAGCTGATTGGCCAGAAGTATCAGGCCCCATTTTATATAATATAAACCATTTAAAACTGTCAGCAAAGAAGCCCCAATTTAAAAAAAACCCGACAACAACAGTTAACATAATAGGTTAACAAGTGCAATGGATTTCTGCTAAAATGATATGACTATGACCATATACAATTTGAAGTAGTTTCACTGTACATAAGGGATGGAACGGTTCAGGGAAAAAATCTGAACCGTTGGGTTCTCTAGTCTCGGTTCAGGACGTGTATGGATCGTTCGGCTCATTTGAAAGAAGTTATGAGGCCGATTGTGTATTTTTTTCATGTATAGTTTGGCTCCCGTTTATTGTCACACTACAAATCATGGCCTATGGAAGGAGGCTGGGACACGGGCGGACATGGGTCTTGAGGTACGGGGTTTAACACATGCGCAGGGTAACTGAAGCTGCGGTCGTGCGTTGCTATTGGCTCAATTTCGGCGACTGCAGACCAGATTTTACTGCACAGGTGTTGATGAAGCGTGACCCAACCCCTTCATGGATGAAGTGCGGCGGTCAGTCAGTTTAGGAAATGGCGAGTGGACACGATAAAGTCCAGTTAGAGGATCCACCAGCATCGTTTGGCTCTGCTGTATGGAGCATTACAGGTTTAGTGTTACCTGAAAATGACGGAAAAAAAGTGGTGGATAAAACGGCGACTGTGTGAGCACTGTGCAACACGTGTGGTTGATGCAACACTTCAGGTAGGAAAGAGCAACTCCTTCTCCACGCAGCATTTAAACAGCCTCTACATGCAGACTCAGACTCAGACTCAGACTCAGACTCAGACTCAGACTCAGACTCAGACTCAGACTCAGGCTCAGACTCAGACTCAGACTCAGACAGGGTAAAGACACAACTACAGCATCTGGGATGTTTATAGTGAAAGATATGCAGCCTGATGCAGTCTCGGAGGACGCTGGATTTCAGCATATGATTAACGTAACGTTAACTGAGCCGCGCTATAATATTCCCTCTCGCCGACACTTAAGCAACACAGTAATTCCAGCAGCACAATCCCTGTAATATGTTTTATATTTATTCATTCATTCTTTTTAAATACCACAGTGGCACAGAAATCCAACCGTATTCCTCCAAATACTGCACTTTATGAGTGGAAAAACTAATCTTTCAATTAAGAGCTGATAATCAGGGAGTTGAGACATACTGTATGTTATAATGTTCTTTTTTT